>NC_081175.1:11056303-11392970 GCF_012432095.1 Onychostoma macrolepis
TCGAACCAACTCTGAACCAGCAATAGCATTGGCTCTGAACTAGCACCCGGTTCATGCTGATGGAAAAGGTATCAATGTTCTTGGACATTATTGATTTCCTTCTCTTTATTTGCAGGGGCGTGATGGGCTGCCCATACCAGGATGCTGGCATAAGGTATAATTATATATGTGATGTGGAGAAACTATGAGTCCTGCCATAATAGTGAGGATATTGCATTATGACTGCAGTAACTGCTTCCTTTTTGTGTCTTCTAACAGTTTTCTCCTATTGCTCTCTTGCAGTAATGACTAACCTGGAGCATGGAGTTTGTACATATTGATATATATTTTGCAAGTAACATTTGCTTTTTCTCCCAATTTTTTAATTTCTTATTTAATAAATTGGGTTTTCATATGGGAGCCCCTGCAAAATAATGTCTGTATCGCTGCATTAACAAAGAGAGGCTCTCCACTGCCACAATAACAAGTGTAGAAAAGCAATGAAGCGAGCATCATAGGTGCTGAGACTGTACTGATATTAAGAAGAGACATGAACTCAATGCTTGTGGATGCACAGAGAATAATGCTGCTGCTGTCCTTAAGGAGAGAACATAACCCTGAACTTTCTAACAGACTGACCACTGTGTCTGCAAATGATTACTTCTTCACTGGCTGTCTTACTTTCCTGGGTGCCATTTCAAACAACCAACCCCATCCATTCTTCGCTAAATGTTTGCTTTGAAAGGAAGAGGTTTCAGGGCAGGGTGGCAAAGCCAAGCACCCATCTCAGCCCTAAAGGACACTGAATGGGCTACATGGAGGGAGTATATGCTTTGCCAGTTCAACTGGATGTTTCCAGTGAAAGGGCTCACCTGTACTACAGGGAGGAATACAATGTGGACTTTGCACTGGATTTGTACTGGTGTACATATGGACAAATCTGTACTCAGGAAACTCTTTTCACTTGGTCAGTAGGAAATGGCTTACTGTCTTGGAAAAAAGTAACTGATATCATGTAAAGTTGTTGTAAGTCTTGTCTGTTTATAAGATCCCTCATAAACTAAAGCAACTTTGGTCTTTTAGCCTATTCATTGTTTTTGTGGGGTTGTCTGCATCCTCAATGAGCATTATATGAAGTGTGTGTAAATAAAATGTATCATTTTTACATTTAAAGGCCAGTATGACTTATTGTTTGAATAACTCTGTACAGTGCACTGTTTTATGTTCAGTTGCTTTCCCTTCACTCTGTTTGTTTAAATTTAGTAAAATATGCAAATGTTTAATTACAGCAGTTTGTCTTAAGAGAAACATTTTTAATGCTCTTGTGCTCTAAATGTACTTTACACAAGTACATCAATGCAAATATTTCTAGGCTCACAAGTCAGTTTCATGTGTTGTGCTGCCAAATGTGTCCGACTTTGATAAGCAAGTTAGTTAAAGTTGATATGTTTATACTACCCGAATTCCAGAAATGTTGGTATGTTTTTTAAATTTGAATAAAATGAAAACTAAAAGACTTTCAAATCACATGAGCCAATATTTTATTCACAATAGAATATAGATAACATAACAAATTTTTAAACTGAGAAATTTTACAATTCTATGCGCAAAATGAGCTCATTTCAAATTAGATGCCTGCTACAGGTCTCAAAATAGTCGGGACGGGGCATGTTTACCATGGTGTAGCATCTCCTCTTCTTTTCAAAACAGTTTGAAGACGTCTGGGCACCGAGGTTATGAGTTTCTGTGTTGGAATTTGGTCCCATTCTTGCCTGATATAAGTTTCCAGCTGCTGAAGAGTTTGTGGTCGTCTTTGATGTATTTTTTGTTTAATGATGCACCAAATGTTCTCTATAGGTGAAAGATCTGGACTGCAGGCAGGCTAATTCAGCACCCGGACTCTTCTGCTACAAAGCCATCTTGTTGTAATAGCTGCAGTATGTAGTTTTGCATTGTACTGCTGAAATACACGTTGTCTGGAGGGGAGCATATGCTGCTCTAAAACCTTTATATACCTTTCAGCATTCATAGTGCCTTTCAAAACATGCAAGCTGCCCATACCGTATGCTAGGGGTGTGCCATATCATACCGTCCACGATAATGCCGGTATAAATTTTTACATGATAAAAAAAAGTGTCATATCGCGATATCAATGATATAACGACGCAATGACGTATTTACCGAAATAAGAAATTTGCCAAAAGACCGAATAAATTGTACCGAACAATGACGTGACGCTAACAAATAGAGACGCACACTGTATTAGAGACTGTATGAATGCGTTGGTTGCTGTTACGGTACTAAATCACCTTAGAAGGTCGGATACCCAATTAATGTCCAGGGACCAAGAGAGGAGTAAAGAGCCAGAGCCTTTGAATTAGAATTCACTCAATGTATTGTTCACCAAACAGAAAATGTAATGATTACTCACACTTGAAAATGCCCATATATAAATTCACATCCGTATTGATTAAAATACAAACCGCGAGGCTCATGCAAACAATAAGCAATCAATATAAAGAAATAATATACAGAGAAAGGATTCAAAGATACAGAGATACTTAGATCTTGCAATGAGACAGTTCTTAGTTCTGATAAGTCCCAATAGTTCCAGGGAAAAGTCTACTTGAAAGGAGGGATAGGTGCAGACAGATGTTAGGACTCGGTGTAATCTTCACACGGAGACTTGAACAGGCGGATGTCCGTAGATATGTCCTCGTCTGTGTAGTGATGTACTGGATGTGTGATGTGCTGACAATTCTTGTATAATTCGTGAGATGTGTGTGGTTCTAGAGTAAATAGATAAAGTGCAATTAGTTTCTAATGCGATCGGTGTAACAGGTACCGAGTCATTATAGCTTCACATGACTAAACACGTGAGAGAAAGCAAACATATAAAGATACACGAAAATGTTGCAGCATTTCTTTCATAATTGAAGAAATGTGTCAACACATCTGATAACATATCAGATCACAATATTAAGATGAATAACAATTAAACAACACTTACAATCGTCAATGACGCACACAGAAAAAACCCAACGGGTAATACCAACGAACTCCGAAGCAAATCACAGCATCAGCCGACCATCCGCGTGGAAAACTTCAGTCAGTGTACAATCTGTATACTTATGTCCCATCCCCAACGCGAAGGCGTCAAGTCAACCTCATTTTTATCATTTCTGACAACAATTGCAAGTTATCGTCTTCTCTCTGCCGCTGCATCTGATCTCTCAATCTCTCTGAACTCGCGAGACTCTCTCTAACCACGCCTACTCAGCTGACGTAGTAACTAGAATAAACTGATTGCGATAGAACTATTATAATTAAATAAATTGAAATTAAGCATGTCCTTTTGCACACACACTAATGCAGCAAATATGACGGCAGTGTGGAAGCATTTAAAACTGTCAGAGAAAGACGCAAAAATCATTACAAGCACCGACAGCGAGAGACTATTTTGTACTGCATCTCATATCTCCGATGAGAAGAGGAAGGGTGGTTTTTGCAGGTTACTGTATGATGATTAAAATCGCGAAATGGCCTTAAACTTTTAAATACACTGCAGAATGTTAAGTTTCCTAATACACGCATGAATTGCATGTGTTCAAACAGTGCTGCGCGAGCTCACTCGCGGCGCTGTCAGTCTCGTTAGCCAGGGTTCAAAGTTCAAACCGCGAGGCTGAAACTGTGTCACTCGTCAGTTGCTCAGTAACACTTTTATGAATTTTTACAAGGCATGTGACAATGTGATACGTGCATCTTCCCAAATTAGTAATGAGAATAATTTATAAATCTGCTGCAGTCAACAAAAATAAGCACTGAGGACTTCTTGCGGGTTTCCGTCAAAATT
Organism: Onychostoma macrolepis; assembly: GCF_012432095.1. Lineage (NCBI taxonomy): Eukaryota > Metazoa > Chordata > Actinopteri > Cypriniformes > Cyprinidae > Onychostoma > Onychostoma macrolepis. Next base: position 11,060,136 of record NC_081175.1, read on the forward strand.
AAAGCTCCATCAACATTCATAAATGTTAGTATTGTAATATTACGGTTGTTCTGTTAAATAAAATTAAAAAGTAAGACAATAATAATGATAATAATTACAACAGCTCCATTAATACATTTATTATAACGTTCACACAGTGTTCAAATTGGGATCTGTAATATTTTCTAATGTTTTAAAATAATTCCCTTCTGCTCAGCAAGGCATGAATTTATTTGCAAGCCTGATTCAAGAAGGGGGTCTCAAAAATGCCCACAAAATATTATTTTACTAACTTATTAATTTTAAGTTAAATTGTGCTTTGTTGGTATAATGTCTGCTACAATGTTAAAAAATGTTCAGTGTTAAATAAGTATTTTTAAATTGTTGTTTTGTATTAGTGTACAATGTTTAAAAATAATAATTTATTCCATGTAGTGTCCATTTCATTCATTTAACATTTAATATTGGAGGCATCCAAGTTATTTGACATATTTGAACTTTTTTTTTTTTTTTTAAGTAACGCAATAGTTACTTTCCCTGGTAAGTGGTTACTTTTATAATGATGGAACTCAGTTACTAACTCAGTTACTATTTGTGAGAAGTAACTAGTAACTATAAGTAATTACTTTTTTAAAGTAACTTGCCCAACACTGGTCACTACTATTGCACTATAATGATGCTTACTACCTTATGACAATAGATTTACACTTTGAATTACACTGTAACAAATTGCTGTAGATTCTACAGCAAAATTCTACAGAAATTTATTGTTTTAGCATTTTACAAGTTATTGCTGTAATTCGCAATGCATTATGGGTCAAAAACAATATTACAGTTGTTAACAGTATATTTCCCTGTCAACTGTAAATTGATTTACAGGTAAGAGGTGTTTTCACTGTAGTTCATACATTTTACAACAATTTACTGTGATGTGGCATTATGGGATTGCGCGGGCTGAATACAAGTTTGAAAACTGGTGGACTGGAGCAGGGCAAGAAGAGTTGAAGATAAAAGGCACTATTTACAACATTTTTGGTAAGTTAACTTAAATTTACGTCCATAAATATTACAATCTAATGTATTACTTAATGTTGTTTAAGCGATTCATATTTTGGACAGAATTCATAACATAGGCATGTTAGATGCAATTAATTTTATCAACTTAACAGCTGTGTTTTCAGGACATTTGGTTGTAAAAGTGTTTGATTCCAATATTTATTTAGAAATATTTAGAAATAAACGTTACGTTTATTTAGTAAAGGAACGTGTCTTTAATTTTAAATTTCTTGTTTCAGGCGTTTCTTGACAGAGCCATAGAATTGCGACGGGCGCCATAACAGTGGTGAGACGAAGCTGAACTGTTACAAGGTAAAACCATCGTAAATGTTATGGACGAATTCTGCAGTTTGTTACAGTTTTATTCGCATTTGCTCTCAAGAGAGTATTTTTTAGAGCATTTGCAGTTTGGCAGACAAGACAAATCCACTGAAGTGTTGGTGAGACAAAACTATACGCACGTGCAGTTAGCTTTCTTGACGAAAAACATTAGAATATAGCCTATAGCCTATATGATATTAACGTCGTTGGATGCTGTTATTTTCTCATTTATTTCACCAGTTTTGATTTCTTATCGAGAGCATGTAAAACCAGTGTTTAACAAAGGCCTGCGTCATAATTAAATTTAACGCAAAGCAATTTTTGGTTACGTCCATACTACAATCTAATGTAGGCTACTTAATGCTGTTTAAGCGATTCATATTTTGACAGAATTCATAACATAGGCATGTCAGATGCAATTAATTTCATCGACTTGTTAACAACTGCGTGTTATCAGGACATTTAGTGTGATGTAAAAGTGTTTGATTCCCATATTTATTTCCCCCGAAACATTACGTTTATTTAGTAAAGGAACGTGTCTTTAATTTTAAATTTTTTGTTTCAGGCGAGCCATAGAATTGCGACGGGCGCGCCATAACAGTGGTGAGACGAAGCTGAACTGTTACAAGGTAAAACCATCGTAAATGTTATGGACGAATTCTACAGTTTGTTACAGTTTTATTCGCATTTGCTCTCAAGAGAGTATTTTTAGAGCATTTGCAGTTTGGCAGACAAGACAAATCCACTGAAGTGTTGGTGAGACAAAACTATACGCACGTGCAGTTAGCTTTCTTGACGAATAACATTAGAATATAGCCTATAGCCTATATGATATTAACGTCGTTGGATGCTGCTATTTTCTCATTTATTTCACCAGTTTTGATTTCTTATTGAGAGCATGTAAAACAAGTGTTTAACAAAGGCCTGCGTCATTAACTAAATTTAACGCAAAGCAATTTTTGGTAAGTTAACTTAAATTTACGTCCATAAATATTACAATCTAATGTAGGCTATTGCTTAATGCTGTTTAAGCGATTCATATTTTGAACATAATTCTTAACATAGGCATGTCAGATGCAATTAATTTCATCGACTTGTTAACAACTGCGTGTTATCAGGACATTTAATGTGATGTAAAAGTGTTTGATTCCAATATTTATTTCCCCAAACGTTACGTTTATTTAGTAAAGGTACGTGTCTTTAATTTTAAATTTCTTGCTCTCAAGAGAGTATTTTTGAGCATTTGCGTTTTGGCAGACAAGACAAATCCACTGAAGTGTTGGTGAGACAAAACTATACGCACGTGCAGTTAGCTTTCTTGACGAATAACATTAGAATAGGCTTTATATGATATTAACATCGTTGGATGCTGCTATTTTCTCATTTATTGCACCAGTTTTTTTTTTCTTATTGAGAGCATGTAAAACCAGTGTTTAACAAAGGCCTGCGTCATAACTAAATTTAACGCAAGCAATTTGCTGCGAACAATATGAATATGCCTATTCGCCTTTGCTCTCGAGAGAGTATTTTTAGAGCATTTGCAGTTTAGAAGACAAGACACAATTACTGAAATGCTGTTGAGACAAAACTACATACAGTAAATACGACGGGCAGTTAGCTTCGCTGATGAAAAATGTTAGAATATATGATTTTAATTTCGTTGGATGCTGCTATTTTCTCATTTATTTCACTAGTTTGGATTTCTTATTGAGAGCATGTAAAACCAGTGTTTAACAAAGGCCTCGTCATTAACTAAATTCAAAATGACTGGCAAAAGATTTGAAAGTTCATTTTATAACTGTTCAAAGTTCCCATAGTTATCGTTTTGTAATATAACTTGAACCTAAATCTAAATGAGAAATGTATCACTGTAAATTGTGTCAACATGAGAGCAATACCATTGTAGGTTTTACTAAGCATATGAAAGGTCACAGTAATGTTCCAAACTGCTGTTTTACCTGTGGTGTACCTGACTGTTCCGTGCATTTACAAAATTTGCAGCTTTTAAGTCTCATCTATATAGAGACCATACAGGTTATCGGAAGTCTCGTAAAGGTGCCAGATTTGACCAAATAGACACAACACTGATTTGCCAGATTGGATATTGTCATTTCACATGTACAACTCTGAATGACTTAATTAGGCATTTAAAAGGCCATATTGATGAGGGCAGGAAATAAAATGCCCCTTTAAGAGTTGTGAGAGGACATTTAGTGTAAAATCCACATTTGCATCTCATATCTCAAGAAAACACAAAACAGCCCACCTGAGTTTCTAAATGAAGCATTTTTGCAAACCCGCCACAACATGCGTGTCAGCCCTGTACATCTCAAGATGAGAGTGAGGGGCCTGAGCCATGTGAGGTCTTTGAAAGTGTAGATGAAGATTATTTTCTGAAGAATTTGACTTTGTTTTATTTGAAACTGCAAGCAAAGCTTCTTTTACCTTCATCTGTAATTCAGACCATCATTGAGGAAGTCCAAGGAATTCATGATCTGGCCCAGGCAAGCGTCTACTCAAATCTTAAGGACAAATTGTCAGAACTTGGGGTGTCTAGTGACGCAATAATTCATGTTATTGAAGACCTCAAAAAGAATGACGTACTTAAGGCAGGCAATTATATGTTGCGTACAGATCAATGTCGCAAGACAGTCTTTAAAAACTCCTTCAATTACGTGGAGCCAATGCCTTTGTATTTAGGTACCAATGACTCTGGGAAAGAATGCTTTGCCCAGTACGTGCCTATAAAGGAAACTCTTAATGCCCTTTTTGAATCAGAGGATTTCAAAAAGCAATATGAACTATCTCATTCTCGACTAGCGAACAAAGATGTGTTTGAGGACATTTGGGATGGGCATAATATTGCCAATAATGCCTCATTTAAAACAGACAAATCATCTATGGCCTTAATTCTCTATCAAGATGCTTTCGAGGTTGTAAATCCTTTAGGATCAGGTCGAAAAAAACACAAGATTTTGGCAGTATATTTGACACTTGGTGACATTTTACCATACAACAGGTCCAATGTTGATCAGATGCAGCTTGTTCTTCTCTGCAGGGAACAAGATTTTAAGAATTTTGGACAGGATGTTGTTTTTAATCAATTGATTAAAGACCTAAAAGACCTAGAGGAGTGTGGCATTGCACTGAAGGATGGTAAAGTTATTAAAGGGACTCTGTGTGCAATAGCAGGAGACAATCTGGGGTCACACGGTATTGGTGGCTTCCAGGAGAACTTTAGCAGGAGTAAATTTAGCAGGAATAAATTTTTGTCGATTTATATTTTGCTCTCATATACTGCATTTAATTACATTTACAATGTTTTCCTTTTATTTCCTTTTTTTCTTGTAGATGTCAGCAACAGCAGCTGATGTGGAAAAAAGTTCTACACTTCCAGACTCTCCGAGACTGATTGTCTTAGGTAATGTACATTCCAAAATTTTTAAATTACTTAATACATTTTGCCTGTTGTATTTTAGCATACATTTTTATAAAGTGTTTCTTATATTTATTATTTTTAGGTGAAATTCTCACTGCAACCCAGTGGATGCTGAGTGTTGAGGGCCAAGTGGTTATGAATCCACACCCCAATTTTATGGCTGGATTTGCTGCTTTGTTTGCGACTTACTACAACTTTAATCTGGTGTACCAGCACGAGGCATCCTGCACACTTGAATTTGTTCAAAGGTAACAGTTTACTTAAATATAAATGTGTATATGTTAAAGGATTAGTTCACCCAAAAATTTAATTTCTGTCATTAATTAACTACTGACCTTCGTTCACTTTCGGAACACAAATTAAGATATTTTTGATGAAATCCTAGAGGTTTCTGAATCACACATAGGCAGCAAAATCATTGCAACTTTCAAGGTCCAGAAAGGCAGTTAAGACATTGTTAAAATAGACCATGTGACTACAGTGGGTCAACCTTAATGTTATGAAGCCACGATAATACTTTTGTGCGCAAAACCCCCAAAATAACGACTTTATTCAACAATCTCTTCTCTTCTGTGTCAGTCTCTGACGCTGTTAATTAAGCAAGCACAGTGCAGTGCTTCCAGGCTCTACGTTAACAAGTATTCTCATCACTTCATAACATTAAGGTTGATCCACTGGAGTTACATGGACTATTTTAATTATGTCTTTACTACCTTTCTGGGCCTTGAAAGTTGTAATGACATTGTGGTCTATGTGTGGCTCAGAAACCTCTGATTTCATCAAAAACATCTTAATGTGTGTTCCTGAAAATTAATGAAGGTCAGTAGTTAATTAATGACAGATTAATGAGTAATTAATTACAGAAATGTCATTTTGGGTTGAACTAACCCTTTATAATACATTAGTAGTGCAGCAAATGCGTATTGTAAAGTGGTATATTTTCATTAGTCTACACATGATCCTAAAGCTTCTGCTTGTGTTTTTCTGACTGATTTTTGTGTAGATGTTTTGTTGGAATCAACCCATCCACTGGTACCAAAACAGTCAAAAAAAGTGGGAAGAGCTCAGAGAAGAGGAACAACACAGTCAATCCTCATGTGTCTACTCTTCTCAGAAGGCTAATGGACTTTGAGTGGTTAAGCATGTAAGTTGTCAAATGTATATATATATAAAAAAAAAACTACAGGAGGAGATGTCTATAAAATGACACATAATTCTATAATCTTGTTCAGTAAGGTCTTGTTCTCCTGCCAAAGTGTTCAACTTACACAAAATGTAAAAAAGTATTTTACATTAAAACAGTTAAAATGTTTTTAGAGGGAAAGTTTAATGTTTTGTTGTACAAAAAAAATAATAATAACAAAGCAGAAATGTGAGTTTTAACAGGAGATGTGAGATAACCATAATGTCATTCGGTTGATTGTGCTTAAAGGAAAGTTCACCCAAAATGGAAATTCCGTCATCATTTACTCACCCCATTTTGTTCCAAACCTGTATGAGATTCGTTCTTCTGTAGAACACAAAAGAAGATAACGTGATCAAACAGTTGATGGTAGCCATTTACTTTCAATTGTCTGGTTACCAAAATTCTTTAAAATATAATTTTTTGTGTTCAACAGAAGAAAGAAACTCATACAGGTTTGGAACAAATTGAGGGTGAGTAAACAGAATGATGACAGAATTTTCATTTTTGGATGAACTGTCCCTTTAACTTTTATTGAACCCAGAATCTTGCTTTTAAGTCTTACAAGATATTTGTAGTTATTTTGTGACTGATTTTGAAAAGATTTTCTGTACTTGAAAAAGTAAAATTGCTGTTATTGCTGTTAAAATTACCAGTCTTGCAGTAATTTGCTTATTTTAATAAATATTTTTCTACAACAGCTTTGACTTTGTGTTTGTTTTTTTAAATGTTTATTTTATTGCATTTACATCAATATAATGGTAAATAATAGAGTAGTGTACTGTTAAAATTATTCTTTTCAGCTTTTTAAATGTTAAAATATTTACAGCAGCATCTTGAATTTTGGGTGTATTTACAGGATTTTATTGGCAATTTTATAGCCAGGTAAATACTGTACTTTAGTGAAATTACAAAAAATTGCTGTAAAATATATTTACAGGATTTTATTGGCAACTTTATTGCCAGGTAAATACTGTACTTAGGTGAAATTACAAAATATTGCTGTAAAATAAAATACAAGTTTAATTCAATGTTACTGTAAAAAACCCTACTAATTACTGTATTTAATAAACAACAATTAACTGTAAATTGCTTTACAGTATTATACTGTAATTAATTTTACAGCAATTACCAACATTTTTACAGGACTTTATTGGCAACTTTTTTGCCAGTAAATTCCTGTAAATTCTACAGGAAATTTTTTACAGTGTAGGTAATCTGTCTTCAATGACAGTAGCTCATTGGAAAAGGATGGAAAATGCTCTTCATTGTGTTTGCACTAATAAATGCTGCTGCCAGCCAGCTGCCCACCCCTACCGTATGCACTTATGCACCCCATACCATCAGAGATGCTGGCTTTTGAACTGAACGCTGATGACACGCTGGAAGACACATGACAGAATCATGAAGAAGAAACATGAAGAGAGAAAATGAAAGGAAACACTGACAGATTTCTTTTGTAAACCACCTAAAGTTACAAATAATGTTGTTATGTGTGTGTGCACTCTCTGTAGGTGTTTGGTTTGGTTTGGTTTTTGCAATATACTCGATAATGTCAAATCGCACATCGTTAAAACAACAATTATGATATTATCGCAGCTCCTTACGTGAGCATCCTGACAATTAAAGGCCTTAACGATTGAACCGCATTTACAGTGCGTTTTCACTGCATGATTGAGTCTATTAAAACGCAAAAACAAAATTCAAGATATGAGGGCTTTATATCATTTCATATAGTTAATATCACACGAACAGGGCCGTTTTTTTCCTCCAAAAATCAACATGATTACAAATGTGATATTGATTTTATACAACAGATCAATAAACAAGAAGTTAATATTAAGAGACTTGCGTCTTAGAAGCCATATTTCCTGTTTTTGCTCCATTTCAACAACAAAAATAATTCCCAAACAAAACCACAGCACTGTTTCGCGTCTCTGAGCAACATGACGGTTTTTTGTTTCATTCCTGAATGAATCAACCGTTTAAATGATTCGGTTCAATCGCAGCGACTCACTTATTAACAGTGACATGATGCCACCTACTGGCTATTGTAATTTCACATTTAAAGTATCTTGATTTTTTTTAAATAATTTCAAATATCAGTATTCAACGTTTTATGTTTACAGTATTAAACCATTATATATGCATGTGTAACTGCAGGTTAAATGCATTCATGTCCTGCATTAAGCAGGATGTAAGTGCATCTAAATGCCACTTCAGAAATTCAAAAGATGAATTTTGTTGATACTGATTTCATCAAGAACACCCCAAATGTCTTCTTATTCTAATTGACTGATTAAATGTAAGAATTTGACTCAAATGATGATGCACACTTTTAGTAAAAATGGCTTAATTGTGAAAATGACCATAAAAAGGTAAAAATCAATTTAAACTTATTGGAAAAGATTAATTTCTATCACTGCTGTGAACTGACCACCACACAGAATATGAAGAATATCAAAATCAGCTAGACTACCAGCACAATAACACAAGATCAGCACAATAACACAAGCAAAATATTGTCAGATAGCAGATTAATTTTGGTGGTTTACGAAAGAAATCTGTCAGTGTTTCTTTTCATTTTCTCTCTTCTTCAGCCCGCGGTAGTTATAGCTCCCTGTCACCTGACAGCGGAAAGCAGTGACTGGGTGATTGACAGCTTAATATATTAACCAATCTGCATTAAAGTTAAGAATGTAAAGATTAAATCTGTTAATATATCATTTGTAGTTATGGTGCTCATTAATTTTTGGTGGGTGTTCCTAAATTTTTGCTGGTGCTCCTAACTTTTTAAAGTTGGGAGCACCAGTGCTACCAAGGAAAAAAGTTAATTTCGAGCCCTGTTTTATGTTACAGACCTGATGTCAATTAACTTAATTAGTTGCTAGATGTTCTCCCAGCTGAATAATTTCAAAATGTCTTGCTTTTTCAGCCCTTTGTTGGCCCCGTGCCAACTTTTCTGAGACCTGTAGCAGGCATCAAATTTGAAATGAGCTCATTTAGTGGATAAAAGTATAAAGTTTCTCAGTTTAAACATTTGTTTTGTTATCTATGTTCTATTGTGAATAAAAGATTGGCTCATGTGATTTGAAAGTCTTTTAGTTTTAATTTTATTCAAATTTAAAAAACGTCCCAACATTTCTGGAATTCAGGTTGTATTTAGCTACCTTATTACCATCAAATCTGGAATGAAAACATCAAGAACCAATATGTGAAGTTAACTCTAGCGCCCCTTGAGTACTGAGATGTGTTACTGCCACAATAACGCACATTAAGAATGTTAAGAGCTTCAGTCTGTTCCTGTCTGTTGTGCTGCTGAGAGGTTTGCGATTGTAGCTCCGTGCTTTTTATTGAATCTCTACCTTACTTTCACTCCCTGTTGTTTAAAGTGATAATATATAACTTAATTCCCACCATATTTCTGGTGTTATCTTTCAAACTAATCTAATTTGATCGTTCGCTTTTAACAGTGGGGATTTCTTTAAGACTGCAAGGGAAGCTCAGCTTCCCCTATAATGTCAAAAAATTAATGGTAAAATATGTACTATTGTGTTAACATTTTATTGACTAGAAATGCTTTAGAACTCGTTCATCTCGAAGACGAGTTCGTTCAGAATCAGCTACATATAGCAGGTCGGACTCGATTTCCTTCTCATACATTCCCGTAGCGTCAGTGTATTTCTCTGTTGAAGCTTAGCGTCCATTGACTTCAATGGGGCTTCTTTGAACAGTTTTTTTCAGTGCCTCGAAACTAGACGGTCATTGGATAAATGCTGCGATTATGTCCCGCCCACGGACGCTCAGCGTCTCTGGGGGTGAATGGAGGAGTGGGCTGGCCTGGACGCTGAGCTTCTGCGTGATGATTGGAGGGTCTGTATCTCCTTTTGATTGACAGCGATTGTGTACAATAAAAAGTCGCTGACGCTGAAGCTATTCGAGCTCAGTTCCATAGCGGCTTTGCACTTGGTTCTTATCAATCATTATATATATTTTTTTAATTTATTTATAATGTTATGTTTTAATATACATGCTGCTAACTCGGAAATTTCAAGATATGCGAGCAAAAAATGCTCCCGACACTTAGGCAACACGACACGAGCAAGAGCGCTGTTTTTGTTTCGTTTCTGTGTTTGATCCAAATCCGCGTTGATTTGGGCGAATCACTGATTCACTGAGCCATTCATAAAAACAGTCATTTGATTCGCTCCTGAAGGATTCAGCCGTTTTGAAAGAATCATTTGAATGACTCAGCGATTCAATAACGAACTTCTGCCACCTGCTGGCCGTTTTTAAGTTTCCCATCTAAAAGTAGGCATATTACATTATTTTCCAACATATTTCTATATTCAGAATTTAGTATTTAAAACATTAATCTCATAACATTATTTATGAAATTATAAATACGGTCTAAATGAATAAATGCCACATCTAAATGTCACTTCATGCAGCTTCTGTGCAGTGCTAAGATGAGTTTTGTTTAGATAATTTCATGGATAACAATAGCCAGTCATTCATTCACATTAATTAAGTATTCAGAGAATAATATTGTCTGTTTTCACTTACATCTATTTATTTATTAAATTTTGATTCATTTTGTAGAATTGAATTATAAATTAAGCTGGTATAGTAATTCCCACATTTCCTTCGTTGAGTTTAATAATTAATACTTTACAAAAAATAAATAACAAAGAAAATAAATAAAAAAAACAACAAGAAAAGAGAGACAAAGAAAGAAATAATAATAACAACAAATAATTAATAAAGAATAAAATTGAAAGAAAGAAAATATTAAATAAAAAATAAGAAGAGAGAAAAATAAAAACAACAATAAATAATACAAAAGAAAAAAGAAAGAAAGAAAAGGAAAGCAAGGAAGCAAGCAAGCAAGCAAGAAAGAAAAAGAAAGAAAAGAGAAAATAACAGGGCAGTGATACAATACAATCAATAGAAATGCACTTTATGGCTGCATTCACAGTTACTGTTTGGGACTGACAGCAGTTGCTTACAGGTGAGAGACTTGAAATGTTTTATTTATTCAGCAGATTCAAACATCTACTTGTATACATATCTGTATGAATGAACAGCTGAAGTCATAACCGCATTCAGGACACTAGAGCGACAGAATCAAAAATGGCGTCATAACACCAGAAAGTTTTATCACAGTCGACAGCCCGTTTTTAAATAAATGAGCCCAGGCGAGGCTTGTCCAATCCATCACACAGTTAAACAACTAACAATGACTTTAAATGCTTTGTTAGTGAGTACAGAGAGCGCGTTTGTAGCGCGGCCACGGCACTGACGGCAGCTCCAGTGGATCTTCAGATGAAAGCGAATCATTTCTCCTTCTCCGTCTCTGTGGGTGAATTAAACCCGTCATGATTATATAGGAAACTTGATGTCCCATGCTGTTCCGTTCATTCAGCGCAGCTTTGAATGCGAGAATGCGGTTGTGAATCCTGACAATGTAAAGGCGTCAGTTCAGCTATATATATGCGGTTCTGACGGTCGTATAATAATAAAATGCTCTATTAACGCAAGTCTATGAAGTGATGTTGCCATACTAGCCTTTACCTTCTGCTCTAGAGTCTTGTTTTGTGCTAACCATGGCAGAAAAACAGTCTTAAGTAGGGATAACTGCAGGCTCGTGCAATGGGCGTGGCTAAAAGGTGCGATGTATCGACGCATCCCATGCTAATCGACGTATTTTCATAATCGACGTAATCGATGACGTCGACGAATCGCTGCAGCCCTACTGCAGATAAAGTTCTAATTGTTGGTGATTTTAATATCCATGTTGATAATAAAAAAAAATTTGTTGACCGAGTTAAGCTATATTGCAAAATATGCCTATTTGCATTTGTGTGTAAAGTATCTTTCTAAGTATGATGGATTCCCAGTAGAACATAAGACCACATACAAAGTTAACAAAACATGTGGTTTCCGTAGTGTAGTGGTTATCACGTTCGCCTCACACGCGAAAGGTCCCCGGTTCGAAACCGGGCGGAAACAAATACTTTTTCTTCTTAGTCTTTGTTTTACTGCCTACCTTTACTGATATTTAATAGTACAGTACCTGTAAAAATGTGAAAACATTACAATTTTTTAATGTTTGTAATCAAATCTCTTATATGCACCGAGGCTGCATTTATGTGCGCAAAAATACAGTAAAAAACACTAATATTGTGAAATAGTGTTACAATTTAAAATAACTTTTTTCTATTGTAATATATTTTAAAATATAATGCATTCCTGTGAGGCAAAGTGTAATTTACAGCAGCCATTACTCCAGTCTACAGTGTCACGTGATACTTCAGAAATCATTCTAATATACTGATTGGCTGCATTTCTTATTATTTTTAAGAAGCTGAATTTCTAAGAAACACTTCTATTTTATTCTGAATAAAATAGTGCTTTACAGTGTGCAATGTTATATAGGTTTGCTAGACAGGAAAAACATTGACATATTCAAAAATACCCACAAGCCCTTGCACAAGGTTTCCGTAGTGTAGTGGTTATCACGTTCGCCTAACACGCGAAAGGTCCCCGGTTCGAAACCGGGCGGAAACAAACTTTTCTTCCTCCTGCTTCTCAGAATACTAACCACACTAAGAAAACCCAGTTAAATACACAGGCCAGAAACATTTAAATATACAAACATAACATCAGCCAGTAAAATAAACACCTGGTTACCCCTTTTCACCCTATCCCTACAAAAAAAACAATTATAAATTAAAATTAAAATTCTTGAATATCAATTTTTGTTACTGACAATTTAACTGGGATAAAAATCAGGTATTATCTTAAAAAAGAAAGAAAGAGAAAGAAAGAAAGAAAGAAAATGGCCCACAGTTGGGACTTCTATATAAAACAGACCAGGACTTTTATACTGAAATCACCATTGGAACAGCAGAACAAGGACTTGAAAAAACATTTTCATGCTGTAGGCTTCACACTTCACCTGCATATAATCCAAATATGCCTGGTTTTAACTACGGAGATGATCAGGTAAATTTTACATGGATTTAAATGGCATGTATGTGATTTAATGTAGCCTCTATATATATGTTTAGAGATTTAGAGATTCCAGCTGCATCTCTGTATGAAGCTAATAAAGCAGACAATTCTATTCTTTGGTAAATGGTTTATTCAAACAACGTTTACATTATAGAAATCTGTGTTTCAGGGTGAAAACGAAATATGATTTCAAGCTGTTTGGAAACGTTTCCCGGCTATTAGCGTTGTATCAGAGGCTTTGGCTCTATTTTGAGAACTCATTCACATTCTGCCGTTAATCTATTTTTAAGTTTTACTCCTATAGAGTGTTTCAGTATTTTGTGATTTCTATTACATATTCACTTGCGATTATGCCGAGATATGATATTGATAATAGTCTTAGATACTGGAAGATAAAACGGCTGACGTGAACTATAGCGAAAGTCAGCCGAATAGGACCTGCGCAAAAGTGCGCAGCTATGATGCGCTAGAACACTTGTCTTTGTTTTGGTCAAAAGCCGCTGTTTACACTGCAAGGATGGCATAGAGATTCACTAATCTGCACAACATAAACAGGCGTCAGCGTTACGTGCGTATGTTCTATCGATCATATCGGACGCGGGCCTAATTTGATAGCAAGAGCCACCCGTTCCAAGAGGGTTTAAGGATTGAGTGGCGCATTAGAAATAGAGGTATCTCCTTCAGGATATGATAACAGTAACCACACTGAAATGAGTATCAGAGATAAAGAGCTTAAGATACATTTCAAACCCGGGCACGTTGAGCTTGTTCAGGTAAGACTGTTGGTCCATTTCTAAGGAAGTACCTCCATGGTATACAAGCCAAAACAACTTTAATTCAGATGAATGCCTTATAATTCGGTATAATTTTCGGGTTTACTACAAAAAGAAACACAAATCGTGTGTTATCGTTATGGCATATTTCAGTTGTGACTAGCAGATGAACGCAACTGATGATGCTTGACTTGTTTACCAGCACTTTAAACTATAAGGAATATGAGTGCTACCTAAACATTTGACAGATAGTGCTTATTTTTCATTTTCGGCCCATCCAAACTCCGTGAGACTGGTGTGTATACAGTGCCATTCAAGCCCTCTGTAGGTTAATCCTATTAACCAGTTTCGTTTTAGGTGTCTAGATACTAGTCAGTTGATTTCGAGTTGCAGTACAATATGCTCGAAAGCAGATATAAACGGAAAACCAAATTTAATCTGTACAAATTAAAAATCAGTAAAATGTAATTAAAAACGCATGTCTATCTAGACAAAAAATATAATCTATGCCAACAACGTGTGTAAATGGATTGTGAACATCTACAATGAGAGAACTTTCTACAACCTAAATCCAACCCAACTGTAGTTCCACTAACTGTCCTGAGGGTGGCGCTTTAGCAACTAATAAACACCTGAGCGCTGCAGCTTCAGCATCGACTGCACAACAACATCGAGAAATTTCGAGTGGCAGTTTGTGAGGCTGCAGATTTCAAACGTTTGCAAATCATGTAATTTACGAATGCAAAATCTGTATTAAAAAGGTTCTTTCCTTTTTTTAAACTTTTATTTTAGAGGGTTAAGCTGGTTGAGGAAGGTTACAGGGCCGTGAAAGCTAGTTTAACACCGATGTAATTTTCTAAGCCAATTTCCAATTGTCTATAAGCTCGGTGAAGAACTGTAGCCTACAATAACAATCGAATAATACAAAAAAAATTACCTCCTTTCTGTTACAAATATCAATCCACTAATGTATAAGTTACTTGGACTGAAAAGTGGAATTTCTTCTAACAACAACCACGGCTAATTTCAATTACTAAGACAACGTCTTTAAAATAACAAAATATTAAGTACAAGTTACCTTACACAATGAAATAACTGACTTTCAACATCTGAGGTAAATTGTATATGCTGTCTAGTATCACGTACTCCGCTCAAAGTCTTAAACTTTAACGTAACTTACAATTCATCAACACAACAAAAGCTAGATACTTATTAACGTCTCAAGAACGTTGTAAAGTCTTACCTTTCTTCACTTGTTTTGCTGTTTGCAAAGTAGTCGCACATAACCCAATTACTCATCGACACTGGCTTTTTCCATCAGTTGTCATTAAACCCCGCGAATTCGTCTGCCAATGATGTTGTAGGGGCGTGTCCAGAGTCTGTAAGAGACGACTCTCATTGGTTTTTAGATTGTCAATCACATCTCGGACTTGATATCGTTCTATTCAGTATTTAAAATAAATAATAATAGTATAATCAAATAAAATAAAACATCTCATAGACACAACGATCATGTGTCTTATAAAATGCATCCCCTGGATACAATTATTAAGAAAATATGCTACTCAGCCAGATTGCATCTGTTTTCTACTACAAACATCTAGATACAAAGATAATTTGTGTTATAAAATGGGTTCCATGGATTGATTCTTTCCAGCAGTTTTAAGTTAAGAAAACATGCCACTCACCCAGATTGCTTCATATGGAAAGCATTTGTTGTCTACTACAAACATCTAATAAACATATTTTTTTAAAAATCACAAAAATTCTAAACCATAAACTTCTTAAAGACATCTAAACGTTAATTTAACATCTGACATCTTGCAGATGAAAATGTGCACATCATACCTCAGCTATGTATGCATACTATTAGGGTATGTTTACTTGGTTCTGTCTTTAAGGATGAAGTCTACACTCCATACCGGCGCGTGCTTGTGACTGGTGCAACAGGGTTACTGGGCCGTGCTGTTTACAAAGAGTTCAAGAACAATGACTGGAATGTTTTGGGGTGTGGCTACAACCGTGCACGGCCTTGTTTCCTGAAGTGTAATCTCCTGGATGAAGACGCAGTGCGAGGGGTCATTCAGGGGTTTCAGGTAACTCATTACCATAACCAGTAAGATCACCCACTACCATTCTCCTACCACCAGCATATTTTTTTCCATACTGTACATGTTTGATGTGTCAAAAGTATTTTTCTTTATTTTTTGAATGTCAGCCTCATGTCATTGTGCACTGTGCTGCTGAGAGGAGGCCAGATGTTGTGGAGCGTCATACTGAAGCAGCCATGAACCTGAATGTTCATGCATGTTCTACTCTGGCCAAAGAAGCAGGTTAGTAGAGTGACAAATATGTGTTAGATATGGTTAAAAAAAAAAGTTAAATAGCTCATTAAAGTTCTCCATAAACCTTTCCCACAGGTGGCATCTTCCTCATCTATATCAGCACAGATTATGTTTTTGATGGACGTAATCCTCCCTATGGAGAAAACGATGCCCCTAATCCTTTGAATTTGTATGGGAAGTCCAAGCTAGAGGGTGAACGGGAGATTCTTAGACACTGCCCAGGTATATTGTTTTTCAACCACATCTGAAAGGATCTAAATGGTTAGTTACGCCTTCATCGCAAAAGAAAAACATTTAACCCTGTTAATTTTGACCTAAAATGACAGTCTAGGAACTGTTCATTGATTCATTAAAAAAAACAAGTTTGCATATGTATTTTTTTAAGGAGGATTTTTCATCTTCTTTTTGATTTTTATGATATAGGACAATATGGAGCCCATACTTTTATTCAGAGGCCCAAACTTATCAAAAATATGCAGTTTGGTGCAGATCTTATTTATTTGGCCAAAAAGTGAGATGGAATTCTGATATCTTGTAATGTAAATCAGAAGGATCTTTATAACAGCATTACAGGCAACTTGGGCATCAGTTGTCACTCTGTGTCTCCCAATAATATGTCATAAGATAATTTAAATCTTTAGTTTAATGATGAAATTTTTGTTTTTATTGTGGAGGTAAAACATAATGCAATGCAGTACAAAGTTGATTGAGAGGTATACAAATAAACATCAGTAAAGATTTCACAACAAAATGACACATGTACTACCTACAACCTTACATTTATTAGAATTATACTAATAAATACCTGCAAAGTATAAACTATTAATCAGATGACAGTAGGCATGTGTCTAGATTGTGTACAACAGGATTTTCAATGAAGTTTTGATCATGTTAATAATTTAGAGGCCTTAGAAATTTATAAATATAATAAGATACAGTAGGCTTTATTGTCCTCCATTTATAGAGTTAAGCCTGCTACTATATTACAGTATTAGGAGAGCATAAAATGTATATTCCCTTTAAAAACAATCTCTGTTCTCTAACTATTGCTCCAAGCAGGTGCAGCTGTACTACGAGTGCCCATTCTGTTTGGAGAGGTGGAGAAGGTTGAAGAGAGTGCAGTGACCGTGTTGTGGGACCGTGTTCAGGAGGGAGCTGAGAGCTGCACCATAGACCACTGTCAGCAACGCTTCCCCACTTATACTAATGATGTGGCACGTGTCTGCCGGAACATGGCTGAGAGAGCCCTTCAGGTGAGCTGCTTGGTCTATACCAGTGGTCTCAAACTCAGTTCCTGGGGGCCACAGCTCTGCAGAGTTTAGCTCCAACCAGCTCCAAATCAGACCTGCTTGGACGTTTCTAGTGATCCTGAAGACCTTGATTAGCTGGATCGGGTGTGTTTGATTAGGGTTGGAGTAAAACTGTGCAGAGCTGTGGCCCTCCAGGAATTGAGTTTGAGACCAATGGTGTATACTTTATAGCAGGGGTGTCATGCTCAGTTTAGGTCAAGAACTGGATTGAAATAAGTCACTGCGGTTCCCCTGTGTAGAGAATGTATGCACAGTATATGATCTACTTGAGCTAGTTAAGTGTAGAATCAACTTTTGACTTTTCAATACAGCATGTTTCTGTTGCCCCCAGGACCAGTCACTGCGTGGAATCTTCCATTACTCTGCCAAAGAGCAGATGACCAAATATGAGATTGCCTGTGCAATAGCAGACGCTTTCAACCTGCCCAGCAGTCATCTAATACCAGTGAGTAAACAAAAAGTTGAAAAGATGCCCTCAATTAGGGATGCACGATATATCACATGCAATATATCATGCAGCCCTACCCTCAATATATCCTCTGTCCTTTCTAAGTCAGTACTGTCTGTATATATAGTACATTCCTTACCCTTGCCTGTAACCACATGCATGTTATAGCAATATGTAGAATGTGGTCTGTTCATGTAAACATGCTGCCTTCTATTTGAAGAAATCTTTAACTTCAAATTTTTTTCTCCTAACTTTGGTTTCATTATGACCCATTTTGATTTGTTTTGGTCATTAACTTGGTTTATGTATGTGTGTAGATGACAGAGCAGCCTGCTGGAGCAGGGGCCCAAAGGCCGCAAAATGCCCAGTTAGAGTGCTCACGTCTGGAGCTCCTCGGTCTGAGTGCGGAACCCACCCCTTTCAAGACTGCCATACGGGACAGCCTCTGGCCCTTCCAGCATGACAAACGATGGAGGCAGACTGTCTTTCATTAAGGCAACAACTCTATCGCAAACTCAAGAAGAAAACAGGGCCACACTCTTTAAATGTTTAGCATTTCAATAGTTCACTGAAGCACCAATCCTATTTCACAGTCCTGAATGAAAACAGGTCCACGCTTTTTACAAGTCCAGCAGCTTTGTTTGATGTTTCAAGTATACATTTATTATAGCCAACAGGTATTTCACCTTTATGTGTTTTTGTGCGAATTGCACTGCGGGTTACTGAGTCTGGCCTCGACTGTACTTTGTGTTTCTTTCCTAACTGTATTACTTTATGTAAATGATAAGTTGAAGACATGAATGTTTGATAAAAGAACCGATGATATCCTCAGTTTCTGTTGTTCTCTCTTTTTTCCTTAAAAAAAAAAAAATTACTTGAGGACAAAAGAATGCAATATGATAAAATCAAACCTTTATCTCTTGTGCATTTATTTTCTTTTTTTTAATTGACGTTTTTATTACTCTTTTTATAGTTATATACTTTAAGAGTCAGGATAGATAAGGCTACAAACACTTGGAGATAACCGCAGCTGTTTTAACGTGATATTACTTTGTTCCAAAAGCACAGCGTCAAGATATTGTGGCTTAAAAGGTATGCCAGTAACCCTGCCTCATTATTACAGTATAAACATAATTCTGTAAATGTAAATGATGATGATTATTTTGTTTCTCTCAAATTTAACCATCACAAATGATGAAATGATTAAAGTTCCCTTTGTCCTGCTGGTTTTTGTAAGATCCCTTTACCTAACAAACGCCAGTTCCTTAATTGCATAATTTTGGTATTACTAGCTAATACAAATTCTGTAAGGTTTGGTTTTAATTGGTTGGTTTATTTCACTTTATATATATATATATATTCCATCCTGTTTCATAAAATTACAGCAATAGGTATTTAAAAGATGTTTAAAAACATGTTAATTACCTCGCCATTGTGTAATCGAGGTATTATTAATAAAGTTTAAGTGCCTGAGATTAATCAGAGCATTTTTAAAAGGCGAATATGATATCTTGTAATATCGTATAAGATAAAACGTTATTTTTAAAACTTGTGTTATCAAAGCTCGTGACACCGAAGTGGTGGTGACGTATCCTCATAGGGGCGGGGTCAGTGGGTTGCGGTGCACGCGTTGCTGTATAGCGGTCAGCTGATATTACCGGGAGTAACTTTCCAATGGGAGTCCGCGCACCGCTGTCTACGTGACATCACCGCGTCCGTTCTGACCTAATCGAGAAGCGTTATTTTGTTCGTGGTTGCAGCTTCAGCGGTTTACGGCCGACTTCAGCGACGAAGTAATAAATGACCAAACACTGAAACACAATAGAGGAAGTACGTTATAGGGCAATTCGCTGAAAAGAAACAAATTTTTCTTTCAAAGGTAAGGAAAATAACACTTTCTCTGCCTTTTCTATGAAAATATATTAATTAATTAAATAATTATTTCTATATATATATTATTTAGTCTTTTTAGATGGCGAATGTATTTGTATATTGATCCTGTCAAACATTGACTACTGAATGGTAGGATTGGTCTTCAGGGTCTTACCGCCCCTCCATTTTCGTCTAAACATTGTATGGCGTACAAAAAAATAAATTCATTTTTGTCTTTCTCTATGATGATATGATGCTGTTCTATTATTATAAGTCATGGAAGGTATAACGTATTTCATGGTTATTCCAGTTTTTGTGTTTGTGGTGTAAACTGCTGTGTTTTCATAATGTGTCGCACATTTATTCGCGTGGGCGCATGAGATCCTGACCTTTGTTTGGCAGCAGGTGAACAATCGTCTTCTTGTTGTGAATGAATCCGATCCAGAGCAGTCGCCTGATTCTCATTATTACTGTAACACTATACTGCATTCAATGTCATAGAGAGTGAGGCTTGTTAATGTACAGGTCAAAAACAATGTACTTGAGACTTTTCATCGTTCTTCTGTCAGAGTCAGCTCATTTTAGTTGGTGTGTCTTGGTTTAGCTAGTTATCAGAGTGTACTGTGCTCCCTCTGATAATTTGATTAGTCATTTGCCCTATAATTATCAGAGTGAGTTGTTTTGATGTTTTCAATAACTTTGTGCACATTAAATGATTTAAATTATAAAAATATCAGTCTGTTTTATTGGGGCCATGGGGTTTCAAAGCAGAAGTTTAACATACTGTTATGAATTATGGTTTTCTGACAATATTGTCCGGATTCACGGCAATCGTTTTTTTGTGGAAACAATCTCTGTATAGAGTGGATTTGCTGGGTGTGTATCAATCATTTCATTGAGTATTGTCTCTGTGTTGTTTGAGCAATGCATTGCCAGCTTGTTCCATTAAGAGCCATTAAGTTAATAATTTACCATCACTGAGTCGAGAGCACCGTTTGACTTCAAGCTAGATCAAATACTCTGTTAACTCATTGCTGTTGTAAGTATATTTGTCATTGCTGATGCTTTTTCCATTGACAGAATATTCCTGTTCATGAGACTTGATATTCACTGATCATTTAAAGAGGTGTTTTTGGCCCATGTACTCAGTGATATTTAGAAATTATGAGTCAACATAATATGATGCATCCACTGATTCAGATCAATGTATCATATTTAATGGAGTAAAGAGAATGCCTCTTATTTTCAATATATTTTCTCTAAATGCAATGCTTAAAATGTGATTTGAAATATTCATATGACTGTACTTTCGTTCCTTAATAGCCTCATATACTGGTTATATACAGGTATTCTGGTTAATCTACATATGTTGGGGTAAACGTACCTATTAAGCTCACGTACCCATTAAGCACACTTCCATTTTTTGAGCTCAGATTATAAAAAGAAAAAATAATTTATTTTCCTACTTGATGTCTTAACCAGTTGATATGTTTGTTACTATATACCTCCTATAATTTCAAGTCAATCAGATCATTGCACACTGAGATATGGGTCTCCATATGTCCACACTGTATGGCGTCCATTTTGAAAGCTGTCTAAAAACGTTCACCAAAACAGAAACCCTTTAAATGTGCTTTTTTTTTTTTTTTGATGTTTAAGCCTTTATTTTGGGTAAGTTTCACTACTTACTGTAAAATTAAGAGATTAATGTTTAGAATTTTGCATATTATAACCTGGAACTTGGATGGGGGAAATAATTACATTAGATCCAAAAGATAGTTTTTGCAACACAGCGCAGATGCTACAGAGCACAGTTAGCTGACTAGCTGTATAAGATTGTGTGCTACGCTAATATATTACTTCACAGGCATTACTGGCTTGTACTTTTACATCCATAATATTATAAATTGACAGTTTATTGCTGGTCTGTGGTTTTATACTGCTGTAATTTTTAAAGATTCCATATTATTTTAAGGTGAGCTTAAAGGGTGCACTACTATGAAAATCACACAGCTTCAGTGTGACATCAATATGTGTTAACATAATACATGACCTAGAATATTTATTTAGCAAAATCTTTAGAAATTTATTAAAAATTGTTGCTGCTCCCATTAAGCTCAGTGTGCTCTCTTTAAGCTCTTCCACATTGAACGTCTATGTAAATACTTCATAAACAGACTTTAAATATTAACTGATGGTCGTCACTTGAAGTTGATCTTTATAAAATGATTAATAACTTATTTTAACAGCTTTAAGATGACAAAATCGAGACATAACTATAGTTAATGCCCAAATATGAAAGAGGCATGTCGTCCATTCAAAGAAGGAGCCATCAGAAACCTGTCATATCTGTCCAGGAAAAAAGCAACTAAAGGCTGGAATACACTACACGACTTTTAAATGTGAACAGATTTTTAAAACACTACTTTGTAAATAGTTTATTTTATTTTTGAATGTGTTCGCTGAATGTGGACTAGTCTAGATGTTGCTTAAATGAAACTTCATTATGAATATATAACTGATGAAATCGAATGCCTTGTTGCTTGATTTTAGTGTTCGGTTTTTTTGTGATTGACTTTGTACCTTCAAAAACCATTTTATTTTATTTTTTAAAATAAACAATTTTTAATAAAACGTGAGCTTAATGGGAACAGGGGTGTGCTTAAAGGGCACAAAAATTTACCCATTAAGCACAGCCAGACTTTTTGCATTTAATGATGTATATAAAATATAAAAGTGTAATGGTTTTGTTTGAGAGATTAATATTTTATTTTAACATAACTCCTTGTACTGAAACCAATATCTTGTGCACTAAAAATGACTCAATGTAGATTTTGGTGAGCTTAATAGGTATGTTTACCCTTTATCTCTTGAATACTATGCTGTGTATGTTTATATAAAAGTTTGGGGAATGTGTGTGTATATATATATATATATATATATTACAGTGGGGCAAAAAAGTATTTAGTCAGTCACCAATTGTGCAAGTTCTCCCACTTAAAAACATGAGAGAGGCCTGTAATTTTCATCATAGGTATACCTCAACTATGAGAGACAAAATGAGAAAAAAAAAAAAAAATCCAGAAAAATCACATTGTAGGATTTTTAAAGAATTTATTAACAAATTATGGTGGAAAATAAGTATTTGGTCAATAACAAAATTTCATCTCAATACTTTGTTATATACCCTTTGTTGGCAATGACAGAGGTCAAACGTTTTCTGTAAGTCTTCACAAGGTTTTCACACACTGTTGCTGGTATTTTGGCCCATTCCTCCATGCAGATCTCCTCTAGAGCAGTAATGTTTTGGGGCTGTCGCTGGGCAACACGGACTTTCAACTCCCTCCAAAGATTTTCGATGGGGTTGAGATCTGGAGACTGGCTAGGCCACTCCAGGACCTTGAAATGCTTCTTACGAAGCCACTCCTTCGTTGCCCGGGCGGTGTGTTTGGGATCATTGTCATGCTGAAAGACCCAGCCACGTTTCATCTTCAATGCCCTTGCTGATGGAAGGAGGTTTTCACTCAAAATCTCACGATACATGGCCCCATTCATTCTTTTGTTTACACGGATCAGTCGTCCTGGTCCCTTTGCAGAAAAACAGCCCCAAAGCATGATGTTTCCACCCCCATGCTTCACAGTAGGTATGGTGTTCTTTGGATGCAACTCAGCATTCTTTCTCCTTCAAACACGACAAGTTGAGTTTTACCAAAAGTTCTATTTTGGTTTCATCTGACCATATGACATTCTCCCAATCCTCTTCTGGATCATCCAAATGCTCTCTAGCAAACTTCAGACGGGCCGGACATGTACTGGCTTAAGCAGGGGACACGTCTGGCACTGCAGGATTTGAGTCCCTGGTGGCGCAGTGTGTTACTGATGGTAGCCTTTGTTACTTTGGTCCCAGCTCTCTGCAGGTCATTCACTAGGTCCCCCCGTGTGGTTCTGGGATTTTTGCTCACAGTTCTTGTGATCATTTTGACCCCACGGGTGAGATCTTCGTGGAGCCCCAGATCGAGGAGATTATCAGTGGTCTTGTATGTCTTCCATTTTCTAATAATTGCTCCCACAGTTGATTTCTTCACACCAAGCTGCTTACCTATTGCAGATTCAATCTTCCCAGCCTGGTGCAGGTCTACAATTTTGTTTCTGGTGTCCTTTGACAGCTCTTGTTCTTGGCCATGGTGGAGTTTGGAGTTTGTTTGAGGTTGTGGACAGGTGTCTTTTATACGGATAACGAGTTCAAACAGATGCCATTAATACAGGTAACGAGTGGAGGACAGAGGAGCCTCTTAAAGAAGAAGTTACAGGTCTGTGAGAGCCAGAAATCTTGTTTGTTTGTAGGTGACCAAATACTTATTTTACCGAGGAATTTACCAATTAATTCTTTAAAAATCCTACAATGTGATTTTCTGGATTTTGTTTTCTCATTTTGTCTCTCATAGTTGAGGTATACCTATGATGAAAATTACAGGCCTCTCTCATCTTTTTAAGTGGGAGAACTTGCACAATTGGTGGCTGACTAAATACTTTTTTGCCCCACTGTATTTATTTATTTTTTTTTCAGCAAGTACACATTAAATTAAATATTGTTTATCAAAAGTGACAGTAAAGATATAGCCTAATATTTATAATGTTACGAACAATTTCTAATTCAAATGAATGTTTTTTTTTTTTTTTTTTAAACTTTCTATTTATCATCCTAAAAATATATAAGATATTAAGCAGCAAAACTTTTTCAACACATAATAATAAGAAAGTATTCTTGAGCACCAACTCAAGAAGGATCATGTGACTTGAGTAATGATGGGGAAAAATTCAACTTTGCCATTACTGGAACAAATTACATTGTAAAATATATTAAAATATAAGACCGTTAAAAACAAACAAACGACAAAAAAGAATGAATGAATTTTTTTTTTACCTTTTTCTTAGAAATTTTAAGATTTTGTAATAACTCTTATCTGCTGAGAAATGCATTTTGTAAGTTTAAGATGATAAAAGAACCAAAGGTCAACTTGATGTCACATGTCTTAAACATGTTGTATAACTTTATTGCTCTCTTCCAGGTAGTCCCCTCATCTGCAGTGTGCAGATGAATTACGAGCAGCCTCCCCCCTACACGGGGCCGGGCCCCACCGCTCCAGGATACCCCCCTCCCGTCGCTCCCGGGTACCCTGCTCAAGGATATCCTCCTCAGCCGTACCAAGGGTATCCAGTCAATACTGACCAGCCCAACCCTGGTTACCCAAACTACCCTCCTGAACCCCCTGGGTCATACCCGGTCCAGCCAGGATACCAGGGATACCCACAACCACAGTATGGTGGCCCAGTGTACGGGGAACCTCCTAAAAACACTGGTAAGATCCTTGAAGATCCTTACTGTCATATTCAGGTTATATTCACTCTTAACTTCCTCATAAACATCCTCATTTGTAAAAGTGAGGTCAACAGATTTACACAAAACACAGCTTGCACAGTCAGTGGACGTGTTTGTTGCTCATAGTTTCTGCAACAGTCATGTAATCATTTCATTTGTACAGTACTTGAATTATTATTTTTCATGGTGTTCTTCATTTTAACGAGTTTAGTAGGAGGTTAACACAAGTCAGAAGATTGCAGTATGTTTTTAGCTGTTTAAATTACATAATTCAATTGTTTAGCTTCTGTGACCTGCTTGGATTTAAATGACGTGTTAATTAGATATTGAGCTAGATTTTAATTAGGTGTAAATGAAATGTCTAATGGACTTTCGCATACAGTGGAGACCCTCTGAGACCAAATCTGCTTTGCAATGAACTTGTTGCCATTCTGAGCAGTGTTTTTCTCCATCTCTGTGTTTTTTCTCCAGTGTATGTTGTGGAGCAGGGCAGGCGGGATGATTCTGGGGAGCAGGCATGTCTAACTGCATGTTGGACAGCCCTGTGTTGCTGCTGTCTCTGGGACATGTTGACCTAGAATAATACGGAAACCACTGTGAGCCCCTCTTTTATTTGTAAAGATCTTTCACTCCATGTTTCAATCCTTATTTATGTGTGACTACTGAAAAAAGTAATTGAGAAACAAATAAGAGTAATGTTTTGGTTGTAGAGTCCATTTCCAGTAGTCCAGCTTGGAGCACCACTTTTTATTCCTTCAATGATGCACGATACGCACTGAAAGACTGACATGTGTCGATCTTATTTGTAGAGGCATATTAAACTGAATGTTTTTATTATTTGTCTTTTGAAAACAATACAGATGTCATCTTCATTAATGAATGCAAACATTTACATTTTGCTTGTTTATAGACCAGATTTGATAACCAAATATGGCCTTGAATGTTTGAGCTGTCTTAATATGTCAATCACAGAAAAAGTTTGTTTCTATTAAATAAAATAATGGAAATATGACACGTCATCACTTTTATTTACTCAAAATGTGTTTTCTGTGTAGTTTCTGCACGACTAACATACACCAAATGGATGTCCAAAAATATTGAGTCAGTGTGGCCTGTTCAAGATGTTTTGAAAGCGCTACTCTACAGAGCCACAGTGTTTACACTTTTTTTTTTGGTTGTTGAGGAAACCAACTTCTAGTTCCAGCATATTAAACTGATAGGGGCCATATTTAAATATTAAAGTGTTTTCTTTTTTTACAGACACAAACAAAATGTAACATTTAACAAAAAACATTGATCTCCTTTGCCCCGGTGAAGCAAAAATACTACTCTGAACATTTAATTGCAAATCTTGTGAACATTTTAAACACAATATGAGGGAACAGACCTTATCATTGGCTAATTTATCATCTGCTTTTTTTCTGTCTGCATTTCAGCTAGAAAGTTAATGTGAAATTGTAACTAAATTAGTATTGACTGCAAATCCTTTTAGGAATTGTTTGTTGAGCTGCAAATGAATTGTTAATGAGTAATTCTTTTTTTCAGCCATCACACTTCACTGGCTTTTCATTGTCTTCTACTGAAGCGCTCCACCCCTTAGATACTACAGATGACATGCTTTTGTCTACTAACATTCAAGCAAGACAAAAAATATTAACTGATTGGAATCTAGGATAGGTTGTTGTATTCATGTTCATAAATAAAGACCTGTAAAGAACCTGTAGATATGTTGACCCCATGGCTTTCCTGGAGCCTTTTTTAACTTATGTAGGTGTGTGTTGAAATACACAGGGTGACATCAAGTTCCTGGTAAGCAGCATTTTTTTAATTGACGACATCCTTTGTTTGTTTTGAGTTATTTAACATGTACTTAGCAGAATCTCGAGAGAAAAGTGCAACACTCTTGAGTGGTCCCTTCCCCCAGCACCAGTGTGCATCACTTCACTGGAAGTGGTTCCCATGGGTGTAAACTTAACACCTGCACTGCAACAGGCTATTTAAAGCAGAGCTGCGCTTACCATTTTCTCACTGTCAGCAATGACAGCTACAGCTGGTCTAATCTTTGGCCATTCAGTCTGAAACCTCATGGAAATAACAGCAAAACTATTAATAATTGCTATAGTGTTTCAATTCAATGGTAGAATTATTTTTTTTTTCAAAAGGTCAGAATTTTTAAACTCTGTTTATGTCCTTATTGTCCACAGAAATCTTTACAAAACACTTCCTGATGTTCTCAACCTTACTGGTCACAGACAATCATGGTTTTGACTTCTAGTTCTCTGGCATTTTAACTACAATTCTGGATAAGGGTTAGGGTTAGGACAGGACAAGTCATTGTTCTCTGAGGGTTCACAGTGTAGTAATCTTATGGAACTGCTGAGCCTGAGTAAATTACTATATAGACTTAAATGTAGAGCATAATGCTTGTATTTTTACACTGAAAAGAATCTGTTAGACGGAATGCAGTTTTCATGAATCTTTTTTAGATTCACGTTGGCTGATTTTTAAGTCATAAGTACAAACAAATCCAGACCAAATCGCATTTTAGAAATAAAAAAAAGGTTTTCCCAACAAAAAAATGGAACCATCTACATTTCAATAACCTTTTTCTTTT
The DNA here is from genome assembly GCF_012432095.1 of Onychostoma macrolepis. Taxonomy (NCBI): domain Eukaryota; kingdom Metazoa; phylum Chordata; class Actinopteri; order Cypriniformes; family Cyprinidae; genus Onychostoma; species Onychostoma macrolepis. The sequence goes on from NC_081175.1 coordinate 11,087,873, forward strand.
GGACAAAGATTTGTTGGGATTGAGGTTGGTCTACTGTGTACTGCTCTTAGATATTTTTGTGAAATTCTTTTTGGAAATGATGAAACATTTGTTCTTCTCAGCTGTAAAGGAAGTAATTCAAATTCAAAAAGCACAAATGCAAATGTTTTATTTTCATAGAATTTCCAAAGAACCTCCTTCCACAGGTGTCTGAGTGTGACTTTGCAAGTTGAAGCTCATATCCACACTGACTTACCACATTCAGAAGAGATTCTACACCAAGAAAAAAATGGTCAACGGCTGCTTTAGCTTTCGTAATATTCAAAGAAATCGACCTCTGCGATGAGTCTTGCAATGGATTTTCACACAACGTAATGATGAAGCCACTTCCTCGAAGAAATGTTCTTGATTTGATACACCCAAACTGTCGAGTCAATGAGAATATTTTACATGTGTAATATGTTTCACAGTTTTAAAAGATTTAAAAAAAACAATATTACGCTTTCATCTGTTTTCACTTGCCAAGTTGAATTTAAATTAATAAAATAATAATAAAAAACCCAGACAATCAATAGTCTCTTACATATTATACAAAACGGTTGGCTCATGTACAGTTTTTTGATCAATGTATCAGCCCCTGTGATTGTCATATATTGCGAACAGAAGAGGACAGACGGTGCGAGCTGATGATTAACACATCCAACGAAGGCCAATCAGAAAGCTCAGCCTCACACGGCGCAATTCAAATCTTAATACCGAACACTGCATTGACGTATACCGAGAAAATTCATGAGGAACGATACTTAAAGTGTCGAGACACTGGCGTTCCTTTTGAGTATGTTCCAGTGTAGTTTCACAAACACGTATGGGAGCAGGTGATGCTGTTTTATTGAGCACTGCGGCATGAAAGTGCGGTGAACTGATTGTGTTTTTTTGTGATGGTTTGATATGCAGTCATGAAAAACCAAAGCAGTGAGCCATCACACTATCATCACTTGAATGTCCGCCACTCACAGCCAGTCCGAAATGACTAAAAAATATTTACCACTTTCTATAAAGTCAAAAGGTCACTACAAAATCATTGTTCACAAGTGCTTTTTTCTCAATATTGGGTCATAGTGTTCTTGCTGCTGCCTGTTGGTTCTCCATTTTTGGGAAACGTCTCTGCAGCGCTCTGTTGTTTCTCTCCGTAGGAGATGGTGTGGCATCAGCGACGGCTGAACTCTGTTACCTCCTGCCCATCTCGTTCTGTTTGAGGAACTGGATGTTAGCGCTGCTGTCCGCCAGTTCAGGGTACTGCTCTACCGGGAGAACGTAGTAGCCCTCGTAGCCCGCGACCTTCCCAATGGCTAACAGTTGTTGCTTCTCATTTTCAGCCCACACGCGTCCTCCTTCCCTGCCCTCGCGCACTTGCCGTTGCTCCCTGGCCCAGGCTCCAGACAGCGCCCTCTGGTGGGCTTGTTCCAGCAGGCGGCTCCGCTCCTTTTCCAGAACCTCTGCTGACAGCCCGTACCGGATGCTGTATGTGAGTTTGGCGGAGTGGATTTCTAAAGTGACACCCCGGCGGGAGCGCCCGCTGACTGTCACATTGATCCCGCTCTCCAGCGTCTTATGGCCGCTGCTGAGTCCCAGGGCCAATAGGTCGCTGTCAGCCAGTCCGAGCTTCACGAAGAAGTGGCAGTCTCGTCCATCAATGGTGTAATGCGTGCCGTCCAGGTAGATGGCGTTGCTGAGGATCTGTGATATTTTGCGACTGTCTTCGCTAGCTGAGCTGGACAGGTCTGTTAATACGTGACCATCCTTGATAGCGATCATCATGCCTTTGCCTACGATGGGTGTGCTGGTGCCAAACCAGTAACCGGGCTTGTCGCGCTTGGTGCGCCGCTGTTTGTTGAGCCGCCTCCCCTCAAGAACCATGAAGGCCTGGTTGTGTCTGTCCACTGAATGCTGAACTCCAGTGAAAAGCTGTAAAATGGGTGAACAGTTAGTGACACCTGATAAAAGTGGTTCAGCAATACTATGATACATATGGCCACTTTCAGTTTTAGGTTGTCTGATGTGTCTAAGGTAGGGTTGCCACACGTCCCTTAAAATACGGAATCGTCCCGTATTTAAAGGTAAAATGATGCATCCCGAATCAAATCAATACGGGATGCGATTTGTCCCGTATTTTACAAATGCCAACATATAGTTGAATCAACAAATAAGTATTTTGCCCTGTTTATAATACTAATAGCAATTATAATGAAATCAATTTTATACGAGGTATTAGATAAGCTCATTTGCGCGTGATTGCATTTTGACGGAGTTTCCAGAACACGCACTGTTAAAGCCCTTTCACACAAGCGCAGCATGCGCTAAACAAACCGGTGCGGTTTTAAAACATTTAGGAGGTCACATCCGTCCTCTCTCCAGATGTAGGATTGAATGGGAAAGTTATCAATGGGTCTGTGCAGTAACTAATGATGAACGCGCAGTTCGCAGAGAAGCATTTCAGTTGCTCACGGTGAACTGTCTGACTTAAAGGGAGAGTTCACCGCAAAATGAAAATTTTGTCATCGTTTACAAGCCCACATGTTGTTCCAAACCTTAATAATTTCTTTCTTCTGTTGAACATAAAAGATGATACTTTGAAGAATGTGGGTAACCAAAGAGTTTTCTAGTCCCCAATGATTCTGATAGTATTTATTTATTTATTTATTTTTTGAAGTTACCGAGGACCAGAAGCTTTTTGGTTACCTGCATTCTTCAAAGTATCATTTTCATTTTTGGGTGAACCATAAAGTGACAGACACATCTGTGCTTCAAGGTATAGGCCTATTGTTTTATTAAAATTTGGATAGTCTGTTAATATAATATTCCATACATTATCAGAGCTTGGTAGACATAATTATTATATTTTTTTGACATTATTAGTTTGATTTAATGGATTATAATTAATGTTAGACCCTATTTATTAATTTATAATTTATATTAATCATAAATATATACATAACAAATAATCAAAAATGTCATTTACAATTTTTTTTTTTTAATGCTAAATTATTTAGATGAAAATGGGACAAATAAATATAGCCCTAATTTGAGCAAATTAATAAAAATAAATAAATAAAAACTCATCCATCCAGGTAACAGCTGCAGAATTGTCAAAAAAGACTAATAATAATTAATAGTTATAAATAATCAAATTTAAAGTAACAATATTAATATGTTCCGTTGGAAGTTTACATACTTGAGCATGTTTTTTTTTTTCTTTTTTGGTCGTGAATGGGTGTCCCTTATTTTGCCTCGCTGAAGGTGGCAACCCTAGTCTAAGGTACAGTATGTGTGAGAGCATTTCAGACAATTTGACAGAAAAGTAGTTTTTTTTTTTTTGTCCATTCTATTGCCTTACAAACAATTAGTTTTCTGTGATGTATTCTACATTGTTGTTGCAAATTCTGCAGATTTGCCCCCAGGATAATGTTATTTAGCTGGCTAACATAAATGAGGTTTTGTTGAAATTGCAAAAATAACTTTTTTTTTTTCTTTTTTTTTTAAACATTCACTACTGTTCAAAAGTTTTTTTAAGTTTTTGAGACTTAATATTTTTGAAGGACGTTTTTATGTTCACCAAGGCTGCTTTTATTTGATCAAAAATACAGTAAAACGGTAATATCGTGAAATACAATTGCAATTTAAAATAACTTTTTTCTATTTGAATCTATTTTAAAAGGTTATTTATTCCTGTGATGACACAGCTGAATTTTCAGCTATTAGGCTACTCCAGACTTCAGTGTCACATGATGCTTCAGAAATCATTCTAATATGCTGATTTTGTGCTCAAGAAACTTTTCTTCTTTAATCTTTATTATAACAGTTGCACATGCTTTATATTTTTGTGTAAACCATGATACGTTTTTTTGAGTAGTTCAAGTTCAAAGCTTGCACAGCATTTCTTTGAAATTATAAATTACTTTCATTTTTATCAGTTTAAGGCTTCATAACTGAAGAAGTATTAATTTCTAAATAAAAAGTCTTACTGTTTTGAACGATACTGAACCGAAAGATTTGAATGGTAGTGAACATATTTGTAACTAAAACATTTTGCAAATTGTCTTCATAAATGTGTTTAAAAATAATTTTTGTGAAGAAAAAACATCAAATTAAAAAATATATAAGAATACATGGAGTATAATCTGATAATTCTAAACATTATATGGTCAGTGAAAATATTGAATGTAAAATGGTGAAGCCATTTGCTCAGTAAATGTTGACAATTTTAATTGAAAAATGATTGCCAAATCAAACTGACCTGAATGTTATCAGAGTCCTGACTGGCAAGTATCTCATAAGGAGGGTCAACAAAGTAAAGCGAGTGTCTAGGAAACCCTGGAATGATGTTGCTGAGCTGGAAGCCAAACATAACCAGCCAACTCTTCACATCTGCAAGACAAAACAGGGAAAAAATTGCTTTTACAAGCTGTCACAGGAACCATGTGACACAGTCATTTACACATCTAATCTCAAAATATACAAAGCAGAACATTTGGTCACACTCTCACCTGTCACATAGTTTTTCACATCAATCATATCGCTGAGTGGATTATTGTTCTTAAACATATACAGGTTGAATGGAGCTGGCTCTTTGCCTATCTTTGGCCACAATGTATGGTCAGGTGCGATCCATCTTCCTGCCAGCACGTCGTAGTCTCTCTGGGCGAAGTGCACCAGCTTTGTGAGAGGATCATAAAGCCCTCCATGAAAGCCCAATATGAGCTGGAAATCCGGGTTGGAATCATGATAGATCTCTCCGTACGCCGTGTACTGCATCTGCTTGACCATCTGCCCATTGCTGCTGAAGATGGCCAGCGGAGTGCCTACGTTGTCAGAGGCGATGTAGTATTCCTCCCCACCGCTGACCTCCATAGCAAATAGATGACCCTGCAGGTCATAGTAGAAGGAGGTGATTTCGGCTCTCGAGTGGTTGTAAACATGGGTGACCCGAGTGGGGTAGTTCAAGTCGGCGTAGAAATACTGCTGATGCTCGCCTTCGTTAGTTCTGCGGGAGACACGACGGCCCAAGCCATCGTAGCGGTAGCGGACGCTCCAACCTCCTGCTGTGCGGCTGTAGGCTCGCTCGAGAAGACCTTTGGAATTGTACTCAAAGATGTCCGAGCCCCTCTGTGCAAGCACACCATCCTCATCGAGCTGATACTGCATATCGCCGAGCCGTGTGATTCGGTCTCGAAGATCGTAGCGTAGTGGCAGCAGACGGGCGCTGTTACCGGGGTTAAGCAAATGGAGATTTCCGTTTAGGTCGTAGCTGTAGCGCCAAGTAGACCAGTCATCAACCTTGACACCAACAAGCTGGCCGTCACCATCATATTCATAGCGGTACTGTGTGGTGTTAGCATATGGACCGATCTTCAGTTCACGTTTAATTACACGACCCATACTGTCATACTGCACCGTCATCCAATACATCAACGAGCGGAAGATCTCGTACTGCACTTCCTTGATGCGGCCATGTGCATCAAAATGCTTACTGAGCGTCATCACTGCTGTGGTAATGATTTGGTTGATGTCGTAGTATATGATGCCAAACTTGCCGAAGTGTTCGACCTTACCAGAAATCTCATCGTAGCGGTACAGGTCCACAGGAAGTGGGGTTTCCCCTATTACTGGCTTTATGCTGGCCACCCTGAAGCTGTTGTCATGATAGGTGTAGTCAAAACGAGCATTGACCATTCCTTCCTCTGAGAAGCGGTACATCTGTTTGTCCACTAGGGGGCCAAGTTTGCGATAGCGAATGGTGCAAGAGAAGCCTCCGCTCTGTAAGTTGACCATTTTAAGCACTCCAGTCGTTTCATCATAGCCAAAGGTGACGGCAGTGGCATCATACAGCACCTCCGAGAGCTTTCCGAGCTTCCCGTACTTGTAGAGCACACGCCGGCCCGTTCCGAGGTAGAATGTAGCGCGTGGACGCCCATCCTCGCTGAAGTCGTGGATAATGGTGGCATTGCTCTCAGGGGGGTTGTAGGTGTTGCGAATGTAACCAACAGACACGTGGGTGGCCATAGTGTGTCTGGCCATGCTTGGCATAGTGACCGCCGTGAGCCGTCCCGCTGTGTCAAAATCAAAGACGTACTGTTTCTGACTCTGCTGGAGCAGCAACACCATGGACTGCAGAGTGAAAGAGAAGGAGAAAAATGAAAGGGTGAACAAAATGAGTATATTAACACCGTAGGAAAAACAAATCTTTTGTTGTGGCTGAAAAGAGTCAACTCACTTTGTCCATGTAGCTGAAGCTCCAAACTTTCCCATCAACAAAGGTTCGGGACAGGATCCGTCCAAATGTGTCAAACTCACTTTTCTCGCTCATGCTGCCCCTCTGCAAGCCCACCAACCGGCCAGTGGGTGAATAAGACACATTGACCAGAGCTAAGCTGCTGCTGGGGAGCCAGGTGGCCGGTCGGCCCTGGGCGTCATAGATGATGCGTAGAGTGAACTTTCGGTGGTCATCGTAGATCTTCTCTGTTCTGGTGTTGCGGTCATAGTCAATGGACAGAAGGTTTCTGCTGTGGACCTACGGGAAAACATTTAAGGTTTCTAGAAGTTCTACATTCAAACATCAAATGTTGCAGTTTCCATAGCAAATTTCAACTGATTAATTGTTTATATTATCACAGAATGTAAAGTATCCCATTGCCAAGCTTTAAACTGCTAAATGTGTATATGTGTGTGTGAATTTCTGTAAAGCTGCTTTGAACACTGAGCACTATACAAATAAAATCGACTTTACTTGACTTGACAACTAACTTCAATCATAAAAAGAAAAGCTTACGCGCAACTTCCTGCCAAACACTGTGACCTTGCCCTTGGTCAGCTCTTTTCTCATGCGCCATTCGATAGAGTTGAGGCCACTGTCAGTGGGTAGAGTGATGTTGCGTCTCCCAATGGTCGGGCTCACTGATCCTGCAATTATGTGCGGTTCAGTGTGAAAGCTGATGCCCATTCCATTAGCATAGGACACTCGCAGTGTGCCGTTGTGGTACAACTGATAGCTATTCCTCACTTGGTCTGTGAAAAGGCAACAAGAATATAGGCAAAGAATTATAAAGTCTGATTATATTCTTTACATTATAAGCAAACATTATATAATATTTCACATATCATTATGAATGTACACATATAAAAGTTTAGTTAAGATTTGTTTTTTAAAGAAGTCTCTTACACTCATCAAGGCTGCATTTATTTGATCAAAAATACAGTGAAAACAGTAATTTTAAATAATCGTTTTATATCAAAGTATTTTAAAATGTAAATTATTCCTGTGATGCTGAATTTTCAGTATCATTACTCCAGTTTTCAGTGTCACATGATCCTTCAGAAATCATTCTAATTTGCTGATTTGGTGCTCAAGAAACATTACATATTATAAACATTAAAACATGTTTTGCTGTTTAATATTTTTCTGAAAACTTTGATACAGTTTCTTAGGGTTCTTTGATGATTTTAAATTTAAAAATAAAAATGATTTTGTAACATAATAAATGAGTTTACAGTAACTTTAGATTTTTTAAATGAATGCATCCATGCTGAATAAAAGTGTTATTTTCTAACCTGACCACAAACATTTGAATGGTTTTAAATGGTCAAATAAGTTTTTTAAGTAAAACAGAAAAAAAGAATAGTAAAACTAAATCAAATATCCTAGCATCTACAATCCAGAGAAGTCCAGACAGATAAAATCATGCTGACACCAAACTTTTAAATGGTAGTGAAATTCTTATGAAAATATATAAATATTGTTTCATGGCATTTATGTACACTAACTATTATCTATCTGTGAAGTATGTGTGTATTAAGGCGAGTTAATATGAAGTGTTCCCTAAAACCAGCCTCATTTAATTTAGTATGAAGCATTGGCTCTGATCTGACAGTCTATTGTGCATTAGGGGAAACGCAGCACTGTGGGGCGGATGTGTATAATGCAGCTTTTGGTTATAAAGAAGATTTAGCTTTGGCTAAAAGCAGCACAAACATCTTCAGTTCGATTTACAAGCTATAATTGGATCAGACGCTGTTTTCCACAGAAATGTACCTGGGAAACACAATCATGTACAATTTCAAAGTCATAAAAAAAATCCAAGTGCATTTTGGTACACTGTTAACAAGCAGAGGGCACCCAAAGGGTTGGTTTTCATGTAATTTGTCTTGAGTAAACAGCAAAAGCATACTCTTTACAGGAAGTTACAAGTAAGTTGCGTGAGAGAATCCATCAACACATAATCCACTGGATATAAAAGAAGAGTTTAAGCCTTCAAGCTTTTGCCTTCTGAAAGAACCCCTAAAGGCAGCCTATGGTAAATTGTAAAATGATGATTTCTCTGCTCTGCTGGACTCACACATTCAAACAATGTGGCCTCCCTGTGGGTAGTAAAGAGAAACATCCGTCTACCTGCCTGCTGTGTGTTTTGGTCTTAATGGATGTGATTTAGAGGGGAGACGGGGGGCATCAGCATGAGATCTGGACTGAGATATGTTCCTTCTGTGTTGTGTACCTTGAACCACAGTGTAGGACGCCTCTACGGACGAGAGATTAGTGATGACTGTGACATCATCATCTCTGTTTGAGCTCTCCATGTCAATATTGATGGTCTCCTCCATCTCACGATGCAGACTGGTCACCACACCAGTGGGATATGTGACGTTGGTTAGACGACCTTCACTGTCATAGCTGAGAAGAAGAGATACAAGACAAAACTCACTAACAACACGAATACAATAAATAGTCAGCACTGTCTTTGCACAATTATTTCTTTAATTAATTTATAATGAATTTTTTATGGTTGAAATAGTTTGAAACCAATGTTATTTTAGCACTATTTATATCATTTTTAATATTTTAAATGAGCTTTTATTTTGTATTCTCTTTTTTATTTTAGTTTGCGTTTTAGTAATTTTGTTATATGCTTTTGTCATTTTTTTTATTATTATTATTTTTATCTTCCTATATACCTTTTTATAATTTAAGTATAATTTTAGTGATTGTAGTACTTCAACTTTCAAAAAGGCCATTTTTTTTATTTTTAAATTTTCAAGTTTCAGTTGCCAAAAACGACTGGTAATTGAAAAATGCTAAAATTATATATATATATATATATATATAAAACACTGTTTGAAACAACCACAACTGTACATCTATTTAATGTCTAAAGCAGTTCTAGCATACAGACACTAGATGGCTGCAGGACCAAAGCGGTGCACTAGATGAGGATTCAAGTCAAGATGATAACCACAGTGCTTAGAAACAAAAGAAGTCAAAATTCATTGTCTATAACAACATCTATGAGACACTGGGGGCCAATTTTGAACACTCACACCACTTTTACACTGAAAATTTGACCACAAAAACCATCATTATATTCTCTATCCAGCTTAACAAAGTACTAAATGCGCTGAAATATCACTAGGTCATTTTAAATTAAGTCAATATCAGTCATTTCAGTGCAAACAAACCACATTTCATGTAAATTGGGTTTAATATAGATTATCTTATTAACAATGCCCAATAAACATGGTGTTATTACTACCCACGAAAAACAGATGTAAACAGAATTTTATTAAAAAGAGATTTCCCTGCATATTGCAGCAGTTATTCATCAAATAATAACCAAACACATGTCTAGAGATCTAGTGCAGTTATTACCCTTAACGTAAGAAAGTTATTCTCACTGAATTCCCCCTGAAACTTTGCGACTAATGAGTTTTTATATTTTTGAGTGTTTTAAATGAATTTCCTTAAGATTTCCAGATTTGCCTTTCTCTAAGTTCTATCGTCACACTGCACATTTCATACTCACTTGTAAAAGTTTGTCCATCCGGTTTCATCTGACTTGGAGGCTAAAAGTTCTGTGTTAGTGTAATAACTAAGCTGTGCCACTTCCTGGCTGAGGGCAGACACTGAACGTAGGCTGCCGGCTGGGTCCATTCCCAGTGTTACCACCTGGTTCTCTGGCAACAGCACAAGCCTGATAGAGCCAGACGCCTCCCTCCTCACCCGAAGTGTATTGTTAGAGGCATCGGTAACTGCTGCCAACTCTCCGTCCAGCCCGTAGGTAAAGTTATACAGGGCCAAGCCTGTAATGAGGCTAACCGTTTGCCTATGAAGGCCGTCAGGACCAAACACATATAGCTCCTGTTCCAGAGATGAGCCCACTTCATATTGTCCGCTTGCTGTGGCGTTAGGGCGGTTGCTGCGGACCGAACGTACACGGATATTGTTCAGGTCAGCGATGTACAGGGTACCATCTGGTGACACAGCCAGCGAAGCAGGACAATTGAGGCTGGCGTCCGCAGCGTAGCCCTCATCTCCTGAGAAACAGTTGCAGTTGACGTCATTCTTGCAGTCGCATTCAGAGGCAGCGCCAGCAAGCAGGGAGATCTCGCCACTGGTGCTAACTTGCCGTATGCGATTGATGCGCTTCTCATCGGTTTCGGCAATATAGAGCACACCTGTGTGGGAGATGGCGATGGCCGTGGCACTCTCCAAGGCAGAATGGATTGCTAGTTTGCTGAGCGAGTAATCAATGCCAGGGACCTGGCAGTGCATGGGCCGCCCTGCAATAATGCTGACCTGGTGGTTCTCAGAGATACGCAGGATGACGTTATTCTCCAGCACATACAGAGAGTTGTCCATAGGGTTGATGGCCAGGTCTGTAGGCCACTCCAGACGTACCTGATGTTAAGAAACATTAAATGTGAAGAGTACATTAACACAAAAAAGGACGATATGGGCATGCTGAGCAGTTGTGGTCTTCGAGTGTAAATTAAGCTTTGCCCAGTGGGATTTCCCTGCCTCTGCTTTTGATATCTCCCTTTCTGTTCGTTTGATCCCCAAAGGGGATCTGTTTTATCCTTGCTTCTGGTCAAACTGAATGCATTTCCCATTTCTGACAGCAGATTTCCTACTGGCATTTATAAAAAAATATGTGTTACAGATTCTTCCGAGTGGAACGAATCAGCAGGCCTGTGAATTTATTACAGTGATAGACAAATGATGACAGCTGCTTGATTGATAATCCAGTTCCATTGTTTGTCACTACCATTGTCAAATGTTAATACCCAAGGAGACACTCTGACAAGCAAATACTGGCAAGCGCAAGCTCAAAGACGCAGGAATGAAACATGAAGAAAAATGCATTCCACAGTGCAAACTGAAATAAACAGGCTGAAATGTGTTTACACAACTGTGTTTGACAATTTATCTTTATGCTTCATGGGGCCTGTAAATTGTTTAAAAAATAGTATTCAGTAAGTTACTTGTTAAATTTATTTAGCTTAAACAGTTAGCCTATTTCATTTACTTTTATTTTCACTGTATAGTTACATTGTCAAAACCTCAACGATGACAAATGTGTGTTTTTTTTTAAACAAGCATGTTTGATCAATATTAATTTACATAGCGTGCCATCAAACTTGCTCAAAAGAATTTATAATATACTCTGTTAAGCAAATTATCTGTCTCTGATTTTATAAAATAATCTTGATAATTAACAATGTTAATTTTAATCGATTGTTTCTATGTAAGGACACACATTTCATTGCTTCTGCATTCTGCATTACAAATGACAAATGAGTGATTTTCATATCCATTGAGATTGGTCAGGGCATGTATGTGATATTCAAGAAGTTAATTTGAACTTGCACACACTGCAGACAAATTCAAATAAGATGCAATACATCTATACACATTATAGGGCATCTGAACTAGGCATTTTAGCACAGATTTCAACAACCATTCATTTATTTTTAGGAGCATGAACCTATCTTGATAGACCGTCAACTGAGTGCAAGTGCAAGAGAGTTGAGAAAAGTAATTACAACCTGGCTGACATCCATGCTGGAGTCACAGCTGAGGGGCCTGACTGCAGTCAGGTCATTGGTCTTTATCAGAGTGGAGATAATGCCATTCTGATCTACTTTTCGTATCATGGTAGCATCCACAAAGTACATCAGGCCATTCTTATCCAATGCAACACCTGCATGAAAGAACCGACAGTGAATAAACTCAATACTGATAAATGAATATCTGTTTCACTCAATAATGAAACAAAGAGATCATGCTTTAAAGATTTTTCTTAAAACTAGACATGAAATAGACTTGCAGTTGTTTAAAGGACTGAGAAATCGAGTAACTAAGGAATTTCGTATTTTAAAATCAAATTACTACATTCACATATTATCTGAAGCTAAGGGAAATGGTAATATAATATGGAAAAAATTAATAGTTTAATAAAACCAAAAAGTAAAGCTCAGGATAAATATATCTTTAAAGTTGGAGATGAAATTGTTCATGACTAAAAAAGAATTGCAAATATATTTAATGATTTTTTTATTCAATCAGTAAAAGATCTTGCATCTAATTTTTTAAAAGTTGAAGTTGATAGGCAGTACATAGAGGTGGATCAAGATGCTAATCAATTTGAGAATATGGAGGATAACATTAAATTATTTGATATTCAGGAAGTGGATCAATCTTTAATTTTGAGAACTATTAATGAATTAAAAACTATATATTCTAAAGATATACAGTGGGGCAAAAAAGTATTTAGTCAGTCACCAATTGTGCAAGTTCTCCCACTTAAAGAGATGAGAGAGGCCTGTAATTTTCATCATAGGTATACCTCAACTATGAGAGACAAAATGAGGGGGAAAAAAAATCCAGAAAAATCACATTGTAGGATTTTTAAAGAATTTATTTGCAAATTATGGTGGAAAATAAGTATTTGGTCAATAACAAAATTTCATCTCAATACTTTGTTATATACCCTTTGTTGGCAATGACAGAGGTCAAACATTTTCTGTAAGTCTTCACAAGGTTTTCACACACTGTTGCTGGTATTTTGGCCCATTCCTCCATGCAGATCTCCTCTAGAGCAGTAATGTTTTGGGGCTGTCGCTGGGCAACACGGACTTTCAACTCCCTCCAAAGATTTTCGATGGGGTTGAGATCTGGAGACTGGCTAGGCCACTCCAGGACCTTGAAATGCTTCTTACAAAGCCACTCCTTCGTTGCCCGGGCGGTGTGTTTGGGATCATTGTCATGCTGAAAGACCCAGCCACGTTTCATCTTCAATGCCCTTGCTGATGGAAGGAGGTTTTCACTCAAAATCTCACGATACATGGCCCCATTCATTCTTTCGTTTACACGGATCAGTCGTCCTGGTCCCTTTGCAGAAAAACAGCCCCAAAGCATGATGTTTCCACCCCCATGCTTCACAGTAGGTATGATGTTCTGTGGATGCAACTCAGCATTCTTTCTCCTCCAAACACGACAAGTTGAGTTTTTACCAAAAAGTTATATTTTGGTTTCATCTGACCTTATGACATTCTCCCAATCCTCTTCTGGATCATCCAAATGCTCTCAAGCAAACTTCAGACGGGCCCGGACATGTACTGGCTTAAGCAGGGGGACACATCTGGCACTGCAGGATTTGAGGCCTTTGTTACTTTGGTCCCAGCTCTCTGCAGGTCATTCACTAGGTCCCCCCGTGTGGTTCTGGGATTTTTGCTCACAGTTCTTGTGATCATTTTGACCCCACGGGGTGAGATCTTGCGTGGAGCCCCAGATCGAGGGAGATTATCAGTGGTCTTGTATGTCTTCCATTTTCTAATAATTGCTCCCACAGTTGATTTCTTCACACCAAGCTGCTTACCTATTGCAGATTCAGTCTTCCCAGCCTGGTGCAGGTCTACCATTTTGTTTCTGGTGTCCTTTGACAGCTCTTGTTCTTGGCCATGGTGGAGTTTGGAGTTTGTTTGAGGTTGTGGACAGGTGTCTTTTATACTGATAACGAGTTCAAACAGATGCCATTAATACAGGTAACGAGTGGAGGACAGAGGAGCCTCTTAAAGAAGAAGTTACAGGTCTGTGAGAGCCAGAAATCTTGCTTGTTTGTAGGTGACCAAATACTTATTTTACCAAGGAATTTACCAATTAATTCTTTAAAAATCCTACAATGTGATTTTCTGGATTTTGTTTTCTCATTTTGTCTCTCATAGTTGAGGTATACCTATGATCAAAATTACAGGCCTCTCTCATCTTTTTAAGTCGGAGAACTTGCACAATTGGTGGCTGACTAAATACTTTTTTGCCCCACTGTATATAATCTTGACACTGTCTTTTTAAAAAAAATGTAAGTGCTTTAGTCAAGCCCCTTACTCATCTAATTAATCTTTCTATCAGAACTGGGCAGTTTCCTGATAGTTGGAAAAAAAGCATTGGTAAAGCCTATTTTCAAATCTGGGAATTCAGATGACATGGTTAATTATAGACCAATTAGTCTTCTTCCAGTTCTTTCTAAAGTGCTGGAAAAGGTTGTATCAGAACAATTTTTGCATCACTTAGAGAATAATAATCTTTTACATCCTTTACAATTTGGTTTTAGACATAACTACAGAAACAGCTACTTGCTTATTATTAGAAAATATTAATAAAGGACTCAAAGTTGGTGCAGTATTCCTGGATTTGAAAAAGGCATTTGATACCGTAAATCATAATATTTTAATGTAAAAAATAACAAAGTACAACAAAGGTTTGATTCGTATCTAAAAAGTTGTGAACAAAGTGTTGTCATTAATAATGTTAAGTCAGTTCCTCATAATATCAATATAGGAATTCCTCAGGGAACAATTTTGGGTCAGATTCTTTTTAGTATCTATATTAATGATCTTCCAGAAATGTGTCCTGATGCAAGTCTTCAAATGTATGCTGATGACATGGTCATCTATGTATCTGGTAGGAATTGTGTGGAAATTGAAGAAAAGTTATCAAGAAACTTAGAGAAAGTGTCAGCTTGGCTTGATGCCTCTTTTTTAACTTGAAATACTAAGAAGACAAAGTCCATATGTTTTTCAATAACAAAATTACTGGTAACAGAATCATTAAATATTAGAATTAAAAATGAGATTATAGAATAAGTATCAGAAGAAAAATATCTTGGTATGATTTCAGATTCTCAGTTAAATTTTAAAAGTCATGTTAAAAAGTTATGTAAAACAATCAAGGCAAATTTTACCAGCTTTAGAATAATAAGAAATTGTTTAACATATGATCATGCTTTTTTGTTTTTAAATTCGATGATATTATCACATATGGTATATGGATTATCTATTTGGTCTCAGACAAATCAATGCATAACTAATCAGGTTGAATGTCTTTACAACAGAGCTTTGAAAGTTTTAGATAGAAAGCAAATAGGATACCATCATTGTCAGATCCTCAGTAAATATAAGATGTTTAGCTTTGCTCATTTTGTCTTTTTTCATTATGTAAAGCTTGTGTTTAAATGTTTAAATGGACTTGCTCCTATGCCCTTATGTACATTTTTGGTGAGATTGCAGGGAAGCAGTAGATCCACTAGAGCAGCTTCTAGTGGAAACTGTAGAGTTATACATTGTAAAACATCATTTGCTCAGACTGCTCTCTCAGTGAAAGGTGTAAAATATTTTAATTTGTTGCCTGATTATTTAAAATCTACTGCAAATTATAATTATTTTAAAAAAGCCACAAAATCTTGGTTGATACATCAACAAACTTGTAGTCATGTTTAGTGTATTAGTATTATAAATTTGTGTACTACTTGTTTATTTTTGTAATTGTAATTTATAAAAGCCCTCCTAGGGACAAGTGTTGCGAATTAGCTTTGGCTATAAGCACTATGGTACATGCATGGGATTACTGTTGTTTCAGTTTCATCTATGTTTATTGTATCTGTCCCTAACAAATAAAACATAAATAAATAAATACTTGTGCATGATAAAGCTCATATTAAGACATTCTATAAATATATATATAATATTCAGCTGGTATTAAAAGGACAGTTGAGACAGAATTATCTATTGTTGTAATTGTCTAATAATTATGGTAATTTTCTTCTTCTTAAACTTCTCGTCAATGTCACTGCAGACTCTCCTAAAGAATTTCACTGCTCCCCAAGTATCTGATTGATTTCCCTCCCAGTCCGATAGGTGTTTTTTAAAGGCAAAATAATTAGTAGTCTGTGTGTGTGGGAGCAATGACCTGGAAAAGAGTCAGACGCTGTGCCGCTCGACTGCTACAGTTTGATTCACGCTGTCACGGTGATCATGTCAGAGTGCGTTTTATTCTGAGATAAGAAGGCAGAGTCGGTCTCTGAGTGCAGTCTGCTAACCTTACGATCTCTCTTTACCTTCTGTGTCATTTATTTTCCTCACATCAGTGGCCATGCTGGGCTTTAAGAACGATGTCTGGAGTCTAGAGAATTACAGGTTACTGAGGTTTGTGATAGCATAGAAAATGACAGCGCCTGGTAACTGTCTAAGGGATTAAATGTTGATGCTTTCTAGGTTCATGGAAAATAAAAATGTGTCTCAGTCGTAATTGTGAAGCGTCACAGCGTGGAAATGATACTTTGTCTTGCGTAAAAGCTAACTCTGAACAAGTTCAGGATGTAGTATGAAGTAAGGTGCAGTACTGTGTGTCATTTCTGCTCCTCCCAAGTCACAGATCGAGAAGAAAACTGGAATATTTCTTAAAAAAACATCACCTCTTGGGCTCATTAGTGTGGCTTCTACTGCCTTGCCTCCATCACCGCAGCGAGCCTCATCGAACGGGACGCACTGCTCTCCCGTCCCCGCCACCACCTGAGCGTTATCCAGCAACGGCCGTGCCCCATTCAGAGAGCGAACGCGGTAGATCTGCCGGGAGTTGGTGTCTGACAGGAACAAAGAACCCGACACCGGATCCACTGCCAAGTAGTACTTATGGCTTGGACTGTTGCTATGGAAATAGGGCAAATGGGAGAATGTCTCTTAATAACATCCTCTGACAAACAGCATGGTTACCTTGGTGAACATGATGAAATGTGAATAGTTCATTGCTGGTAAAGTAATTGGAGCTTGAAAAAGAAAACACTTTGATAGACAGGGGAAAAAATTCCGCTACATGCAATGAACTGTAGAAAAGAGTAGGACATAAGCACAACAAATCTCAGTTTTCAGACACATTAGCATGCTATTTAGACATGCACACATGATGAATATTTTTACATTATGCATTTATTTTAATTACCTGTGTCTCAAATCTTTATTTCTTCATGAAGCAGGGGAAGAGAAAAGAAAAAAAGTGCATCAGTTAGAACAAATTATCAAAACATCTAAAAGCTATTCCAGTTGTTAAAAACAACATTAATACTAATTTATTATCATAATAAATGTCCTTGGTGTAGTAGTGTATGATTTATCAATGCATGTCAAGTGTTTATTATTATCTTTCATCAAACTGCAATAACTGTTGACTTTGTGGTCAGTGCCACTGCTCTGACATATTGAGCTGTGGTGCTCATGGGAAACCCTTGATTTCACAGAACAATATCAAATGACAAGTTTGAATAATTATTTATCTTCTGAAAGCTTTTCCTGTCAGTGGATCTTGGAATTTAAGCCTCATGCATTTTTGATTTAAATGTGATTTGATTTAGAACCAACTCCAGACAATTATTATTGTAGCAGAATATTCAGTTCTATTCTATAATGTCTTATATTACAGAGGTGAAATTAATTACAAATGCAGTTTTAATGTTGTCAGCTGTGCATTCTATCAGCTTTACCTGAGCTCCAGTACAGCTGTGGTATTGAGGGACGGATAGACTCTCCGCACAAAGTTAAGGTCACCCACGTACAGGTTGCCCTCTCCGTCACAGGCTACGGCCATTGGCGCCAGCAGCTTGTTGCCCTCAGCCATCCCACTGCAGCTTGGGCACGAGATACTGCGTCTTCGGCCGTTACCCATAATACTGTTAATGATGGGCGGCTGCTGCTGGGAGAGGAAGATATTCTCACCGCTGCCCTTATGAAGGATGCCTGTGTGAAATAAATCAAACACTGTCACTAAGCGCAACTGAGTGAGATTTCAAACTTGACATATTTCTAATGGTCTTTACACGCACAAATGTGATGCTTAAATGAAGGCATCAATTTCTACAGTGTGACATATTTATTGCATTTCATGATCAATAGTGTGAAACCAGAAGTCATTAAAGACCTCATAATCATAAATAACAGCCAAAAAAATGTGCTGGTCCCGGAAACGAAGATAATTTTACCCTAATACAGTGATGAAATTATGAGCAATGGCAAATATGCATAAAAAGAGCAATATTACACAGAAAGTGTGAATTATTTTATAGTGCACTGGCATTGCCGTGTCCTTATTTGACTTTCCACTAGCCAAGCTCCAATCACAATAAACTGTTTTTCTTTTAACACGAACCTCCCTATCTCCTAAAGCAAGGGAATAAGTCTTCGGAAGGAGAAATTTAGTTGCTGCAAAGCTTGAAGATAAACAGGTGTGAAAAAGCATGCAGTAACTTCTGTTCAATAATGTTGCTTAATACCAACACATTGCACACAGTGTGAGTCAGTAATGGACTTTTTAAAAACGTTTTTGGAGAAGATTGTTAAACCATCAGCTGCAGGGATGACCTGTCCCTTCTGCATTGTCAAGTGTATTTCACAAAACAAGTGCCTCATAGGAAATACATCCTGGCTCATTGTAATTAGCCTGATCATTCAGGGATGGACAATTCTGGTCCTCGAAGACCACTGCACTGCAGAATTTATTACTTGAAACTTACAGAAAGGTGCCCCAGACAGCAAGCAGTGTCGGCCCAGATCTGGCCCACGTCTGGCCCGCATGGATTTCACATGGGCCAGATGTGGGCTGGATCTGGGCCAAAACTATGTTGCTGTCTGGGTTTGAGTAGGTATGGAGCTAAAGTCTTAAGAATAGAAACGTCTAGTCCAATAGTGAATTTATTTTCCATTGCTGATCACTGATGTCACTTACAAGTTCTTTTGACCTTCACTAATGAGTGTATTAACTTCTACATGAATAGGTGTTTCCAAGTCATACCGCTGCGGACGTTCAGCATGTGGTGTTTGTCTAGAGACCAGCCGCCCAAGTTTGAGGGGTTGAGCTCGTATCCCTGCAGCACAGCTGTCCTCTTCTCCCACAGGATCTGACTGGGACATGTCTCATACTCGTACCCCACAGACACTATAGAGAAAGATTGACAGATAGAAAGAGGGATAGGAAAGAAAAGTGAAGAATGAAGGCGAAAATGACAGAGAGGGAAGACACTTAGAGGAAGAGCAAAGCTGTGCTATCTTAATTAAACACTCCATCACCGAGCGGGGACATAACAATTCATTAGCTCACAGGAGGAACTTGCCGCTGGCACACACCATAATGGATGAGAAGACAGACAGTCTCATTAAACTACAAACTATCTGTGTTTTGGAGCTCAAATTAAGAGAAGACACTGGGAAACAGACAATAGCATAGACAAGAAACAAGATAACAGTTAAAATACACCTGTTTCCTGACATGACTCCATACCCCACTTACCCAAAGCCTCGGTCAGGCCGTGGACCCTCTGCCTGTAGGCGTCAGTCTTGTCCCAGATATAAGTGTAAGCCAGGTTGGGAGATGCATGGAACCATTTCTGAAGGAGATGACCTTCCACGGCCACCATCAGGTGTACTTTGGCCAGGCTGAGAGGCACTAGAGCTGGGGTCATGATCACCTTGAGCAGTGAGAGGTAGCCTGAGGTCCTAGAGCTCAAATAGCAAAGTTTAAGACTGGTGCCGGGAATCTCCACCTGCTCGTGAAGCACCTGGACAGTGAGAGGAAGCGAAAAGTGGGTTAATGGCTTCTCAGAGTGCTAAAAATCCAAAATTCTTGCAGCTGCTGTCAGTCTTTAAAAACTGCCTTAGAGAGGACATTAAAGAGATGAATTGTCAGCAGCAGAGAGAAACTGTGATTGCGAGAAGGTATAAGGACATGAATGAGTCAAAAGGAGTTCAAGAGCAAAAACGAAGATTAACAGCAAATGACCAGCCGAGAGTGAAGAAGGAGAGTAATAGAGAAAATAAAACGCAAATAAAAAGCCAACAGAAGAGTGAAATGACCTACGTGAACATGAAAGAAATGAGAAGTGATGGTAGTGGTGTTGAATGTGGCACCTGGCTCTCAGGGAGGATGTGTCTCTCTGAAGGGTTGGAGCTGAAGAAGGAGGACAGTGGGGAGGGAAGAACCACGGGATCGGGCCTGACAAAACCACTCAGGTCACATCTGGCTGTGGTTTTCTCCTCCGTTTGTAGCACCACAGTGTCCATGGCGTAGAAGCGATTCCAGGGCAGCCACACCGTTCGTTCCTGACTCAGAAACGGAGCCCGTTCAAACCGCAAAGTCAGAGAGCCTCCGCCATTGGCCACCAGATCAAAACTAGGGAGAACCGGGACAGGAAATAGACTTCAGCACATATTCAACTGCATGTGGAAGTATTGAAAGGGGTTTAAATAATGTGAAGTTACTCACGTGCCATCCTGGCGGGTCATGGTGTGACCATAGTGAGGGTACTTCACAAAGGTCACATTGACACCCACCAAAGGAGTGCCGTCTGAGGTCAAAACCTGACCTCGAATTAGAGATGCCAGGCTGAACGCACACAAAAATACAATATTAGAGCATGATAAATTTAGTAATTTAGTCCATCACAGTACAGGGCAGATGAGGTACCTGGCATTAAATGGGTTGATTCCTGGGATGATGTGAGTGCTGTCTTTACCCACAAGCATCTTGATTCTGTCATAAAAGGAAGGGACTTTTTGGACCTCTGACTGGCTCTGCTGAATAACCTGAAGTGGGTCACGTGATCCACGGCACAGAGGATTGGTCACACAAGAGCTCTGCGTGCAGCAGTCTGGATCCATGCAGTCAACCAGACCATCTGAGTGGAAAAGATGTCACCACATGTCATAAGATTTAGGTCTGTAACATGCATTAGCAATGCGACACATGAATTTTGTATGAAAATAAACCCACACTAGGGTTGTCGTCAGACCAAAAATTCAGTACTTGTTAGACATGCTAGGGCATATCTAATATATGCCATCGAACATACTAATTTATTTTACATAAAATATATAAATATTAATATAAGCATTTAGAAATAAAAGAAACAAAAGAAATATTAGCAATGGAATAAAGCCTTCATATATTTCTCAGTCAATTTTAGCAGCAATTCTGCTGTAACGGTTTCTAACGTACACTACAGTTTAAGTAACATGTTTTTTGTTTTTAATAAATTAATATTTTTATTCAGCAAATACACATTAAATTAATCACAGGTGACAGTAAAGGCATTTATAATATTAAATAACGATTTGTATTCCAAATAAAAGAATCCTGAAAAAAGCAGCATAACTGTTTTTAACATTGATAATAAGAAACATATCTTGAGCAGCAAATCAGAATGATTTCTGATGATCATGTGTGACATTGAAGATGGGAGTAACGATGCTGAAAATTCAGCTTTGCCATCACAGTGATATATTACAATTTAAATAAATTACATTGTAAAATATATTCAAATATAAGTTATTTTAAATTGACACTTTTTTTCAAAAAAATAAAAAAAATAAAATTACTAACCGTAACAGTAGTGTCTAATTTACAGATTGGATATTTAGACACATATCTGATTTTTATTAATTAACCTTAATTAGCCTTGCATGTGTCTATATGAAAACAATTTTACCTTTATTTTTTCGTGTTCAGCTTTATTTTACCAAAGTACTGAATTGAGTTTGTACTCAATGTTATCAATACTATAGAAAGATTTTTTTTCCCAGTATCGACTTGGTTCCAGATATACCAGCACATTTGACATCCTCAGCACACACATTTTCATGGTTTCAGAGTGGCAGATGGTTTAAAGGGACTTCTGAAGTCTCTCTGTTCATCTGCCATCTTATTCTCAGAATGTGTACTTTTGATGAACCCTTCTCAGTTCAAACCCCTGTGCTGCTTTGATGTCAAGAGAGAGAGAGACAAATAATATGATTAAAATAACTATAATAAGCTCAAATGTAGAACTTCTCATCATTATGGAAATGAAAATGAACAAATCTATTTATTTATCCCCATTGGGGTAATGAGCTCAACTGATAGAAGTGATCACTGAATTGAATCATGCTCTAGTTTCTCTTTCTCTCTCTCTCTCTCTCCTGATTTCACTTTTAGAGAACTTACATCAAAGTCACAGAGGGCATCGCTCACACCCCTGAGAGCTTCCCTTCCCGTTTCATCTTCCTCTCTCTTCCCGTCTCTTATTTGCTACATATCACAGTTCACTGTACATACACACCCTTTCAACCCTTCTCCCTAAATGGGTCTTTCTTGATCCGGAACAAACTCACAACAAGCGCCTGTTGCCAAAGACTTTTGCTCCATGTTGTTTTGCCTGGTGCTCTCTGATCTCTGAGGTTTCTGCGAAGTAACCCCCAAATGAAGAGTAAACAAAAGAGAGAGAAGAAAGAAGCAGGAAGCTGTGTACGTCTGGAGAACGCTTGTTTGTGTCTGGGTCAGACTGAGCAGTAAGTTCAAATGCCCGATTTAATAAGTCTTTTGTGATCATACTGTGTCAGTTACGTGAGTCTCACGCTCAGAGTTGGCAGTCCTGCATCTAAACATCACAGATTGACCTCACTGCTAAATTCAAATGACACAAAATTAAAATTGCTATGGTTTGCATGGTTTTGTATTATGGGATCCAAAGTATTTTCACAATGCTTTATGAAAAGCCTGGCCGTTTGTATAAGAAAGTGAGAACACTCAAAAGAGAAGATGCAGTGGGGAAAATGAAAACACTTTAAAATGAGAAACAACAAATAGTTCTTTCTAAAAGCCTCTCTGTGCTCTTAACTGGTCTAGGAGAGACGCTCAGTGCTTAGGGCTGACTCTGAACATCCACCTGTTATATAATCATTCTGCCTTGGGGTAGTTTCAAATCCCTCACTCTGCCAGCCAACAGACGCATCACCTTTTCATACAGATGACTGGAGCTTCTCTATTCATCCGTTCAGATCATCTTCATATTGCACATATCTCCCTATAAATTGCCACAAAGCAGCACTATATAGACAAATCTCAATCTACTGTATTAAACTGTATAAAATTCCCTTGATCTTTACATATTTCATTGTACTATAAAAACATACTGTAAGTTTCAGGACTCTAAACTTTCTCGTTAGTCTACACAGAACCCAAACAATAAAGATTGCTCTGAAGACAACAAGATGCTGTGCAGTGCCAAGTTGTGGAAAAACAGTCGTTGCATTGCCTTCCTTCTAATCCCAACGGATGCACTTTATTTTCAATGGAGTTCCAGACTGCGTCAGTAAGAACTTGGTCCTTTGTTCACTTCATTTTACCGCGAATTCGTTTTCAAACAAGGAACAATTCGACGCAGAATTTTCAGAAAGACTGAAACTAAAAGATGATGCTGTGCCGACTATATTGGATCCAACAGTAATGATGCAACACACAAGTGTGAGTTACTGTTTTTATTATATGTTACTATTGCTTTGTCTGTTAAACAGATAATTTGGTATGAGTATTTATGCGTTTTTAACCTAAATCACTAGGCTGTCAAATGTACACAACTGTTAGCCAATCATAGCAGTGGGTGCCTATTCAAACGGAGCGTTTTGATGCAGGGGGTCAAAAACAGGACAGAAAATAGCATATTACTTAAATAGTTTTTTAATGTAAAAAGGCAGTTCATGAGCCATTTAAAATGCTTTTAAAATTATTTATAGTTTTTATTTTTATTGATAGTTTTTATTTTTGCATTCAATTGTTTAGATCAGTGCATAAAACAAAATGGTAGATGGGCTGAATCAACATGTGATGGCAAAGAGATCAGAACACCTCTCTGTAAAAAATGGTCACCTTAATGCCATATGAAAGTTTGTCTGAAGTAATAGCCGTTTATCGCACCAAATATTCGTTTTTGTGTGAACAGGCCTTTACAACAGTTAAATAACAACTGTTCTAACCAAAATTTCTGCTTCTCATCAGTGTAGCTTTTTTCCAAGTCTTGACAGATGTGATGCATATGAGGCCAAAGGGGATAGAAATAATTTCTGCATTCAACATGCATTTCTCACCTCCTTCATTGTCCTTGTTGTCATTGCAGGAGGTCTCCATGGCAACACTGCAGCCTGGCCCTCTCCAGCCAGTGTGGCACTCACAGTGCCAGCTGTTCTGACCCATGATGCATTGCCCATTCCCATTGCACAGCCCCGGACAGCCATCTGCAAGAGAGGAGGGAGAGATTGATCAACTGTGTGATTATTTTGGATTTTGGCTGATTTAGTTTGGTGCCTATAGGAAATGTTACTCACCACTTAAAACTCATTACCATAATAACAACATGCATGCCACAGACCACTAAGAAAACCTGTCAGACAAACTTTTGATGGACATCAATTATCAATCAACCCAAGCAAAACCATTAAGGATGACTTTTGGTTGACTGCTACATTTTGGCTTGTGAATTCAGCGTTAACAAGTGTTGTGTGCATAGAATCCATCAGCTATAATTGTCTGAAAACAATGACGTGAAAACAGTGGTGGAGAGGGAGAGCTGGACTCATTAGCATTAAAACAAGCATCCTGACACATGCAACCAAAGCGGCATCCATTAGTATTCCTCATCCAGCTGGACTCCAGAGCTCAAAAAGTCATTTAATATTCTTATAGATGCCGATCACACAGTGAAGACCGTGTCCTTTGCTCTGAATGAGATTATAAAATAATGGCAACACACACAAACATACACCTCCGCACAAATATGTTTTTGTACTCTATGTGTGCTGATGCAAACATGAGCAAATCAATCTAGACCAAACAGCAAAACAGCAGCCGAAAAGTCTTTGAAAAACACTGGTGTAAAAGAAGTCACAGAACCAAGGGAAATGCCTTTGACTAGCTCAAAGCTTCAAAGCAGGATAAGACCATATGTGTTTGTGTGTGTGTGTGTTTACCGATGGTGCAGTGCTCTCCGTTCCAGCCCTGTTCACATTGGCACTTGCCATCCCTGCAGGTCCCATGTTTCACACACTGTGGGTTACACAGTCTCTGGTCACAGCTTGTGCCTGTCCAGCCCTCCTCACAGTGGCAAACGCCCCCGACACACACGCCATGGCTCCCACAATCTGCTGAACACACCTCTGGAGAGAAAGAGAGAGAGAGTTGTTTTTACACTTATTTTTTCATCTCTTGCATATATCTTTATTTTATTCTTCTTAATTACTTCAATTATTAAGTTTCTTTTTATTCTGTTATTATTGTTTCTTTTTTATTCTGTTATTTACTTAATACTTGAATCTGTTATTTAGTTATTTACTTAAGCAAATAAACTATTTGCTTTTGCACTGTTTTAATGATCTGCAAATGCTTTGGCAATGTAAATAATTAAATTGCTAAAAACAGCACTGTTATGAAACTGTCAATAGCACACTAAAATATCTACATGGTTGGGGTCAGTCAGATCTTTTTTGAAAGAAATTAAAACTTTTATTTAGCAAGTGTGCATTAAATTAATCAAAAGTGACAGTAAAGACTTATATTCTTAAAAAAAAAAAATTCTGTCACATAAATGCAGTTCTTTTGAATGATGCATTCATCAAAGTAATTATAGTAAAAAATAATGGCTGCTGAAAATTCAGCTTTGCCATCACTGGAATACATTATGTTATAAAATACATTCAAATAGAAATTTCTCAATATTTCTATATCAAATCTTATTCACTAATCACCCACAATCCATTATAACAAGTCACTATTTGTGCTGGTTGTGCCATGTATATTTTAATCAAGTCACTGTCGTTATTTTCAGTTCAAACAAGTCTCGTTTATATAAATTATACATTTTATTTTTGAATATATATTTTAAGATTATTATTATAATATTTTATTTATGAAGATTATTTTTGATTGCACCTTATCAACCAAAGTTGGAACTGCGTCCACCATTTTTTTTGGGGTGTGTTTGTGCCGTTACCTGATTTGCATATGAATCGGGTGCTAAAACAGCACACGCAGCGAGTGCAAATAAACAACGCTATCAGCGGGCGCAATTCATGCTTAGTGAATCCCCCCGAGAGTGTAGATGGATGAAAATGAAAGATTACAATATATTGCAGCACAGCTTGAGAAGACAATAAGTGAGAAGGTGAAAATGGCTGATGGGAACACACCCGTGGAGCAGTCGGGGCCCATCCAGTTAGGGTCACAGCTGCAGAGGCCCGTGTCAGGGCTGTAGGCTCCGTGACCGTTGCACTGATCTGGGCACTGGGCTCTGGATACATCACATAGAGGTCCGGACCAACCTGGCTTACAGTGGCACTGACCGGACACACAGCTGCCATGTCCCGAACATGTGGGGTCAAGACAATCCACTGAAGAGAGAGAGAGAACAGAGAGTTTGAAAAGACTTTTTGATTCTACTTGCTTTTTTCTTCTCTTTCCTCCTCATCTTTCACCACTCTCTTCTAAACTCACCTCTGGGATCTCTCCACTTTCAAAAACCAGCTGCAGCTCATATGAACATGCGCTCAGAGACTCCATTTCTGGCCAATTTCTTAAAAGCCAGATCAATAGACTGAATTTCATCGCTTTAATAAAGTTTATTATGCTTGTACCAGCATGCTTTTATAGCAGACATTTGAAAACCGAGATTCTCAGAGGAAGAGGTTTTTCTGAGTTTTGAAAAGAGTCGATGCGCTCACTACCTTCCTCGCAGGACTCTCCACGGTAACCTGCTTCACAGGTGCAGCTGCCCTGGGTGCAGGTCCCGTGACCGCCACAGCTGGGGTCGACGCACTGGCCCTGTGGCACGTCACACTCTAGTCCCTTCCAGCCGCTGTAGCACATGCACACACCCTTGCTGTACTGTCCATTCCCGCTGCACAGCACGGGACACGCCACTGTAACGGAGACAGAACGAAAGGATGCAGGAGGGAAAACAAATGAGGGAGTGAGGGAAGGACAGAAGACGAGGATGTTTGAGAGGAATTAGTGAAAACCAGCTTCATTAAGAGAAGTTCAGGTATGAAATGTAAGATAAGATAAGAGAAAAGTAAAGCATAGAGTTAATCCAAACAAATACACTGAACTGTATGAAATCACCTCAAACCTGAATCGCCCTCCTGAATTGTTCTGTCATAAACAGTACATAGCTTTGTCATGTCTGACATGTTTTATTAATAAATTGGTTCATTTGGATGAACCAGATAAAAAGAAATGATTAGTCTCTCTGTATAATCAACTTTCTGGTGGAATGTTACATCTTCTATATCCACATAGAAATTCATTAACTTTTCTCTTCATGTTTAACCCTATTGATTAAAAACCCTCACTGTTTTTAAATGATAAATTATATAATGTGATACATACCATACACTACCGTTCAAATGTTTGGGGTCGGTGAAAGTTTTTAACGTTTTAAAAAAGTGCTCACCAAGGCTGCATTTATTTACTCAAAATACAGTAAAAACAATAATTATTGCAATTTAAAATAACTGTTTTCTATGTTAATGTTTTAAAATGTAATTTATTACTATAATAGCAAAGCTGATTTTTTTTTTTTTTTTTTTTAGCAGCCATTATTCCAGTCTTTAGTGTCACATGATCCTTCAGAAAGAAATATGCTGATTTGGCAACCATGACACTTTATTTTTTTTTGCCAAATATGAAGTTCGAAAGAATGCATTTATTTAAAATGGAAATGTTTTGTGACATTATAAATGTCTTTATTGTCACTATTGGTCAATGTAATGCATCCTTGCTGAATAAACAAGTCTTTAAAAAAAGTCTTACTGACACCAAAGCTTTGAATGGTAGTGTACATAGATGTCTGATTTGTTTGTAAATCCGTTTATTTGAGTGAACCAGATTAAAGAAACTATTCACCAATTCCAGTCTCTGTGTAGAATAATCAAGAGTCATTTATTATAAACCCTCATATACAGTGATTGAATTAGAAAAGTTATAATTTGACATCATATATTGCCCTCTAAATTACATAATCGGATACATACTGTATCATGTCTTGTCCCTTAAAAAGTTGCAGTACTGCATAGCTGACTTTTTTTTCAAAAGAGTATCTTTAATTTTCTATTTTAAATTGGGAGTAGTTTTTATCTTGACAAGTTAAACTTTGTTAGATAGTTTCTCCAGCAGTAGCAGGCATACAGTCTTCTGTTACAGTTTCTGATGAAAAATTGCCTGGAATGAATGAATGAATGTAGGAAAGGAAGAAAAGAATCATCCCTCGCATTTTTCCCACAGAATGTTCGCTATTCAGCCTCAAAGGCAGCATAAACACTGCTGAAGCTGTCTGAATATGGTGATAAAGCAGACTATGCCTTGTGTAATTAAGGTAAGAGATTCAGAGGCAATATCAACGGCACTCTGCTACTCAGAGGAGACGCCATTCGACAGTAATAAACTAGCTGTCTATAGCCTCAGGTGAGCTTAAACACACACACACACACACACATTTCTCTTTACGAAGCTTCCACTGAGAGCATTTCATCACTCAAAAAGATTGGTCTGGCACAGTAAAGCCAACAAACCCATCAGACATTTTGGCATAACTGAGACGGGATTAATCAGTGATGTTGTAATTCATCCGTCTGGATCTCAGAGTGATGTGACAGTGTCATAGAGCCGCTACGACGAATAGCCAGAGCTTATGTACACTGATGATCTGATGACAAATGCTGAGCTCGAGGGAAAATTCTGACATATGCTTCACACATCTATAACTTCTTCACAGTTAAACATGCAGCAAGTCAATTTAAAACTTATAATACTAAATAAAAAAACTCATTAAAAACTCACAAATAAATCCAGTAAAGTCACTGTAAATAAAATTAAATATAAAACTAAAGGTTTTCTAGCAACACAGCATGGAATGACATAATGATTAAGTTTGATATTAATTACTGATATTAATTAGTTTACAGATCACATGTAAAATGACAGGGTGACAGGTCATGTTTATTTTTATATTATTATGAATATGTATACATTTATATAATATTATTTTGCATAAAGATATATTATAAGATATGAAGAAATATTTCACTTTTTTGTTGCAACACATTAATTATAAATTATTGCAAAGTCATTTTACTGGGTGGATATGTGCTTTCTTGACTTACAATAATGACACAATGCAAAAAATAATCCTATTGGTTCTAAAATAGGCTTAATATAATTTCTTATTTCTATGCTGAATAAAGAATGTTTTTGACTTTGTGAGAAGAATCACAAATGGCAGGTAAATCTCTTTGCAATTAGAAATGTGAAAGTAAGGTGTTCTGATTTAGTGAACAAAATGTTATTACAATGCAGCTTTTTTTGTATGACTACGAAAATGTTTTGACAAATGCTGCAAAATGAAGCATAATTTTTTCCAGCATAAACATTCCGGCAGTGTGACAGTAAACGGTACCTTTGGAACAGTCCGTGCCGTGGAACCCTGGGAAGCAATGACACGCTCCTGACATGCACTCTCCGTTGCCATGGCAATTCTGGGGGCACTCTTCCACCGAATCTGAGACAACACATAACAGATGCGTGCATTTTACAACCCTCAGCTATTAATGGGGGACAGTGGAACATAACATTCACAAATTCAAAAGAATTTAAACGCTGCTGCCTGACAAAAAAAATCAAGTCTCAGCGCTATGAACTGTCTGTCTTGCATTTTGTGAAATAATCTCATACACAGCATGGCACACTGTGAACTTTCAGCCAGTGTTATTGATTCAGTGGCAATGTGTGAATTACTGTGACACATTTCACCAAAGCTTTATGGGAAATATAACACTATGACTGTGGTAAATGCTAAAATAAATGATGCTTTTCAAATCAACAGTAGCCATTACCTGAATAAGATGCACAGACATTCATACAGTATGTGATCAGATCTAAAATGCCTCAAGAGCAAAATGTATGTGTGTGTGTGTGTGTGTGTGTGTGTGTGTGTGAGTATGTATGATTAACTATTCAGTTTGAGGAGAAACAGTTATGAATATAGTGGACCCAGAAAATAACTTAAGCCACACTTAAAAATGTATGAATGTCATTGCATTAGATAAATATCAAAATGGCATCTGCAAACAAGCTTTTCTCCAGGCTAATTTAACTTTTCTGAATCATTTTTGCAGAGAACTGTAAACAACTGATCTCAAGGTGATTTTGAGTGGATGTATGAAATTGGTTCTTCTCGAGTTCACACAGGTGTTCTATGAGAGCAACTGCAGGTGCATTACTTAAAATGTTTAATGCCTGACAACCAGAAAGTGTGCAAATACTGTACATTTTAGTCTTTTTTTATTTTTAAACCAAACACTCTTCTTTTGTGAAATGTGTTGAAAAGTGTGCTTGTGCTGTCTTTCTTTAAGATAAATGCCACTTGGTTTGATACTCTGTTATCTAATGCAATGGCATTCATTCATTTTAAGTGGCTTAAGTGCCCAAACACTTTTAGCACTTGATCTCTATGGATTTATTCAGACAGCAGACAGGCAGCAAAAGTCCTTTTTCTGTGACATACTCTACTCAAATAGAGAGAGAAAAAACATATAGTTCAAAATTTTGTGGTTAAATGTGTCTGAAAGAAGACTACGTTTTTTTATATTAAGGGTCCTTATGTACTTACATCTAAATTAATCATTTAATATGCACTCATTGTGTACATACATGCTATTACATTGCACTTATATTTGAAAATACTGTTCCTGTCATTACATCTGAAATTAATTACACTCCTAACCTTACCCATATCCCAACTCAATAACAGCAAAAGTGTTCTGCATGTCAACATGAATACAATAGGTACATTGTACCTAACAATTCATTATTTTATTATGTAAAGACACCTAATAGAAAATACAACCGTCAATAAAAAAATTATTCACAGTATAAATGTGCTGTGCAAGTAATGTTAAATGTAAGTAATGTAATTATCAATGTTAAAAATTGGTGTTCTGCTTTAAACAGTTTTTAGAAACTGACACTTTTTTTTGAGAATTCTTGAATTAATAGAAAGCTTAAAAACATAATTTTAACCTTTATTTAAACATTTATTTTTTAATAATATAAAAGTCTTTAATAGTGTAAAAGTCACGTTTGATAATTTTATATAAAAAAAGGGTCACACTTTATATTAAATGGCCTTAACTACTATGTACTTGCATCAAAAAATAAGTACAATGTACTTATTGTGTTCATATTGTATTGCAAAACACTTTTGCTGCTATTGAGGTGGGATATGGGTAAGGTTAGGGACAGGTTTGGTGGTATGGGTAGGTTTAAGGGTGGGTTAAGGTGTAAGGGATGGATCAGCAGTGTAATTATAAATGTAATTACAGATGTAACTACATATAGGTATTTTAAAAAAAATATAAGTACAATGTAAGAACATGTATGTACACAATAAGTGCACTGTACCAAATGATTAATTTAAATGTAAGTACCCAGTAGTTAAGGCCACCTAATATAAAGTGGGACCAAAAAAAGATTTAAAAAGTCTATGATATATACAGTATAAAAAAATATTTACAAACCTCAAAGCACATTTGTATTACATTTTTCAAAACATTACATTTGGGAAACAATTTCTATGTTTTTTACTTATTCATTGTCCATTTATTGAAGCGTACGCCAGTTGCTATGTTCTGAATATTGAATGAGTGAACAAGTGAGCGGTTTATGCATGAATATTTAAGCACACAATATATAAAGTACATGAATATGTAAAATACAGCAAGACCTCCTATACGCTTCATGAGTTCTGCATCACTGCCTGATGTCATGACAGACATGAGGCCAAATTTCCGCTTTGCTCTGACAGCTCCTCTCAACTGTTGTAAAAGAAAGTCTCGGAGTTGGCATTGTGCTTATGCTAAGTCATCACTATAGCAACCGTTGTAGAGAAACTGCCTGAACAAACATATTTCAGTGTTTACTTTTATTTTATAAATACAGCTATTCCTTCTGTGACCTAAAGAGAAATGTAAGTGAAAGGAATAAAACCAGCTCACCCCGTTCAACTGCTCACATTCAAACTGAAATATAAAATGAGGTTAAGGGTAGACCAGGTGTACTTTGCAAGCGGCTTGCAGTGAAACACATCTTCTAAACAGCAGGTCTCCAAACAACCAAGTTTCTATTTACCATCTTCCTTTTAAATGTTGACTTTAGTGTGTAAATAAAAGCTGGAGGTGTCTACCTAGAGCCACAGTGCTGAATGAGACAGGTTCTTTCTCTTTGCCGTCGTTGTAGAAGGCCAGGTGCCAGGTGCCCGGGTCCAGATACTGCACAAAGATCGCCTCGTTCTGGACAACGGTCTGAATACTGCGCCGCTCGCGAGGAGACTCGATAACGCTCCACTTCTCTTTTCCATCCAGCCTTTCCATGTAGTCATACTGAAGAGACACAGAGAGAGGGGGAGGTGAGGACAGAGGGAGAAAACTATCAGCGAGGCAAGTAGCTGCGGGACATCACCTTCACTAAAAACTGTAATGACAATCAAAATAGTCAAATTAAATCAAAATGTAGAAGAGATAACAACTCTGGAATGTGTCAAGACAAGTGTAAGAATTCTGCAGACAAATATGCAGCGATAATTTGGAAATCATTTACAATTCATAAAAAAAAAAAGTTGCAAACAAAAAAAGTCCATCAGCACAGATGGTCTCTTCATGGTAATTAACAAAAACCTGTCTTTTTAAAGAGGAACATCACAGGGAACCAGATTTCCTTGCTCTGTACTGTCCCAACAAATGGCAACCAGCCCCAATTTCCAATGGTCGTTGGGTTTTGTCAGATCAGTATGTTGACCATGTTGGCATTTGCTGGGTTAGTCTGAACATAACAGTGTCAACCATTAGAGTTACTGTAGATATCAACATGCTCATGAAAAACAAATTAAGACAACACAGTAATAAATAACTCTTAATAAAAATCCTGGCATAAAATTACCAGCACCTTTTCTGTTAAGTTTATGGACATTCCTTCAACCCTAAAATATACTGATATACTGATTTACCGTAAGCTCACGAGCATTGAAAGGATAGTTCATCCCAAAATTTAAATTCTGTCATCATTTACTCACCCTTATGTCGTTTCAAATCCATAAGACTTTTGTTCACCTTCGAAACACAAATGAAGATACTTTTTATGAAACCTTAGAAATTTCTGTCCATCCTTTGAAAGTCCAGTCCAGGAACTTTCACGATTCAAATGTCTATAACGAGATCATAAAAGGAAACCATTTGAATTGAATGGTTTAATCTAAAGAGACATCATTGCTTTATATATTGAGCAGATTTAGTTTAGACTCTTATTAACATATAAAAATCTATAAACATACATACAGCACATCAAATATGGCAAACAGAATTTCAAACATGCTTGACGCACAAGATCTATCAAGGTTTGTTCTCACACAAAAGTATGTTTGAGCTACTGTTGACCATATTTGATGAGCTCTATCTATGTGCACTGATTAATACGCAAATCAAAGTCTAACTTTTTAAATCATCATATTAAGCGATCGTGTCTCTTCAGAAAACTTGCTCAATTTAAGATTTCTTAAAGGCATTTATACAGTATGTCTTTATGAACTTTTTGAATTGTGAATGTTTTTGAGCAATGGGCTTTCAAAGATTAGACAGAAATCTCTCACATATCATTAAAAATAATTTAATTTGTAT
The DNA here is from genome assembly GCF_012432095.1 of Onychostoma macrolepis. Classification (NCBI taxonomy): domain Eukaryota; kingdom Metazoa; phylum Chordata; class Actinopteri; order Cypriniformes; family Cyprinidae; genus Onychostoma; species Onychostoma macrolepis. Next base: position 11,121,521 of record NC_081175.1, read on the forward strand.
TTTTAACATGAACACAAGTCTTATCGGTTTGTAACAGCATGAGGGTGAGTAAATGATGACAGAATTTTCAGTTTTTTGAGAACTAACCCAAAAAAAACAAAAAAAACAACAACTGAAAGTCATTAAAATGTCATGCTTTTTACTATTTAAAAACTGGAGAATCCAGAGAATCAAGCTGTGATTATGAGTGAACCAGGCTCTTTTAAAAGAAGAAACAAGACATGAGGCGATTTGCTCACCTGAGCATGTGAAGGAGGCAGGCCTTTCCGCATGTAGACCCCAAACAGTGCATCCTTGCCCAGGGAGATGTTGAACTTGAGAAAGTGCGGCTGACGCAGGTGAAGCAGAGACCTCCAGAAGACGCCTGGAGGAACATCCTGACTGACACGCTGACCCAGCTCCAGCTCCCCGCTGTTTATACTGCTGTTCTTCAACACCCACGGCCCTGAGATGGACGCCAAGAGAAGAAACAAGATTTGTTTGAGGGGGGAAAAAAACCACAGATAAAGTCTTTCAAAGACACAGAGAATGGGGAATATCCTCCGCTCCATGTGAAAATATTTGCAGGGTGTACAAAGAAAAATCAACATATATTATTCCACTGAGACACAGCTCTGTGCTAATTTGTGTGCGGTGTGGGCTGCCAAAGTCATCAACCCTAAATCAAACCCTGTCTTCTCCCTGGAGATCATAATACCTCTGCATGACAGAACTGGCCACACACGCACTCCTCCCTTCCCAATACACCTGCTAAGTCTGTCCTCTAGAGAGAAAACTGTTGCTGCTTTGACAGCGCAGATAGATCGCAGAAACTCCAATAAGAAAATAACCGAGTAAATGGGCCTTGATAGTATCGGAAGCAACACACACACGCGTTTGTTTTTGTGAAAAGTGGGGACATCCCATAGGCGTAATGATTTTTATACTGTACAAACTGTATGTGCTATTGCCCTACACCAACCCTACACCTAAACCTACCCCTTACAGGAAACTTTGTGCTATTTCAGATTTTCAATACACTCCATTCTGTGTGATTTATAAGCGTTTTGAAAAGTGGGGACATGGGGCAATGTCCTGAAAAGTCACCTTCACCTTCTAATACTTATTTCATACCCTTGTCATTATACAAATTTATGTCCTCATTTGTCACAAAAACACGCGCACACACACACACACACACACACACAAACACTCTTTTGAGTCTGAGGGGCCAGTGCAACACGAGTGGGCTTGGTATTAGCTGTCAGTCTAGTCTGCTTTCTCAATGTTTGATGTGCCCTGATAAGCAGAGACAATCTGTTTCCCTGCTTGCTAAAACCTCTGGCTGCATTTAAACGAGTTATGGAGAGAAAGGAATTGAACTGAGCAAGCGCGAGCAAGCTCTTTTCCTAAATGGATCAAGTCTTCTTTTTGCAGGAAAACATGCGCACGCACATGCAGTGTCAGGTCTGAGTGACAGGTCGGTTAAAACAGCTCGGCCTGGTAACCAGTGGGAGTCCACACCAACCTCCCTCATTAATACAGAGCATGGATGGACAACTCTGCGCTTAACGAGAGCACCACACTGAGAGAGCAAAAGAGAAAGATGGAAAAAGTGAGGTAGATAAAGAGAGAGAAATTGGCAAGCAAAAAAAAAGGGTGCGAGAAAGTACCCTAGAGAGGGGCATAAGAAGAGTCTTGTATTCTGGAGCTGAAGTTCACACTCCTCAAGCTCTCATCCAGCCAGAACTACTGACATCAGAGCCACTGAAAAAGGCACTTTCCTCTCACGAACGAACACTCACACCTAAGTCTTGATATATGTGGGCTTTCTTGTTTAGTGTAGATATGACTAGGTCAGTCACCTCAGATTCTGCAACCTAAAACATACAATAAACCTACAATAACTCTTATAATTTTCTAAAATAACATCATAAATTGTTACCTAGCACTACAGAAAATGACTGAATGTATCAGTATGTTAAAAGTTTGAAGGACTTAAGAAAGGTTGAATGCACTTTTCCTCAACTTTTTTAACTTCTTTTACTTTATTTTTATGAGAATTTCCCCAGAAGCAAGTTAGTCAGATGTAACTCATTTCTGGGCACAAATTTGTTCCCAAAATATTGTTGATTAGGTACATACGCACTTTTATCCTTATAGTGTTTCTATACTTTGTTTCTCTACTGATCCCTATGGCTATATTAAAATACAACCACTTAATTAGGTCTACTTGTTCAATTAAAATCAAATTGTAAAATGATAATTAGTCAGTAAAATATTTCATTTTAAAGAGTCATAGAAATAACCACAGTACAGTTGAATGGAAATCCCCATAGAGATGTCCGAGTAACAAATATTCTGAATAATTCCAGAATAAAAATGTTCCTTAGATCTTATTCTATTGAAATAAATAAATATGTAAATAAACAAATACATTAATAAAGTCTAAATCTTCTGGAATAGAGGGAGATATTCCAGAGCGATGTGGAGTGTACAGTATGTTATTGTATAAAAGCCATTTAAAGAGGAATGCCATATAAAATTATATGGGTAAGGGACAAATGTAATCATTTTGGTTCGCATGTAACATATCATCCTGAATTACTAAATTGACTTTTAGTGGATGGCATCCATCAGAGGGTTAAAAGAAGCTTAAATAACTTTTTTCACATTTTTATTATAAGTCCATAATTCTGGTATGTAATGCCCACTTTTCTCAATCCAATTGATTCCCAATGGATGAAATGAAGTTTTGCACTACATTTTCTAGCTTAATGTCTTGTTTCACTCAAAAGTATGTCACATTACAGAAGTCAAATGGCCTGCAAATGTTGCTTTTGTAGAAAACATAGGTGAAGAATCAATCACCTCAGCAACCGCAAAGGCTTAGTAGCATCAAAGATCCCTCAAGGTTTCAGCAATGTGTTTTTTCAGTCACGAGCTCAAATGCATGTTAGTTCTCTTGCTTGCTTTCAATATCTCAAACTGTCAAGCTATATATACATAAAATTGGACTTCTGTGATGATATAAGATGCACTTTTCATGTCAAGGTCAAAAAGACACATGATGCTTGTGTTGAGAGGTTCTGAAGGCCTGACATGAGTCGTGTGAAAGGGCCTTGTAGATTCACATAACAACAACGTTCAAATGGTGTGAGTCTAGAATCATGTTTCTCCTCCCCCACTGACAGCACACTACAACACACGTGTCTGTGTGCATGTCTGTCTGTAGGACAGCTAGCCCTTCTTCAGAAACTCTCCATCAAAGTGAAGGGGAAAAAACACTTTAGAAAAATAGAGAGAGAGATAGAGAGAGCAAATGCACTCTAAAGCCTATGCACACAATGTCCTTCCTCCCACATTATGTTCATCCAGTATCAGACAGGAGTCATTCCATTACCAACCCAGACTCACTGGAAAAACATGCCTGTTGTGACATTTCTGCAAAGTAATATTACACATTTTGCAACATTTTCAAAGTGAAATGTCCAGTGGGTGATGCTAAAAGCATGTTCAGTTTTATCTGAAACAGATGAATGTGAATGTGGCAAGGTTTTACTACCTACAAACAAAAGCAGACATGAGATAAAAATGTTTTAGCTTGATTCTACATGCGTTTGATTCAGAATTGTGACTCCTGTTTCACTGGACTCGTATAAGCACGTACCAGGTGAGCTAACAAGCAAGTTTACTACATCAGAAAAGCCATATATATGGAGCTGGTGATGCAAATGCCAAAATGTATTAGGTAAATGTGTTTTCTGTTCATAACATAGAATTATGCAAGGAATTGGAAACCGCGGTTAATTGTATGTATATGTACGTTTTTGGAGTTTTGGAGGCACATATTTTTTCCCCAATGAGCCTATGTTACACCCCAAAACAAATTTTGGAGAATTGTGCACACACATTCTCCACAGTTAAACCTAGATTTGCACCTATGTGTTCTCTCTCATAAAGACCCACTCTTTTAGACCAACGCGAGAAGAAGCTGTACTCTGTGTGAAGAACGTCAATACCGGCACTCTCTAAAGGTCAGCGGCAGTCGTTATCATCTGAACGTGTTGACACTGATAATGATAAATCATTTGAGGTGAACGCACAACAAACGGGGAGGTTCTTTTGTGCCGGAGCCACTGAGAGTTAGCCAGAGCTTTGAACCATTAACTAAAGTCCACTGAGATCCAAAACGTCTAATTTAAATAACCCAGTTTATCAAAGGCTGTCGTTAGAAAAAGACACACTAGACTGTGATTTTACACTAATGTACTCTCTCAATATACAGTACAGGACAATCACTGGTTGGGCTCAGATGATTCTTACAAAGCCTCAGGCTGACAGAGACTAACATGTGTTATGACAAGCCAACAGTGAATAAATCTAGTCATCATTTCAAATAAATGCATTATCATTACTTTCTCATGCAGAACTGCAGAAGAACCACTGAAAAGAGCTGAAGACAGTAAAAACCTGCAATCGTAACACATTTAACATATTTCTAAGTAAAATAAAATGTTCTGGGAGAAAAAAAAGAGGTTGGACTAAGTGAACATAGGCTATGATGTTATCATACAAGTTATTACATAGTTATTTTCACTTATCAAAGAGTGAAAAAATATTTAGCTACAAAAATGTAGGGTGGGACTTAATGAACGAGAATAGTTTAGATGTAATTGCTTAATATTTATTACGCTGTTATTAATAAGTTATTACATAGTTATTACATTAGAAAATTTTATTTTGCAATTACTGAACTATTCAGCTAGAAAAAAATATGTTGAATGGGGCTTGAATCGTGATTTTTTTTTTAAAATGACATTAATATGTTATTATATAAAATGAATTATAGAATAATAACCCCCTCCCCCCCTCACTAGAATAACATGTGCTCATGAATTGTGCACAATAAATGACTGACAGGTGTAAACATAAGGCAGTTTGGGCTTTATGTAATCAGGGGGTTTGCATTTCATGTCATCAGGTCATTTGGATTTCATGTTGATCACATTTCAGGGTTTTGGCACGAGTCTTTCGCTTTTACCTCTGCCTCCGGAGGGCACTGTTGCCACGTCTCCAATGCCAGGAATACTCATGCTGAGGCCAGTGTTCACTAGATGCCCTTCAGTAGGCTTCAGTCGCCAATTCAAGCCAAGCAGATTAAGAGCTGTGAGGGAGAGAAAGAGAGAATTAAAAAATAGAACATGACACTACATTACACCTCCCAACCACTTTATGTATACATGGATGACACGTCCTGACAGCCGAGAGCCTGCGACACCCATACAACTATAACTCTCGCTGACAGAGGAGACTTTAGCATACAAATACACTCATTATAGCCAATGACACTTTGACTACAGTCTGTGCTTTGTTTGGGCTCCGTGCCCAGACAGGTTTAGTTGGACCAAGTTTAATCCAAACTGCTACAGGAATACTAAACTTGCCGTAGATATGAATATGTCACCAGAAGCTGGTGGCACATAAGCAACACAATACAGCGTCAGGAAAGAAGTGACACTTATCTTGATATTGCAGAGCAAGGCTTGAGAGGACAAGAAAATTGTCTAGGAAAAAAATAAACTGAAGACAGTTTAAAGTTGGTGACAGATGCCAAATATTCTCAACACTTTCTTGTTTTTGTGTGTGCGCTAGAGAAAATGTTGGCTAGCCGCCCGCTTCTCTCCGCACCCCATATGTACTATAATCAGTGCTTCAGCGCTTCCAAGACTTTGCAGAGACTGATTAGCTCCAATGGAGATCACTCGATATGCAATATTCAAATATGTCAAGTTGTGTTTAAGAAATATGATAATGATCAGAGAAAGTTAGTTTTGTGATGTGCTGGTGGAAATTACGAATGAGATGCCCCAAGGGAAAACAAGTGCAGCCATACACACACACACACACACACACACACACACAATCTTTCGGGAAAACGCTGACGTTCGCAGAATCAACCATAACACCTCACCTCCGCCCCCTAGTTCTTCTATCCCTCCCTCAATCTCATCCACGCAAAATCAATGCCAACTCAGTCTTTCCCTACCTCCTGACTGTACATCTGAGGGCACTTTATCACTCTCGTGTAGAGGGGTCAAAAGAAAAAGCTGACTCCTTCAGGCTGTCAGATGCTCTGATGTCATCTAGTCATTGTCCCACACGCATTATTCCTCATCTTATCTCTCTATACTCTAATCAGCCTTATCTCTCGCTTGTTCATTGTTCTTTTCACCTTTCTCATGTCCTCCATCCCTCCTGCTTTCTCTTCGTCCATTTCATCGCAGCGCTCGCTGACAAAGGTGGCCTGTTATGACCTGAGACATCTCGTCACACTAAGCAGGGCTGTGAAGAAACTCTCTAACATAATGTTTTATTCCTCTGCATGCTGTTGGAATTCAAAGCTCAAATTGCAACACAAATGCAAATATTTGATTATATTTTAGTATTATTCTAGATGTTTTACAAGTTAACTTTTTTAGACAGTTTAAGCAGCAATAAACAAAAGATACAGTTTCCATCTTAAAGTAAAAATAAATTATTGGAATTCAATATGTAATTCAATGAGTCATTTATTTTCAGTGTAATTGAAAGTAAATAAAAATAATAAAATAAAATAAAAGGTGACTTTTCTCTCACAATATTGCAATGTGACTTTATATCTCAAACTATTACATTATATTCCGCAATGTGACTTCATATCTCACAACATGACCTTGTGACTTCCATGTGAAACACATGTATATTTTTCCCTTATAATAGAGAGTTGCATTCATGGCTCAGATGATCGGCCACAAAAATATGCTTCTGGAGTTCTTTTTAAGCAAGATTCCAGTGTCCAGGTCGTATACTTATAGGACAGCAAGTACAGGTGAGCAACAGCCTTTGAAATGAAATGAAAGGCTAATGGATTGCTCTCCTCACATTTATTAAACCTTTTGGAATTCAATCACAAAAGAAAAAAAATCATTCAACCTTTAAATATCACTGAATAGCATTTTAGCATCAGGGTTTCTTCTAGTGGAGCAAATATGGTCAACATAATGAGATTAAAGCATGGTTTCAATACAAAGTGGAGGATGAATCGCAAATTATTTTCACCATAGCGAAAAAAAACTAATATTAAAATCTGGATTTATGTTCAGACGAACTTCTTCAAATCTCTGACCCAATTAGTTTCAAAGGTATTAAACAATATATTACAATGAATTCATGTAAGGTATGTCACTACCTCATGAATTGAAATATGTTCAGCCATTTCAACAGCATGTTTACAAGTTTTCATTTGCTGCAAATGTGTTAACAAGACAACTATTTGTCAACAGAGGATACTCAATTAACAGTAACAACAGTAAGTAACCAAAGTAACTGTAGAATAAATAAATACAATTAAAATAATTAAAACATTAATTTACATACTGCAGTTTCATTCAGCATCCATCTGGAGAATAACACTCATGACAGCACAGGAAATATCTTGATATTTTTGGTCAGGTAAGGGCTGCACACTGGTCTCATGTCTGGCAGCATTAACATTACCATTAGTGTCAGTTTGCACTTTTTTTCTAATCAAATCTGGGGGAGATCTTCAACAAACTCATTTTCGGTCTGCGCAATAAGCATTAATTATTAAGAGGAAATGTGTTAGATGTGAAATTCATGAGATGCTCACTTTATGTAATCACTATGTATAATTCACCTCTTCAAAGTGATGAATAATATTACCTACCTAAAGCATGGAGAGAGAAACAGGAAGAAAGAGAAAGAGTGAGAGGACAGACGGGGATACAGATGACAAAAGTATTCCTCTGTCTTGCCTGAGTAAGTCTGTGTCTTCAGACTGGAGTTCTTCTCGGATTTAAAAGCACACTGAGAAAATGAAATCTATAACCGACATGAGCTGCAAAACTTATTTCACTGAGCTGTACCAGCTGAGTTGTTGCTGACAGCAGCACTGCAAAAGTGGAACTCTTTCTTCAGCAATCCATTTTGAAAATAGAACCGTAATGCATTTTTGACCTTATGCTTATATGCGTCACATGTTCAGTTTAGGGTTAGAGTTGTGACTTTCAACTGACTCTGTTTTCACTAGAAGGTCTAATGCACTGATACTTTAATATGAATATGGATTATCTCTGCATTCATTTTAATGACATTAGGGATGCACCAACAACTTATGGCTAATATGATAAGCTTGCAATTATTTTTATAGCATGGTTAATATCCACTACTGTTACAATATTTTGGGGTGAGTTTTTTTTTTTTTTGATTAATTGATAATCATTTTGAGATTGGTCAGTCAGAGTTAGCACTCTGCACTATTGATCCTGTAGGAAGACTGATATCCTTACATTATTGTACTCTTTACCGAAGAACACATATTATATCATCCTAACCCAGAACTGCTTTTACACGATGTGTGTGGCATTTTAAACCACTGGCGGTCCATGAGGGGCCTCTCAAAGATCTGGAGTGTGTTCAGTGTATGAAGGTGCTGCTGATGTGATCCATGAGAAGCACTGACCTCAGGCTCGGCCCTGAACATCAAACCACGAGTAAGTCAGCTGATCTCCTTCATGAGCTCACGCTTGCAGAATGACTGCAGAAGAGAGCTGACTCACCTCTGACAGCATGAGAGATGCTTGGAAATTGAGGACGACACTAAACAGATAGTGCTGTCAGCTTTATGAAACAGCTATACGTGGCCGTCGTGCTGCTGAGGTGCTCTGCGGAAAGTCTCTGGAGGCTTGACGACATGCGTGAAAGTCTGTTGGAGTGCATAACGGTATTATTTTGCTCTGCATAGAAGCCACATCAAATGGCTGTGGTTACACAGACGAATCTAGGGAGATGTGCTTGAATGGTAATTATTGGTCAGGTGCACAAGGTGAACATGCTAATTGACATGATGGAGCAGCTGTCTGTCACCTGTCTAACTCTAATGTGAAGGAAGGTTTAAAAATCTAAAAATCTTTTTCACTTTGCTCTTCAGGGTTAAAACAGGGGGAAAAACATGTGTCCCTGAATTATCAAAGTTGACAGTACATGCTATTTTCTTTTTTAACCTTGATGAGGATGAATGTGCAGGACATCTGGAAAGTAACTGTCAAACATAAAAAAATGAAAGAAATAGACTCAGGAAGGCACTATTGCTGTGCAAAAAAAAAAAAAAAATTCGATATTGCACCTAAAGACCATAATTGTCTGTCTCCATCAGCAGTACAGTTCCACCCCCAAACCCTTGTGCATGATGTCACAATTTGTGGGTGGGGCCTCATATAATGGTTTTGAGAGACGCCAGGATTTGTGGTCCACCAATGGTTCAGAAAGTCAAAAACACACTTGTCCAATTTGCACAGCCAGCAAACCCAGTTACATACAGTAGCTATTGTGTTGCCACCCTTTGGAACACGGCTCACTGCCAAACGCTTCATATCAGAAACTACTGATATTTGCCCACTGTTCCATTATTTATTAGGCCTTGTGTAGCATTTATACCCCCGAGGGATATGTATGGATGAAACAGGCTGCTCCCTATGGGCACCATTCCAGCAAAAAGCAAATAAATTGCACAATCAGAAGCCGCTTTGAAGTCAAGCTACAATGGCTGGGAGGACCAGAAGACAGTGAGATGGTCAGCGAACCCAGTGAGAGGAAAGCTCACCAGAGGGTAAGAACCCCCAGAGTCTCATCGTTCCCTATCTTTGTCCGGGAACAGTTGCTACCTGAATGAGCTGTGTGAATGAAAACAGTCATGCAAGTGTGTCCCAGTGGAGCGCACATGCACGCACACACACACTGTTGTACCTCAATCAACCTGATGCAACTCATCCTCACTTCACAGCAATCTTCACCTGATGTTACAGAAGGCTTGTTTAATGTCTACACAATGGCTGCACAATTAATCAAAATACAATCAAAGTCGCACTGCAGGCTAGTGCAGTTTAATTAAATAAATCTATAGCCTGCATGCACTGTGTGCTTTAAAGAGAAAAGATGGCATTCTGTCCGTCTGTTGTGTACTACACACTATAAACATGTATGGAGCTCATGGTCTCTTTTTTGTGAAATCAACACAAAAGTGGTTTGTTCGCAAAAAGAATAAAAAGTCTGGGACTCAACCAAAGAAATGTTGCATGAAAGTAAAGCAAATAAACCAATATAAATATTATATAAAATAAACAATAAAATTAAAATAATAAATAATTTTATTTAAAATTTAAATAACAAAAATCTAGTATTAAATAATAAGAATAATAATAATAAGTATATAAAAATGTATGATAATGTTTATTATTTTACAAGTGTTTTGTTAGGGTTTCAAGTGGTGTGGCTTGAAAGTAAAGAATATTTAACAATATTCAATAATAATAACAATAACTATTATTATGTTGTGACAGTATGCTCTTGTGTTGGGCATTTGTGAAATAGTATTGCTTATAAAGACAGACAATTTTTATTTGTGGCAATATTGTGTTAATATTAATAATATTAAACATACTAAAAACTAATATTTAAAAAATTAAATATTCACTTCGACTGGGTTATGAATAAATAGCAGTCTAAGAGAAAACGTAACTAAAAACTGGGCTTGTTTAATTGGAGGGGTATATTCACAGGTGGTATGAATGCAAATATATTTTCCTTAGTTTTTGCACCCCTTAGACAATTTCTATAATTTTATTACTGCAAAATAATTACAATATGACTTGTGACCAGATTATGTGGTCCTACTCTCCGCCTATCTAAAAACTTTCTGACTGACCAAGAAAGAGGAATGCAAAAGCAAAAAACACCCCGGTCTTGCATATCACCTTCAAAAGCAGACACACACACAATCAGCCTCTTGTTGAAGGTGAAACTGTTGTTTTCATTGCTGCTGATCTCCTTGGAGTGTGTGTGTGTGTGTGTGTGTGGCTTTGATGTGTGTTTTGATTCAAGGTGCACGAGTCCTGCTGCTATGAATATAAATGAAAGGCTACAGTGAACCGCCGCACCCCGAGGACCAGCTCCATCTGATTACATCAGCTCACTCAGTCTTGACTGTTGACCAAAAAACTCTCAAAGCACCTGGGAAAACTTCCAATCCCTAGATAAAACTTGTCCCAAAATGCCACACAAACACATATGCGCTCAAAAAAATATATAAAAAAAAATAATAAAAAAATCAAGGATATTGCTTCAGGCATGCAAGGTCTCTGAGTTTAACACACACACACACACACACCTCCCTGAACCTCCTGCGTGGGCATGACGAGATGGATCCAATCTATTCCACTCGGCTTGTCAAATACCCAGAGCACAACACTCACTCCCCACGGTATAAACGCACACACACGTGCAAGCAAATTCACCTCTTCTCCCTCTCTCAGTCCTATGCACCGGCAGAAAGCCTGATGCTTTGACTGACAGCATTTTTTATCGCCGGTATAGAGTGACGATGGGGATCCCACGATCTCTGTCCCACGATCCGAGTGTAAATGCTTGCAAAGCTCTAATCAAACTATTTGGCTCTCCTGTCACTCAGTGGCTTTAATATTAAGCAGATGTCAGAAAAACACGGAATAAAGGGGAAAGTAAATATAAAAGTGAAAGTAAAAAATGAAAAGTGTCATTTTAATCAGCTTCGGGCATGTACGCTGGAGTGTGTCAGTTTGAGTCAGGCAGACGGCGCGGGGCTGCGAGTTAGAGATTGGCTGGCGAACATATTATCTCCACGAGACAGAATCTCCAACATCTCGGGGTGTGTAGGTGTGTGACTGATTGTTGTGTTTGTTTGCGTGCCCGTATAAGCAGAAGAGTGCACCACGAGGCTGCCAGGGTGCGCGCGAGGACAAATATAAAATGGGCAGGTGACAGTAAAAGTCCCTGCTGACAGAGAGCGCTGGTAAGTGGACACATAATGACTCATTCTGACTGACATACAGCATGTTACCGTAGACCTGACAGAGACTTGACCTGTTTCCATAAACAAGTCGCTGTCTTATTGGCAAGAGCTGGAATGGTGAGTCATTACACTTCCTGCTCACGTTGCTCTGCAACTGAATAGATGATGAACAGTCAACATGAAATCAAAGCAAATACTTTATCAATTCACAAGCTGGACTTAATGTACATGATTCATCAGCAGACAAGGGAATCTTCAGTCTCCTCACAATTGATTGCAATTGAGAGAATCACTGTAATGATACTCAAAGCATCTAAATTATACAGCAATAGCATAGGGGCATAGTTTTTACTGACTTAAAAACCACACTAAAATATGATTTTGATATATACAGTGTGGGAAAGTTTACTTTGGAAATGTTATAGGTCACAGATCACAAGCTCCCCCATTTAATATGTAATAAATAGTATAACTATTTAAATTACTTTTTGATTACTTTTCTAAATTTCTAATGAATGTTTTCAACTGATAGTCATTTGAACCAGGAACCGGGCAGGGTTAACCTCACAATAGGACTCAACACTTGAATTAAGATAAACAAAATTAAACCACACCAGTTGCACCGTCCAAAGGACAGCCCTCTTAATAGTTATGATACTGTTTTTGATATAAAATGTTTGCATAGCTATGACAGAAAACACTGGCATCTAACAATGCCTTGGAAAAAAACAGTTAATCTTAAAAAATAAAGCATATACATAAACCCGAGTAGGAAATTAAATAAGCAGCATGTGTCCTATTCTGTCTCCTAAACTCCTGAGACATTGGTCTCATATTTTAGAGTAGTCAATATAATTTGGGAAAGAAATCAATTAAATCTGTATGCATGTGAAAATATTTAGATGTAACCCCTTTTTTAACCATTAACATTCTCATAAATAACTGTAATTTAATTTCACTTTTTTTCTCAGTAACTGTAACTGATTACAGTTATATTTTGTAATTAAATTATGCAATTCCGTTACATGTAACCAGTTACTATATATATATATATATATATATATGACAAACAAGAACAGAATAGCTGGGTATATTACGTTAGACTCTCAGACGGCGGTCCAGATTTCATTTTGTATAGATGAAATGCAGAATAATGTGACCCAAAATATTGTCATTGTCAAAAATTTGTTTTCTGTGGATGCACAAGCCAGTGATCAGTTTTCAAGGGTGTAATATATTATGTCAATGAAAATACATATTTTGGTCCCACTTTATATTATTCTTTAACTACACTGTAAAACAATTTTGTTTAATTTTCTCCCAGGGCATTATCCATAAATTTTACAGACATTTCCGTTAACCATAAAACACAACGCAATGAAGTGCAAAATTAAAAATACAGGTTAAACACCTGTAAAAAAAAAATCAATACAGAAAATTCCTTCATATTAATAAAGTTCATTGTGCCATTTTTTTTTTTTTTACAGTGTACTGTCTATTTATGGCAAACAAATAATGGCAAATAAATAATAAATAAACAAATAAGTAAATTGTTAAATTAAAATTAAATTGTTGTAGATTTACACATGTAATTACAGAAGTAATTACAGATGTAATTACATGCATGTTTTCTTTAATGGAATTTTTATTTATTTTTTGCACAGTAGGTGCACTGTATGAAATTATTCATTTAAATGCTATTACATAGTAGTTAAAATCACTTAATGAAAAGTGGGTGCTTTATTTTCTTTAAATGTAGAAATCATGATGCAGAATGGTTAGTCCGTTGTAAAAAGTGTATTCAGCCTTTCTTGGTCTAGGCTATTAAACTTCAAGTCTGATATATGCACAAAAGTAGTAATAATTATAATTCAGATTAATTTTAGTGGATCAATCCAAAATCATCCGATAAAGAATTGTGAATCATTGGTATATCTGCATTATACTGACACTGTAAATCCAAACAAATCAGATTAATAAATTCATATCTCACCTGCATAATTTCCCTTTGAACATTTACTTTTACTCAAAAACACATCATGTTATGGAACAGAAATGCATTGTGAATGTTATTTCATATTGTCGTTAAGTTTGTCTAATCAAGCGGTCGAATCCCTCACTGTCTCCTGAGAGATTCAGGTCATCTAGACTGTGGCTCTCACTTAACTCTTCATTAAAACTGATGTTCGTATGCACAGAACGCAACACACTCAGCTATCCGCTGCATCTATGTTTGCGTGGAGGCGGTGGGGGGCAGAATACTTCACTTAGCCTTTAGACATCCATCATTTATCTCTCCTTCTTTCATCTGCTTCTTTCATCATCTTTCAGCAATTAGTCCAGATTAGTCACAGTGGCCTTATGGCAGCCAGACGTATCCGCTGAGCCCCGTGTTGAACCCCCACCTCCCCACTTCCTCCCACATCAGGACCGCAACACCTGTCTCCTAGCAACCTGCATCCAAATCTCAGGCAAAGGATGCTGCCTCTGACACAAGAATGACAAGACAAACATTCTCTGGATCAGCCATCCAAGAGCTTGACAATGTAATGATGCCCCGGGTGAGCAGTGGACAAAGCACTGGAATGCTTGATTTTTAATGGGAGCGCACTTGGAATTCTGGAACTGGAATTATATTCTTTTATTAATAATGCAAATGTGTGTTGAAGCTAGTTCATATTACTGCCACAGATAAAAATGAAAGTGACAACTCTCTGCTGACTGCTATCTGGTCAACATATGAAGGTTCAAAATAAATAAAAGGAATTTAAAAAAAAAAAAGGTATAGTTTCAAACACATGTGCCAGATTAGAAATTTATTCATGTTTGTTTCATATGGCTTGGAAAACCTTTTATGATACTTTCAAGAACAAAATAGGTAACACTTTAATATAGAGACCAATTCTCAGTTGCTTATTAGCATGCATATAATTAACATATTGGCTGTTTATTAGTTCTTTTGAACTTTCTATTCATCAATAACTGCAAAAGTTATCATGTTTTCCACAAAAAAATATTAAGCAGCACAACACTGATAATTTTAAGAAATAGTTTTTGAGCACCAAATCAGCATATTAGAATAATTTCCGAAGGATCATTTGACACTGAAGACATGGCTGCTGAGAGAGAGACAGAGAGAGAGAGAGAGAGAGAGAGAGAAAACACTGACAGATTCCAAACTGTATTTATCATATAATAAACAAATGCTTGAGAAATTACTGGAAAATAATATTAAAATATAATGCCAAATTATACTACTATTAGAAAATACAATTAATTATGTATTATGAGGACTATAATACACTATTATTTCTTTTGAAAGAGGCAACATTACTTATAATATCCAAGGAAAACAAAACAAAGCACAATATTATGTGGTGTACGGTATGGACCAGAAGAAGTGCAGCTTTCAGTCCGAGTGTGCGTTCAAATACAAATGTGTTGTGTGAAGTCTGGTGGAAACTTTTCAAGAACCTGTGCGATTCAGGCAATGAACAGTGTTGCTCAGTGGGTGGTTACAGCTCAGTGGACCAGCCACACATATGCATTAAGAGTCCCATTGTACCGGCAAAAAGTCCCTGAGGTTTTGGAATAGTTTACAGAACACTTTACAGGCCACTGCGCATGACACACACAAATACACTCTCATTTAAAAACACACTCACATCAAAAGTACCTTGAGCATATATTCAGAGTGTGTTTATATGTGTGTATATTTATAAATGTCTGACGGTATTGAGGCAAAAACCAACTCGGAAATGTGCACAAAAACTAAAAATAAGGCAGAAGCCAAGTACGCCTGCAAAATAAACAAAGAAAAACAAATGAGATATTGAAATTGTAAATGTGACAGAGCGTTGTTTTCTTCACTGCTTTGTAAAGGTGCAACTCTCTCGCAGACTGGCGCAGACTCAAGGTGCTTGGTGACATTTACCGTCGACTGTGTTTCTGGAAGGGATCCGACTCTTATCGGACTCTACACACAGTCTCTTTTGCTTTTCCTTACAATTCAAGTGCAACACTCTACCACGAAAATACACTAAAATGTGTTTTTTTTTTCCTGTCTTTTTTTTTTTTTTTTTAATTCACTTGAGGATGCATCAGAACAACTTTTTACTACTTTTTGCTTCTCCGTTACTAAGAACTTAACATAAATCTTTTTTTATAAAAAGAGAGGAACTTTAGATTTGAAACTAAGCAACACTCCCTGCAGAGAGGTGCCTTGATAAGACCAAACCCTACTTCCCAAATACATCCGAATCACAGCTCATATCAAACAGCAGATGAATCACATGTTGCCGTCTGAAGTAAACGTCCACACGCTGAGGCTCCTTCCGCCCCTCTGCGTGGGTATTTGCTTTGCTGCAATTGTACCACAACAATAACACACATCAATGGTTTATCAAAGACGCTTTGAAGCGCTTCGTTCTTCGTGATAAATGTCATTCTTCTGAGTGAGTCATCTCAGGGTCATTCTTTGAGCTTTGAAAGGCCATGGTGTGCTAGAGGACACTGAGACTGCCCGGCAAACCCTCTGCTAACTACGCTAATTCGTGCTCATGACATTTAAGGAGTGTCTAATTAAATTAATTGATTTATCATGCCGTGGTTGCTGACTTATTGTTTAGACAGCAATAAATGATCCATCAAGGATCCATGAATTCAGTTCAGGACCTAATTATGCATGATTGAATTGTAAAATGTGAATTAAATATCACAGTTTGCATCATGATAAATTGCTTGAAAAGTTACTGTTATGCAAAGAAAGTTTCTTTGAAGCACGTGGTTCATATAACAAAATATTAAAGACTTGCCTCAGCTGTGTATGCTGAATTTTTCTGCCACTGATCACAACTGAATCAAACACTCAGCAAAACAAATTCAATGCCAGATTGCAATTCATTTGAATTAGTGCTGTCAAATGATTAATCGCATATATATAAATACACACACATGCAGCATATATTTTGAAAATATTTACATGTATTTACATGTATATGTTTATATTCATATAATTTATATTATATATAAATATACTTCATATATAAATGTAACATAATAAATATACACAGTACACATATATTATGTAAACAAAAACGTTTATTTTGGATGCGATTAATCTCGATTAATTGTTTGACAGCACTAATTTTAACATCTACTAATGAAATACAAACACCTCCTGAACAACTGGGGATGCTTCCTCTGTAGTAGATCCTAGCTGCATACAGTATTATTTGGGGATAAAATTTTCCATGACAAACAAAGATTTGAAGGACATACCTATGACATAAGACAGCAGGACGGCCAGCAGCACAGCGGCTGCGATCGCAGACACAGCAGCGCATTTCCAGCTGCAGTACTTGGAGGGCTTCTTCAGCTTGAAGGAGCTCCTGGAGAATGTGTTTCTGGGTAAGAGCCGGGGTGGTGGGGAGTAGACGGTACCACCGGTCAATGGATAACCTGGTGAAGAGCTGCTGAACAGAGGAGTGCTCCCAGACGGCGTCTTGAAAAGAAAGTGCCTACAAGAAGAAAGAAAAAAGAAAGATAACACAGCACTTGTCAGCACCTTTTAAATCAACAGAATAAAAATCTTTTTCTTATCTTACTTCTAGACTAAATGTTCTGAAAATTGTCAAAATGCCCACGGCTTTACTGGACTTTGATAAATCTCATAAAAATCTTCTTTAATGAGCTGAATGACTAAAAAAAGCCTGTTTAAGCTTATTTAATGGCTAACTCTGGGGAGTATGCTATTTGTTTCATTCACATTTTCCAGAAGCTCATGTTATTCATTTTGTTCTCATGCTGTAGTTTTTCTAACAACCAGTTCAATTTTTACAATAATGGCTTTAAATGAGGCTCGTTTAACACAACTCATTAGACTACTACTTTGTGTACCAGCAGTGAAGACTGAATGCATCATAAAGACAACTCCAATCGAATGGTCAGCAGAGAGAATTGATTTTTGTTGTTGTTTAATCCCTGTGCTCAGTAGGATACTGAATAACAGGTCTAAGCACATTGGACTGCATCAAACCTTTATAATTCAAAAGATTATCACTATCAGACATAACACAAGAGGTCATGGTGATGATAAAGTGCTCAGCAAAGCACCGGTTTGCGGTGACGTGGAGGGCAATGTTACTGCAAATAATGCAATAACATTGGAGTCAAAGGTGGGCTAAAAGGGAGAACGTGTGTGTGCGTTTGTGGATGGGGGCAGATGGGAAGGGGATGACAGCAGACGACAGTTGACCAGGAAGCTTTGATGAGCACTAGGTTTGGCTCAGGCTGAG
The DNA here is from genome assembly GCF_012432095.1 of Onychostoma macrolepis. Classification (NCBI taxonomy): domain Eukaryota; kingdom Metazoa; phylum Chordata; class Actinopteri; order Cypriniformes; family Cyprinidae; genus Onychostoma; species Onychostoma macrolepis. The sequence continues at coordinate 11,139,683 of NC_081175.1, forward strand.
GTCCTATGCTAAACCAGCCTCAGATCTTTGTCCATGTGTCTTGTTCGGGACAGGCGGTCCACTCTGACTCCAACAGGCCTCTCTGTCGCCCCCCTGCTAGGCATCCAACTGCTCCCTGCTGCCCACAGCCAGAACAACCCATGAGCACTGGCCAGAAACTCAACTACAAATCTACAGCTAGAAATACACTAGAATAACATCTAACACCATCTACTCACCTTCATGTTATTCAACATACTGTTTAAAGTTTGGGGTCTGTATGTTTTTGAAGTCTCCTATGCTCACCAAGAGTGCATTATTTAATGAAACATACAGAATTTTATTAATTTAAATATTTTAATTTGTTTTAAAGTGTAATTTATTTGTATGATGCAAAGCTGATTTTTTAGCAGCCAATCAATATATGAATGGCACTGGTTCTTGCATGTCACGTGACTTGGCAGTTGTGATGTGGAAGTGTGAATGAGATTTGACAGATTTTGATTGAATAACAATTTAAATTTCCATTTAAATCCATTGTATGGGTTCAGATGATTGTAGATTATTATCTTTCAAAAAGAGTATTTTTTTTTTCTTTTATTTTTTGAGCTTGTCAGGCCCTGGTCACTGTTTTCTTTAAATGTATGAACTGCTCTTTTGAACTTCTCCTTTTCAGGTCCAGAGAAGAAAGAAAGTCATATGAGTTTGGAAAGACATGAGGGTGAGAAAAAAAGGATAGAATTTTCATTTTAGTTTGAATTGTTCTCTTTTCTGCGTTCGGTTGCTGCTGCTCATTTCAGCGCTGGAAAGAAGTAACAGGTTGTGAAATGGCACTGTCAGGTTCCTGCGCAGCTGTGGGTTGAATTCACAGCAGAATAAGTGGGTGAGTTTGAACTGTGTTTTTCATACGAGCTGGATGAGAGCAGTGAAGTGGGTAGAGAGAAAATCTGTCATTCCCTACTCTGCTGCCTTTACTTTGTACGTGTGGCCTCGCACTAAACAGTGCAATCTTGCTGTGCAGTCACGGCCATCTGTGGACAAGCTCTGGCTCAAGGTAACTCATTCAAGCCTTTACCATTCATCTGAAAGCAGGCAGACAATCTTTTTTTTTCCATTCTAGCTTAATAACACACAGCACAGAATATTAAACATTGTCTTTCCATAGCAGGGACTTGCTATGTGTCATCATAATAGTATACAAGAAGAAAATCTAAAAATAAATAATGCAGTTCAAAATCTATATTTAAAGAGTAGATAATATCCAGGAAATGCTTTGAAGTCCAAACATATTCCATCATATGGCTTGACAGACGTGTTAGATAAATCAACTTAAGAGAAGCGTTAAAGCCAGACATCGGGGCCATGTGAATAATCGACCCTCTAGGCCAAATTGCATTACACTGAAGAGGAGAGATGTGTGAAAGGGAGACGGGGATGGATAAATGGAGAAGGACCGAAAAGGAAAGAGAACTAAGCGGCCCATAAAAGCGTTAGAGTAGCAATATATTCATACTGTGACCCACAGTCATTAACCCCTGAGCTACATCTACAAGGTAATGGAAACAACACTTAGGTTCGGTTTACACACATACACACAGTGATTAATGAGCACACATACAGAGACAGACAGGACAGACCCTGTGGCTATCAGGCATGTGACTCAAAGCTGCATCATATCTGACGGACACTAATTGCAAAATGGCATGCAGAAGGAAAATTAATTGATACTCCATCTTATACGTTTTTAGTGTCGCTGTGCTTTTCACAAGAAGGTTTGGAGGTTATACAGAATCAAAGAGACAGATCTATCTATCATCTATCCATTTATCATCTATCTATCTTTGTGTTACAAGTGTAACAAGTTGGTTATTATATATACTATAGTATGCAGTCAAGTTTTGGTTGCAATGGATTTTTCATTTAAATAACTAGTGTTGTCAAAAGTATTGGTATTTTGGTACCAAGTCAATACAATACATTTAAAAAAATTGAATGATGCCAGTCTTTCTACAGTAGCGGTAGTACCAAGTACTGACCCACTGATAGGCGGCTGCTTTCAAACGCTCCCATATTTGAGTAAGTGAAGAGCATCAAAGGTTTCAATTTACAACGTGTTTTTGTAACAGTGAACATTGTAGCCAATCAAAGATACGTTGGTTGAGTATGTGAACGCAATGGCCATTCAGAGGTGTGTAAGTGAGAACTGCCAAAGTTCATTCAGCTTGAGCGAACAAAGTAACCAACAACGAATAAACAAGATGTGAGCTTCATTGATTAAAAGAGAGTGTCTTTGCTCACTTCCTGTTTATAACCCATTTGAATAAAAAGTAATTTTTCATGCTATGTACACACTGTAAAGTTTCTAAAGTGACAAAAGTCTCTAAAGTGATGTTTGATATTGTGATAACTATAGCAATGGATAGGACAAAACCAATTTGTTGTCAAAATAGATCTGTGCATTAAGTCTTGCAGTGTAGACCGGCCACTTGTTCTGTTACCTGTAATGTGTTTCTTTGTTATTTTATTACTTTCATTTGATCGTTTTAATACTTGCTGCTTTTCCAGCATTAGGCTGAACAGTTCTTGTTGCTTAAAAGGGTCCATTCTGTGCAGATCCAGGCAAGATGGCACAGATTTGGTTTCATTTTCCACTGTGGGGGTGATAACAGAGCTCGTAATTCAACATGTGTCCGGTCCACTTGCTGTTCCACAACTTCCACTCCAACATCAGCTTTAGTAAAATAACCTGATAGCTTTACAATAACTCGTGTTTTTCCCTCTCTCCTCATTTTTTTTTTTAGAATAGTTGACATTTTTACTCACAGAAGATTGTTCTTTGCATGACCATTTCCAGATTATGCCAGAACGAAGCGAAGAGAGGTGAGTGCGAATGCAGAGGTCACCTGATAGATACACAGGTCGTTCAAAAGCAAAATATAAAATAAATGCATTTGATTGGTAAAACAAATTCAAACGTGAATGAAATTTATGGAAAAGCTTCACTAAATAATAGCGCTAATAAGTGGGGGGCGTGGTGGGGCTTTGGCGATCGGCGCTACCAACGACCTGTCAATCTATTCCACAGCCAATCACAGGCCCCCTCCTTGCTCGGGCCCCAGGGGTTCAGCCCCGCCTAGCCCAATGGTTAATAGGGCCCTGAGTATGATATGTAAATAGCAATTACGTTATGGAGGATGATCAGATATTTCTGTTTATTTTGCTCAAATAGCACGCTTGGCCAGCTACAGAGAGAAACCAATAGCTGAGAACAGTTCCTAACCATGCCGTGTCGAGCCAAGTTAAGTGGAAACATAACTGGAATCATTCCTTGTTGTTCTTCTTCGGTTGATGGTGGAAAAGCAGCCAATGTTTACATAATTGAACAATATGTGAAGGCTACATGCTACTGTTTTAACGTCTTTACTTATAATTATTAATAGCATTACAATAGCTTTTACTATGGTACCGAGAACTGTGGGATTTTACTGGTATTGGTACTGACTACTGTCACGGGACGGGAGAGACAAAGACTCAAATGCTGGCAAAAGGAATTTTCTTTATTTACAAATTACAAAATAAACCAGAACACAAATGAAACCACCCCGAAGGGGAAAAAGCCAGAGTAAACACAACCACTGAAAACAAGACATACACAAGGCACAGGGCAGACATAAGTCACAGGCATACCTGGCACAAAAGTGAGACAAACGAGCCCCGAACAGAAAACACAGGAAGCCTAAATAGGGACGGCAATCAGGAAAACAGCTGGGGCAAATTAATCAATAATGAGGTGAGTGGAGTTTGGGGAATAGAATCCAGGAGACAGTGACCTCTGGTGGTGAGAGGGAGAAACGCAGGACCCAGACTCCTGACATGACCCCCCCTCTAAGGAATGGCTTCCAGACGTTCCCAAGCACCCAACCAGGGGGATGGCCAGGCGGGAACAGAGCAGGGGAAGGGGAGGGATGGGGGGCCATGTCCATGTGCTGGTGGGGGACCCGGGGACTGAGGCAGCGCCGCGGGATGGGGACCCAGGGCAGAACCAGCGGCCACCACAGCAGTGTGTGTGGAGCTGCCACCCTGAAACAGGCAGTGGCTGGCTCCGCTGCTTCGGGAGCCTTGTGAACGGGCGCCGCCGTCTCGGGAGGATCGTGAGCGAACACCGCCACCTCGGGAGGATCGTGAGCGGGAGCCGCCGCCTCGGGAGGATCGGGAGCTTTGTGAGCCTTGTGAACGGGCGCCGCCGTCTCGGGAGGATCGTGAGCGAACACCGCCACCTCGGGAGGATCGTGAGCGGGAGCCGCCGCCTCGGGAGGATCGGGAGCTTTGTGAGCTTTGTGAACGGGCGCCGCCGCCTCGGGAGGATCGTTAGCGAACACCGCCGCCTCGGGAGAATCGGGAGCTTTGTGAGCTTTGTGAGCGGGCACCGCCGCTTCAGGACGATCGTGAAAGGGCACCGCCGCTTCGGGAACCTCGTGAGCGGGCACCGCTGCTTTGGGAGCTTCGTGACTGGGCGCCGCCGCTTCGGGAGGAACGTGAGCGGACACCGCCGCCTTGGGGGAACCGCGAGCGGACACCGCCGCCTCGGGAGCATTGTGAGCGGGCGCCGCCGCCTTGAGAGGAACGTGAGCGGCCACTGCCGCTTCGGGACGATCGTGAGCGGGCACCGCCGCTTCGGGAACCTCGTGAGAGGGCACCACTGCCTCAGGAGGATCGTGAAAGGGCACCGCTGCCTCAGGAGGATCGTGAAAGGGCACCGCCGCCTCGGAAAGGCCTGAGATGGGCCCCGCCTCAGGAGGATCGTGAAAGGGCACCGCTGCCTCAGGAGGATCGTGAAAGGGCACCGCCGCCTCGGAAAGGCCTGAGATGGGCCCCGCCGCCTTGGGGGAACCGCGAGCGGACAATGCCGCCTCGGGAGCATTGTGAGCGGGCGCCGCCGCCTTGAGAGGAACGTGAGCGGGCACCGCCGTCTCGGGAGGATCGTGAACGGGCACTGCCACCTCAGAAAGGCCTGAGATGAGCCCCGCCTCCTTGGAGAAAAGTTCAGCGGACACCGCCGCTTTGGGAGCTTCGTGAGCTTCGTGAGCTTCGTGAGCTTCGTGAGCGAACGCCGGCGCCTCAGGAGGACCGTGAGCGGGTGCCTCCGCCTCAAGAGGATTGTGAGCGGGCACCGCCGCCTCGGGAGGATCGTGAACGGGCACTGCCGCCTCGGGAACTTCGTGAGCGGGAACCGCCACCTCGGGAAGGCCTGAGATAAGCCCCGCCCCCTCGGAGAAAAGCTCAGCAGACCGCTTCGGGAGCTTTGTGAGAGGGCGCGGGAGCTTTGTGAGTGGGAACCGCCGCTTCGGGAGTTTTGTGAGCGGGAACCACCGCTCCCCTCACCGACATCAGCGGAGGATCCTCCACGCTGCGTCTCAGCCCGGGGCACCCAAAGAAAGACCCCGAGATTCTGGAAGTGGCTGGCACGATCCGAGGAGGTTCTGGAGCAACAGCCCAGACTGGGAGGGGGGCACCCTCCCGCAGCTCCACCTCCTTCAAATAGATGACGTGGTCGACCATTTCCCAATAGGACCACGTATCTAGCTCCCCCAGCTCCTCCCGGTTGACAGGCTCATCCAGGCCCGCTAGAAACAGGTGGATGAGGGTGCTCCCTCCAATCCCTAGCTCCAGGCCTGCCTCGAAGAGGTCTTCGGCGTACCGCCCGAAGGGGCGATTGTTTTGTGGGCAGGGATGCGGCCCACTGGCTGGGGCTTGGTTCCTCTGTCGACCCGGAGCTGGGTACAAGAAAATTCCCATTGCCGCTGAGTCTTCAAGTGGCTCGTTTGTACTGTCACGGGACGGGAGAGACGAAGACTCAAATGCTGGCAAAAGGAATTTTCTTTATTTACAAATTACAAAATAAACCAAAACACAATGAAACCACCCGAAGGAAAAAGCCAGAGTAAACACAACCACTGAAAACAAGACATACACAAGGCACAGGGCAGACATAAGTCACAGGCATACCTGGCACAAAAGTGAGACAAACGAGCCCCGAACAGAAAACACAGGAAGCCTAAATAGGGACGGCAATCAGGAAAACAGCTGGGGCAAATTAATCAATAATGAGGTGAGTGGAGTTTGGGGAATAGAATCCAGGAGACAGAGACCTCTGGTGGTGAGAGGGAGAAACGCAGGACCCGGACTCCTGACAACTACTGAAATGTAGGTACCATGATAACACTAAAAACAACTTTAAAAATTAAATATTACAAGGAAATTTGGCATTGGGCTAGGAGTTTGGAAAGAAAGAAAAAAACAACACAATAATTTTATATATACACATAAAAAAGTCTGCTTAACCTTAACAAATCTACATTATCAAATGAACAAATATGCTTAATGTTTTTTTCAACTTCTACCATAAAAATCACAATAATTCCTCAAGATGATGCAAACACGTTTATCACAGATTACTGTGATATGAATTCCTAGAGCTTCTTCATCAAAGTGAAAAAAAAAATACCAATCTCAAGTTTTTGCACATTTTTATTTGTTAAAAAAAAACTTGTTTTAGCAAATAAACAGCAGCAAACCAATCAGAGAATGCTCACCCTACTGGGACATCTCACCAGCAAACCTTCCACACCAACCAACCAGCGCAAACAGAGCACGGCCGAGAAAAACGGCAATAAGCAGAAACAAGGCAAAGTTGCAAGAAATCTCACTTTCACAGTAAACACCTTTTCTCTTCTCCTGTGGGAGAAGCGGAAAGGTCCAGAGCAATTAACAAGCAAACATAAGATTTTAACAGAGAACGCCATACACAAACATCTCTCAAGGTGAATTAGTATTCCACACAAATACATAAACAGTTTGAACTGTCCAAAACATTCAGCCTAATTGGGATTTCCGATTCAGTGACAAAGCCTCTGGTTTGGTGTTCAACATGTTTTACAGAGCCAAGGTCCTTTGCTGTTTGCATGTAATGACCAAAATATATGGTCACTTCAAAGATGCAAGTCTGCTGTTTATTTCCACAAACTCAAAATATGATAAATGTCTACACAGGAAGCCCAGCCAACCAAAAATGGTTTTATGTTGAGGTCCATTGAAAGGGCTCACTAGAGACTCTCTCTCTCTCATACAGCACATTGATCTACTGCCGTGCTCAATATAAGATGCAGTGGCAGCATTCAGAAACCTCAAACTGAGGTTGTTACATTCTGTCCACTTTATTCTCATCCGTCTCCAGCTAGTGAAGTGTCTTAGATAAGAGCTATTCCCATCCACTTAAGAAAATAATGTCGCACAAGACGTCTCCATTTTGTACCATCTGGGAATTGAAGCATCCACATTTTGGCCATTGAGAGTGGGGAAAAAACAGCAGTTCAAGTGAATCTGTAAATGCATTTTGAATACACAACAATGTCACAAAAGTATATACTGCTCAGCCCAGATGAAATGTAAACCCATGTAAACGTAAATCCCATAAAAGACAGAATTAATGCATGCACAGAGGTATTAAAGGATTTGTATATTATACTGTATAATTGCCTGATTAGGTACATTATAGTCAGGCCTATACAGCAGCATCTCTACCCGCTGAAATCCTAGGGCTCAACAGTGAGGTAATATTTCAGTTTCAGTTATATTTCAAGAGTAGATTTTTTTCTTGCCTCACCAGTCACCACATATTTCAAAGGACCACCACAAAAGTATATATATATATATATATATATATATATATATATATATATATATATATATATATTTTTTTTTTTTTTTTTTTTATTATTATTATGTTTTTATTTGTCAGAAAGTAAATGAAATTTTTAACTGAACATATTGACAGAAAAATAAAATACACAATCAAAAAACAAATATTATTCACTACAGTTCAAATGTTTGAGGTCAGATTATTTTTAAGAAAATTAATACTTTTATTCAGCAAGGATTATTAAAAGATCCTATTTCAACTAAATACTGTTTAAAAAGAAATCATTCAGTACAGAATCCTGAAAAAAAAAAAAAAATGGTTTGCACAAAAAATATTAAGCAGCGCATCTCTTTTTATCTGTGATAATAAGAAATGGTTCACAAATGATGTTTCTTTAAGAATGATTTCTGGCGTAATGGCTGCTAAAATGATTATATTGATATGAATTATATTCACAGGAATATAATTCATTTCAAAATATATTAAAATAGAAGACTGTTATTTTAAATGTTAATAATATAGCAAAATATTGCTGTTTTTATTGTATTTTGATTAAATAAACGCAGTCTTGGTGAGCATAACCATAATGAATAATAAATATACTAAAATGTATTTGAAACACACTTATTTCTAATTAAGTATACTACAAATACATTTACATATTTATGTACTTTTAGTATACTAAACTGGTATACTTAATGTCTGCTAAATTGGAACAACTCATTTTGTACTTAATGCAGTTTAATTGTACAGAAGTAGTGCTGAAGTCCAACTTATGATATGCTTAAGTATATGATTGTGCTAAAGTGGAACTATTGCAAGTATACTTTAGGAATGTCTTAAATATCTTGCATTTAAAGACCAATATTATTTAAAGATCATACAATCCACATCAATAGTCACATTAAAATACATTTTAAGCTTAATATTAAGAAATGTGCATAGTGTACAAGCAGTACTTCAAATAAAGTTTAATTATTATTTTTATATCAATAGGTCTTGAGCAATATATCAGTAAATATGTTAACAGACTCGAAATATACTTAGTATGAAATCAAAGTATTTTTAAATATATTACTTTTTTACTAGAGAAGATACTTCAGAAACATCAAAAAATCTTACATGTACCAAACTTTTGAATGGAAGTCTATATATTTTCTGCTACTACTGAACATGTACTCTCAGCTTAACAAATTTGACCAAGTTTCATTCTGTCCACAGATCCCCTCCAGCCCAAATCTGTGCACAAAAGTCTGCAGATTCCACCTGATCCATTTATATATCTGGCAATGAACAAAAGCAGTTAGTGATAGCTGAGATTCAGAGCAGGAAAGGCAAGTATTTCTTCTCTGTATTTGTCTGCGGAGAAGTCAGAGGCCTGTTAGGGGTTGACAAGTCATGTGCAGAACAAGTGAGAGAAATGACAACGGTGTTTCAAACAAGCCCACGGGGAGAGCAATAGAAGAGAAAAAGAAAAGAAAAAGACAGCAGGCAGGCACACAAGCTCTTCGCTGACGCCTAATAGAGAATCTTCTCCCATTTCCGTCCACTAAGATGGAGCACACCGTCATTAGCTCCAGCTCAGGGGGGCACTGCAGGAGTTTAAGCCCAAGTAAACCACCTCTAATTGGGCTCCGTCTCTGTGGCAGGCCCAGTTTTTTTTCCACATAAATACTTAGCTTCCTGAACACGAGGCTGAAAACTCTAGACTATGGAGGAGAGCTCCCAGAGCTCAAGTGTTCAGCGCACTCTGATATTGCGCTATTAGCACACACTCAGTTGAGATTTTGATGGTGGTGTGACATCCCGGAGGAAAACAGTTTGAATAAAAAAAGTTTCTTCTCTCTGCTGCTCCTCAGAACTGGGCCATTTCTTATGCACTGACGGGAGATAACGACGGAGATCATATTTCATAAGATAATTACTTTTGCATAGCTAGACACCGTGAGCCTGCATTTTTTCAAACCTTTGAGCATCTGGAGTTTCCCCTCTGTGCAGCAGAAACTGTAAGAGCGTTGAACGAGTCTGTTCATGTAGACCAATAAGCTTGGGAAAACGTGCATATTAAGGTCCACTTGTGTGACTGGCCAGCACAAGGAAATGGTTTATTTTCATCTGTCACCAAGAGATTTAAGACATAGCTAATTACAACTAAAAGAAATGATGCTTCTAATGTAACTAGTATTTTTCAGTGCAGTAGTTTTTGCTTGACAGTAGTTCAGCTGCTTTCAAAATAGAAAACAGCTTTTCCAGAAACAAGCTACTTTTTCCAGTAAGTAACGGTATAGCATGACAACCGATGCTATGAGTAATGAAACACGCTCTCCTATCTATTTGTAATACGGTTGGGAAATCTGATATTTGTTTTATTGAATCCGTTCATTCCGATGGTTTGTTTAGCAAATCAGTTCATTGAGCTTAATTTTGAGCTACAGGCAAAAGAAGTGAAAAATTTCAGTTTTGGTCGAATTTGAAGTTTTCACAAAAATGAGTTTTAAAAGCCCTCTTCTAGTGATCCCGACGCTCAAAATAGTAATTAAACATCTAAAATGATCTTTATTTGTAGGTTTTCTGAGAGTAGTAAATTTTTTCTCTGCTCACTTCTGGATGACTGCTGCTGCTTCTCACCACAAGTTGTAGATCTATTGTTGCAAAGTGCAACATTCCAGCTTTGTGAATATTCATAATGAATTCTCGATTACATGACGAGTCCAAACCAGTGAAATATGGTCAGCTGACTGAAATTTGCAAAGCATGTGCATAAGACGCGCCTCTCAGAGAGCGCACAATGTCCCTATAAAGTTCATTTTTGCAAAATATGTCTCGGTGAGATTCACACAAACATTATGTCCCTATTATGTTCCTTTTTACAAGATGTAATATTGGCCTTGGGTGTCCCCAGAATGTGTCTGTGAAGTTTCAGCCCAAAATACCCCACAGATCATTTATTATAACAGCTGGAAAATGTCATTTTTGGGGTGTGTCTAAAAAAGAGCTGATTTGGAGTGTATGGCTTTAATGCAAATAAGCTGCATATTCCCTCCCCGTCTCCAGAAGAGGGTGTCGCGTATACCTCTCTCTGCATTGCATACCTACAGCAATAGACAGCCAGTAGACGCTACAGAACTGAGAGCGAGAGAACTGGAGTTTAGCCGTACATATGGGAAGTCAAATGCACTGAAAGTAGGACGAAACAGCGCGATGTTACAGAGCTCGCGCCATGCTGACCTGACCCCGGATCAACTGACCGAGCTGCGCGAAGGAATCTCATGCTACAAACGGCGCACACAAATACGGTTAAAATGCTAAGCACTATAACGGCATGACATTCACAAAGGAGTCTGGAGTGATACATGTATTTAGGTAGATTTTGAGGCACATTACCTTGAAAAATGAAAGTAATGCACAGCGTCCTCAGCAGCTCAGATGTTGGGAGAAAATTAAGACTCTTATGTTCAGTCTTGCATCCAAACACAGAGCACAGAGATCGCTTGCGAGACATTGTTGACAGATATTGAAAATGGACAGCTAACTATGCAAACTATAGCAATGCAGGGCTGTCAATCAACCCCCGTGGCCCAGCCCTCCGAAATGTGACGTCACACTGCGGTGAGAATCAAAATGGCAGGCCTAGTGAGACTGACTTGGTTTAAAGGGGATTAAAAAATGAGGAGTGGGTGGATTTTTATTATTGTAGGGTGCTTGTGTTCACACACTGCCAACACACATTTATGTCCAAACACCATGTAAAAGTGGATTTTGCATAATAGGTGCCCTTTAATGTTTGGGGAAAAATCTGATGTGTAACATTATATTAGATCCATGCATTACAGTAAGTCTTAATATAGATCTGTCTCAATGTTAATCATACATTAAAAGAAAAGATGGAATCACTCGCTGCTCTTGATTAAAACACTGTTTATTTGCATTTTTGTTCTTATTTTTAATAACAAAGATAAAATAAAAAATAGCTATATTGTGATTAATAATATAGTAATTATTATTAAGAAATAAATTGGAAGAAAATATGCAACTTTGCTTGGCGATTTTGCTTTGGAATCTTCAGAAAACTTTAACTCGATTTTTCTCAAAATTAACTCTGCTGACTCTATCGCCTTCAAAAAGTTGTACCTCAGTCATTTTTCGTCCGATTCCAACAAGTCATATATCATTCATTTTGAAGGTATTTTAATGGAGAATGTGAAACTAAATAGAACTCATTTTTGAAAATGTGCTCATTCCAACTCATTTTGCCAGCATGGGTCACAAATAGTAAAAAAATAAATAAATAATAATAAAAAAAAATAAAAAAAATAATTGCTGCTTAATGCGCAATTACATATTTTTATATTTTAGAATTTTTAGGATTTTTTTAGGATTCAGTGTTTTCAGTTAATATTTTTATTTTAGTTTATGTATGATGGTACCACCCTAAACATGCTTCCTAAACCAAGTTCCATGTCATATATTTCAGATGTTAAAATAATTTAGTAGTGCTGTCAAATGATTAATCGTGATTAATCGCATCCAAAATAAGTTTTTGTTTGCATAATATATGTGTGTGTTCTGTGTATATATATTATGCATATATAAATACACACACATACAGTATATATTTTGAAAATATTTACATGTATTTACATGTCTATATTTATATTCATATAATTTATATTATAAATAAATATATTTAATATTTAAACATAACATATTTTTTCTGAAATATATACATGCATGTGTGTGTATTTATATATACATAACAAAAATACACAGCACACATACATACATACACCAAATGTTTTATTTTGGATGCAATTAATCGTGATTAATTGTTTGACAGCACTATTATTTATGATCTTATAATGGTCTAAAATATATTTTTGCCTTTAATGCATTGAGCTTCGTTTTAGTGTAGTGTAATTTTATATTTTTAAATATTATTTTTTATATATGTTATAATATTTTTATGTATTTTATATCTTTTTTTAAAATATTGTTGATCATTTGCTAACGGTTTTTTTTTTTTTTCACACATCCTAATAGCCACAGGGCAGACAGCTGCATCAAATAGTGGGTCAAATCACCCCACCGACTCCACTACAAAAACACGGCAGAGCTGAGAGTAGCTCCAAATTGCCTCTGTAAATACCCGATGGTATTTATCTCATGAAACTTTCGTGAGAAGTGCTGGGTTTGCACTTTGTGGCAGACATGGCTGTCTAACAGACAAAGCAATATGAGGTAGAGGGTGTTTGAGGTCACGTCCATATGCCCTGAAAGAAGTCATTCTAATCTGCCAGCCAAGGGTAGAGCTTTGAAGTGTCAGGGGATTGTGGGTAGTCCGTCCAACGTCTGGAGGCAGCTTGATACATTTGAAGGATCTGAGAGTGCATTTGCGTGCGTGTGCATGGAGAATATTGAAGAAGCAAACCTGCGGCCGCTTAAAACTGCGATGAACTGGGATGCAGCTGCATGCGTCGGCGGTAAAAACTCCCTCCAAACTCCACCTGCGGTCCCCTCGGCTCCAGACTCCCGACCACTGAGACACTTCATCTAATGTGACAGCTGCACATTCCTCACTTTCTGTGACTCTCAACCAATCTGTCACCATATGGCCCTATTCCTCTCTTGCTAGTACTCTAGCATTCAAAGCAGAACTTTTCGTATCCCGTGCACGCCGTTGCAGCCCTGCTTTGCATGCGTGCCATCGCATGACCTATTTTTCAGGCGGCGCTTGCTTCATCTGAAAGTGAGTGTCAATTTTTTTATGGGAGAGAGCGACGGAGAGACAGAGCAAGAGGGATCTGTGTGGAGATGGATGGTGACTGGCGCTGATGGACGTGGAGTGTGTGTGAATGTGTGTTTATGCATGTGTGTGGCCTGGCTCTTCATGAATTCAGCGGTGTGAACGTATGTGCCGACATGGTATTGGACATGCGGCGTGGTGCTGGGTGGGGTAATAAAGTAACTGGGTTGTGATGTGTATCGGAGCACCTGGTGAATAAAACATCTGAACGATAGGGGGATGGGAACTGAAGAAAAAGAGAGAGAGAGAACAAGAAATAGACACAAAAAGAGTGTGTGTCTCATAAATAGTGTATACGGCAATAGAGGAGAGTATTGTTGAGTCAAGGAGAGCAATCCTGCAGTCCTGCAAGAAGGGATACACTATACTACAAAATAAACAAACAAAAAAATACAACCCGCAGAGACCCAGCACACACAATCCAATGTGTGTGTGAGTGTGACAGGTGAGGGTCTCAGGGTGGGTGGGTGGGTGATCTGACTTTGTGTCTTTTGTGTCTGTGCACTGTAGACTGGGGTATACTTAGATGCAGTGACTGCCAAAAATCAAAATATGTATATATTATAAATGCTCAAGTGAAATATATATATATTTATACAGTATATACAATATATATTTAAGTCTGGAAGTGCATTCTAGTGATTGAAAATTGTATTTTATTTAGGACAATTACTATATAATTACTCACAAAAATATATAGATTATATTATTTTATATAATTCAATTTAAATATAACTGAATGTAATATAAATGAAAATAATGCATTTAAATAATTATTAATATAAACATAAAATATAAAAACGTATATTATGTAAAACTGTAGTTTTGTAAAAATCTTGTTTTGTATTAGTAGTAAATGTTCATTTACTTTTTCATTTTCTTTTATATGTATATATTTATATTTGATAAAAACACTATACAATTCTGGTATAATTAGTCATTAAACAAATGGATTATAATATTGTATTAAATAATTGTTGGTATTGTAACAGTATGAATGGAAATGAATAATGCATTTGAACAATTATTATGTTTTATGTTGTATTTTATTATATAATTTGAATCTTAATATTTTATAATATATTTTATATATTTTTATAATATAACAATACTGCCCCCTTTATTAAGACATAACACAAGAGATCATAATAACACAATATGCTGTCAATAAAAACTCTATAATTTTCCCAAAATGAAATCTGCAGCCCTAGCAGGTGTCTTTTGGTGTTTTTGTGAAACTTACCGTGTCTCCAGCGGGACACTGCTGTTAAGAGCCCAACTGTCCTGGAGCTGGACGGATTCAGGGGTGGAGGGTCCATCTGGCGGGGCGGCAGTAGGTGCGTGGCTCTGCGGGTTCCGCCGGCTGGCCTGGTTGCTGCGATTGAGGGAATTAGCCGATGATTGGTGGTGGTTGTGCGGGGGAGGTAGAGGAGGTCGCAGGGAGGTCTGACTGTGATGACTGGACGCACCTGAAAGAGAGAGAGAAAAGGGAGATAAACCACAGAACTTCTCTTATAGGATGCTGTCTGTAAAATGTTTTAGACCACAAATTCAGA
Source organism: Onychostoma macrolepis (assembly GCF_012432095.1). Lineage (NCBI taxonomy): Eukaryota > Metazoa > Chordata > Actinopteri > Cypriniformes > Cyprinidae > Onychostoma > Onychostoma macrolepis. The sequence goes on from NC_081175.1 coordinate 11,154,720, forward strand.
ACATCAAGTTGTTCAGGTTGCTTTGATTCAGTGCAACTCTAATCTGTTTACTGTTCAATAGTCATGCGTGAAACGCTTGTAACTGAAAGAAGGAGAGGTGAAATGCTAGACATAATGCAACAGAGAGAAGGATCAATTACGGATAATAAGATCTAAGCAAACACAAAAATAAGACTTTGATAAAATCTATTGCTAGGTGGAGAAATAAATCATATTCTATGAGTATGAAAACAACAATAAATTTGTATTGCCTTCTAGCTCCTGACAAGCTTGCTACAATAAAAAAAAATATATTTAACATTTATTTTAACATTTATACTTGACTACAGATTAATAATATGAATTCTAAATATAATATAATTATTATATTATAATATGTAAATATATAATTCTATTATATACTATTACATACTATGAATTCTAAATGTAATAATATAATATAACATACTATACAAAATAATTGCAATAATAAGAGAAATAGTCCAGTGTCTTATGATTTAGACATGAAAAAGTGTTTTATTTTATAAACATTTAATGACAGCATGTAGTGTCATTATTATGAAATCATCTTAAAATCGGCAATCATCAACAACCGAGATACATAGGTAGGTACTATGTTTTACAGCACATAATAAACTAAGATATTTGTCCCACCTGACGGTCTCTGAGCAAATATTGTTTTCAAGCGTGTCTAGAGGTTTAACAGATGTGTCTACATTCCTGAGTGTCTAAAGTAAAAATTCAATTATCCACATGAACTACCTCAAAGGCCTGGGTTTATTTCTGTCATATATTCCACCTTTTATTTGTTTTTCTTCAACGTAACGGTTGCAAACAACACAGTGAATATGATAATGCGCGTTTCACACCCTCCGCCGCACCTCCCGGCATCGGCGCATGAGGTCAAACGGAAGCAAATTCTTCCAGGAGCCTGTGAAAAGAGGGGAAAGCAAGGGATTCAAAAGTGCCTTTGTGTCCCTTAAGAAGAGGTTCCGAGATGAAAGAGGATTTTAGACCAACGGGAGATCGGCTACGGTCTGAGGGCCAGGGCTGTGTAATCTCTCTACATGCAGTGTGTCAGAGCGCTCTAAAAACGGAGCGCGACAAAACCCGGCCGGGCACAAAGCCCTGCTCTCTCAGCTTACAGCGCCAGAGGAACTCTGGAGGAACTCTTCGGCTCCAACAATGGTGCTCAAAACACTGGATTATCGCCCAATGACATGCCCATCAAAACCAGCCCAGCCACTTTCCACACACTGGAACAAAGGCAGGGAGGAACTTGTGCTTTTAAGGGTTTAAACCGCTGCCACGACCGAGGCATCATTCTTTGTTTTTTCAAGGGGACCTGGCGTAGTCGGCCGAAATTGATGCGACAGGCGCAGAAGAAACGCCGTCTGAATGGGCTGTTGTGACAGTGGCCTTCAATCGGCAAATAAAGGATGGTGCTTCTGGGATTCTCTTCTCGTTCGCATGTGAGAACGGCACGCCAGGGGTCTCAGTGTGAAGCGCTGGAATCACAGAGGGACAATGGGCCGCTCCTGCGCTTCCATTATCCTGGACGTGGAGCTCACAGCCGGAGAACTGAGCTAAAGTCAGTACAGTAATGCAGAGATTACAGGCGACTACTGTTATTAGCTATTAGTTACGTGAAAGAGCCTAAATACAAAATCTCTCACTGTAATGTGCACATCTTTCCCAAGCAGGAGGTAGAAGTCAGGGGGTCGTTTAAGACGCCTGTGGAAAGAGATATTGATTGCCAGAGTGTGTGGCTATGAATTTGCTCTCTGGAACATTCCTCCAACGGATGATACGGCAACTTAATTGAACATATGACTAGAGGTCAACCAATGGTGGATTTTGCAAATAACAAAAGCTAAGAGGAGGAAATAGGCCGATAACAGAAGAATCTGTTTTTAAAATGAATCATATAAATGAACATTTTCCATTCAATGTATAAAATAGTTCTGGATTTCACTACAATGTTCACAATAATGACTTAAACATTAAAGATGTTTTGTAATTACATAAATTAAATAAAAAATAGCTATGCTTTATCACTGTTGACACACTAACAATTTGTATTATTTTATTGTCATATGACATATATGAATGATGCACAAGAAAGGGAGAGAGAAAAAAAATACATCAGTCTACCCTAGAGGGTAAACAATCAAATAATAAATAAATTGTACAATACACAACAGAAGGACATTCAGTATCCTAATCTCAAAGAACTAAGACAAAATCAGCTAAGGCAGGTCTTCTTCTCTTGCAATAGAGACAATAACAAAATTTCACCCTGGTGTTGTTCATGACTGAGTTCTGTAAAACGAACTAAAAGAGCTTCATTTTGTGCAGGGAAAGAAACTCTTTCACGACACAAGGTCACAGATTCTGCTCTCCTGCAGCTCGTTCCCTCTCAAAACTTCCGCTTATAACACAGGCTCCATAATGCTCGATTTATTGGGACACGAAACAGCTGTGAAGCTATTCTGTCCTCCGTTACTGACATTCATTTATTTCCCACCAGCCTCCATCATCACTTTCTCTTTTCAAAAGGCTGTGTTTCTTTCTCCCTCAGCTTTCCGTTCTTCACCATTTAGCAGTGTTTATGAATAATTGAGTTTTGATTCAGTGAGCGAGCGGCGGAGGCAGACAAAATAGTCGACAAGCAACACAGGGAATGCGACACTATGTGGGTTCAGAAAAGGCCTTTTTGCCTAAATCGAAACTTCCTGCTCTTCCTGCCAGCCTGTCCTTCTTTAAAAAAACCAAACAAAAAGACACATTTACATTCAAGGCATATCAATGAGAAACTGCTATAAAGATAGTGGAAAATATCATTTATTTGGCTTGCTCTGTCTGGCTACACAAGCGACAGATGAAGCCGCGAGAATTTGGAAATCAAGCGGAATAATATAGAAGGTGTGTCTCTTGCCCTGCCCCCAAACACACACACACACACACACACGTTTGTTTCTGTGAACTGTGGGGACTTTCCATAGACTTCTATTACTTTTATTCTGACCAAACGATATTTTCTATCCCCTTACACTAAACCTACCCCTTACAGAAAACCCTATTGCATTGTTACACTTTCAGATAAACATAATTTACTATTTTTAATATTTGTTTTACCCTAATGTCAAACATTTAAAGGTTTTACTACCCTTGTGGGGACATTTGGTCCCCGCAATGTAGCATAAACAAGTACACACACACACACACACACACAGATTATATCTAGCTAGTTTCATTTTATTTGTACAGAACCAGATACAAAAGATATATCATAATCTGCAGATTGTATTGTAATGATCAGATTTTACCATTTTCAAAACGGCTTCGGGTCTGCTACTGGTCGGACAGATGGTTAATTAATTAATTTATTTTCAATTTATTTAAAAAAAAATTGTATTATTATTATTATTTTGATATTTGTTTTGTCATTATCATTTCTATTTATTTATTATATTTAATTTCTATTTTATATTATTTATTGTATTTTTTTTATAGTTGACTGTACAATAAGTAAAAAAAAAAATACACCATTGAGCTAAATCTTTAGTAAAAAGAGTGTAAAAAAAAGGAACAGAAAGAGAAGGACAGATGCGAGAGAGAGCGAACGGGCCAGAAGAAATGAGCTGGTGCTGGTGAGACAGGCGGAGGAATGGAAGAAGAGACATGGGACAACAGCTCTGCATGGCGGCTTCTTGTTTCCAGCGCATGGCAATGGTGAAATTACTGCAGCCAAGCTTTGCTAGGCTATAGGCCATGCCATGACAGGGATTAAAATAAATTGCCCAACATGAGCGGTGGGAACGGTGGAAAAACAATAGGAGTAAAAGCATAAATGTCAATTTGGAATGATAAAAGACACAATCTAAATGTGGCAGGAGGAGCCTGGAGACAGAGCGGGGGCAATTGAGCTCCGTGCTATAGAGTTGAGTGTTTACAGAAAGAGAAGGAAAGAGAAAGAGAAGGAGAGAGCAATGAGGTGTCATGATTGGTGGCCAACCACCTTCTGTCTTTCATCCATCCTCAGACTAATTCTTCACGCACCAACCGCCGTTTTTTTTTTTTTCTTTCCCTCGCTCGACAGATCTGGCTAGACAGTTTATGACAAGCAACAATATTTCAGAGCTTCACTGAGTGGGAGTATGGGAACCTTGTCAATAACATGTTCACACTGTCATTCGAAGGTATGAACATGTGAACACTGAACTAATATACAAAAATATCTGCAACTAATTAAAAAACATATAAACATGTGCTACTGCAATGCATTTGGAACTCAGCAAACTACAAAGTTACAGCACACATCGCCTTCAGAGCTGAGCAAAAAACAACGCCCTACTGGGGTAGGTGGTACAACTGAAATTTTACAGTATGTCATGATATGAGTAATGCATTTTCCTGGAAATTCAACCAAGAATTGATTATGGTCAGTAAGGTTTTCTTTTATTCTGAAAGGATGCATTAAACTGATCAATTGTGACAGTTAATAATGTTACAAAAGATCTCTATTTAAAATAAATTATGTTCTTCTGAACTTTCTATTCATCAAAGAATCCAAAAAAAGTATTAGAGTTTCTACAAAAATATTAACACACGCAATGGTTTCAGTGTTGATAATAATAAGACATGTTTCTCCAGCATATCATTTCTGAAGGATCATGTGAGACTGAAGACTGGACTAATGGCTGCTGAAAATTCAGCTTTTCATCCAATTCCATTTGCCATCACAGAAAATAAAAAAGAATAAAATAGAAAAGAGTTCTTGTAAATGTAAATTATAATTGTATTTCACAATATTACAGTTATTACTGTATTTTAAATTAAATAAATGCAGCCTTGGTGAGCACAATATGTCAAAATGTCAAAAACAATACATGAAAAATCTAACCGATCCAAACCATGTGGTAATGCTTCTGTTCAATTTTTTTTTTTTTTTGACAGTAACATCATCTCCAATGTTTTTTTTAAATATTTGGAACTCAATGGACACAAATCAAAAACTACAATTATAACCAGTCTTGCATCAGTGCAAAACAGATTCTTCAGTCATTTAACACAACAAAAGTAAAACTATATAACTGCTATAGTTGTGACCGGATAAGCCTCATGGGCTTATTAATATAGACAACACATAAACACATACACGCATGACGTGAATCAGTTTGGCAAGCGATAACAGCTATACTGACGTGCTTATCAACACCCTTTGATAACAACTTCTCAAGCTCTCACATGTTAAGTGTAACGTCATTCCGACTGATTCATCTACTGTGGCCGGGTTCCCACACTTTCTGACCAATTAATTTAAAAGTATTTTTCCTATTATTGTTTGTGATGACTAGATAAGGTTTCTTTATTTATTTCTTTATTTTAACAGAACAGACTCAGTAAGAATATTTCAAGAAATAAATTAAAATGACCATAATTTAAAAAAATTACATTGATTATAAAATATCTATTATTTTTCCAAGAATCACTCTTTTAAAGTTACCCGATTTTTCTAGGACTGCGAGAACCAGATTGCAGTACAAACTGTATTGCAAAATCGCAAAACACCAGCTGACACAGTCATGCCACCCATCACTATTTCCTACAATATACTGTCTTGACATATGAAGCGGTTTTATTCTCAGCAAAAGTCAGATCTGCATGCAGAGAGATACAGTGAGATCAGCTGACGTCTCCCTCCTGTGCTATTGAAGAACTGAGGATCCAGATGGACAAAAATAGCTCAGTGCTGGACACCAGCTGGCCTTTCCTTCTTCTTCGTCTTAGTTCTAGGATTTAAAGCTGAAGAGTGTCATATTTAAACATTTTTTTAAATATTCCAGTTTAATATGCAGGTCATATATAATGTACATTTTGAGGATTTAAAGGGTAGTTCACTCAAACATTACAATTTTGCTCACCCTTATGTCGTTACAAATCTGTGTGAATTTCTTTCTTGTGTGGAACACGAAAGAAGATATTTTGAGAAATGCCTCAGTGCAATGAATTAAAATATAGATGATACACTGTCCCAACACAATGTTGAATTGCCCATACAAGTAATTCAATGCTCACCAATATTATCCTTCAAAATACCTTCTTTATTTTGGGGTAAACTGTTCTTTTAATTTCCCTGAAAAGTGTAAACATTCACAAATGACTGGTTTTGTGGTTCAGGGTCACATATTATAAAAGTGAGTGTAAAAGAAAATACACACAGTCTGGTCAGTCTCAGACACTTGCCTCCACTAATTAGGGAGTAATGACATCCTACTCTGATTACAAATGCCACCCAAACAATTTACAAATCACAATTACATTCATTATACTGCAAATGTTTAGGTCCCCTAATATATAATTTATTCTGACGCTTGACTGACACAAATGAAACCGTTTTATTCGCCTCACAGCTGAAAACATAGAGCTCAAGCCATGACACAAACTTCCACCAATTTCCTTATTACCATTTTTTTCCCACAGACAAGACACTCTAGAAATAGCGAAAAGAACAACACAGAAACTAGACATGAATAATTTATCTGCGGCATTAGCACGCTAAGAGCGAAGCTCTTTCCAGGAGCGGCGAGCGGCGAGCCGCACAGAGGGCTGGAAACTGGGTGAACAGGATGACTCGACAGGGAGAGGATGACAGAGGAAGGAGGAACGGAGTGCGCCACAGAAACTCTGACGGGAAGAGTGTAAGGCGATTGAGGGAACGGCTGAGGGAGAGAGGGATGGGAAAAAGAGCGAGTGAACTGACAAGACAGGTCTCCCAGACGCACATTAAGCTCTGGTTCCCGAGCACACCTCGGCCGCGTGGATGACACCTCTGAGAACGAGAGGCTCGAGCACGACCCGTCTCACTGCAGAATAATCACACACACATGCACGCGGAGGAGAAGAACATCAGTGCATACCAATTACTCTCGCTTCAGGGGTGGGAGGAACGGGGCGCAGTGTGCTCTGCTGCCACCTCAGACCTATAATGTATGTTGAACAGCTTGTATGTCTCGTAACTGTGCTTATACAACATACCAACATCGACCATTATTATTATTATTATTAGAATATCAGTATTAGTCAGATAATTTAATGGCTTATTTATTCTATTCTTTCTTGCTTGCTTGCTTTTTCTTTCTTTCTTTCCAGTCATTTTCAGTGCTTTTTTGACAGTGATTTTCAGTATAAAAATTACAACCACTATTGCACTTTATGCATCAGTATAAAGATTTTAACAGATACAGTAGCTGATCTTATTTTAAAGTGTTAGACATAATTGTTTATGTTTTAGTCATTTTTATGCATACATTCAAGCAAATATATAAAATGTGTTCCATGAAGATATTTTGTAAAATATGTATTACCGTAAATATAGCAAAACTTAATTTTTGATTAGTAATATGCATTGCTAAGGATTTAATTTGGCAATTACTTTAAAGGCAATTTTTTTTCAATATTTGACTGGTTTTGTGGTCCAGGGTCACATATATGCATGATTAAAAATCTTTTTCTTTTTTTAAATAATCATATATTTAACTTGCATATATACATTAAAAAGTGTGCAGTCATTATTTTAGTAAATATTAATAATTACATAATAGTTAACAGCTATTGTGTTTGCAAAAATTTCTATATTGTTGTAACAATGGGTTTTGATCCAAAAATGTTTCAGCAGGGGAAAACAATGCTGAATACAAATGCAAACACAGACAGGTTGCATGACATGCCCTCATCCTTACAAAAAAAGAGCAAAAACTATGCAAGGTTATAAAAAATACAACCCAGACTGCGCTTGCAACAAGGATAAACATTCTTTGTGCTGAACACAATGTGTTTGTGCAATTAATTATTGTCTGCCGGAAGCATGAAACCTTTAAAATGAAAGAAACATTTAGAAGAATTCACAAAATGTATTTCTAAAGTAAAAAAGAACAAAAAAAAAAAAGAATTAAATCCAGACTTGGTCATGTTTTTTCAATATTTTGATTTTTTTTTTTTTTTGCACATTCAGATTCCAGATATTCAAATGTATCTCTGCCAAATATTGTCCTATCCTAACTTATTTATTCAGCTTTCAGATGATGTATAACTCTCAATTTCAAAAAATGGACCCTTATGACTGGTTTTGTGGTCCAGGGTCACATACGTATATGCATGATTACATTTTTTATTTATTTATTTATTTATTTTAAATAATCACATTTTTAACTTGCATATATACAAAAAAAGTGCGCATTCATTATTCTAGTAAATATTAATAATTACATAATAGTTAACAGCTATTGTATTTGCAGAAATTTCTATATTGTTGTAACATAGTACAAGTGCAGAAATTGATTTTTCATTTCTTTCATACTAGCAAACATCATCTAAAACAATAAAAATAATAATAATAATAATAATTATCAGCTATCATATCTGGTAAATTATGAGAATTAAGAATGAATAGTCTGCACAGTGATGCTGCTGTTGATATTGATGGCGAACCATGATAATTCACGTATGCTTAGAGCTGACCGTAAAGGAAATTTTCAAAGGAATAACAGTTCTGCATGATCACCCATATGTTAAATATCTGCAAGTGTTTCACATGCACAGAGGAGTAATATGACTGCCTGGTGTCATGTAATGAACCTTCATTACGAAAGGATTACTGAATATAAAAGGAAAACATCTGTGGTATATAATCACATCTTACTTGAATAAAGATAGGCCTATAATTCCACTTCTTCTATAAAATTCTGACCCATTTTAAGAAGGAACAGCGCATGCGGTATGATCTGTCATTTCTGCTCTGCTGACTGATAAAAACACGACTGGTGCAAATATCAAAGGTTTTTTCTCATTCTGCATGTTTTCAAAGAGTGTTGAAAGATTCCTAGTTAATTAACACTCTTAACTTAAAAAGGTGTCAAAGCTCGATGGTAACATATTTGAACTGGAATCACCACAGCCTTCATAATTTAACTAAACAGACTGTTTGTACGCTATCTTTCCCATGATCATGCATCAGGTTTCATCATGTATGAACAAGAGAAAGCATATATATATATATATAAAAAAAATTTTTTATTTATTTTTCTCAGTCTGGTCCAATAAAATATACTGGTAATAAATTATTGTATATAAAAAAAAGTGCTAATATTATCATATTCATGTGGTAAATGATTACAATCTCAAACTCTCCGATTAATTACCCAGTTGTAACAATGATTTGAATATAATTATAATGTATTATTCTAAAAATCCAGTTGCTCTGGCCGTGCCAGTGAAGCATCTACTTAAAGTATTACAACAGATTAGAGTACATTTGATTAAGCAGACATGAAAAGTTTTCAATGTAAAATTCATAAATACTGCAAAAACTGAGTAAAAAGAATCCATAATCAAAACTCACAAGCTACAAAACACACACACACACACACACACACACACACACACAAATTAATGAAATACTTCTATGTAATGATCTATGTCAATAAAGAATATGACTTTTTTTATGTATATATGCACTAAGAATATAAAATACAGTATAATAAAAAAGAAAGAAAAAAAACATTGCGTTAGTGTGAAATGATGTGCCATTTCTCACACATGCATGCAGAGAAAAACAGTGGGTTAAAAAAAACTCTGCCAACCAGGTTTTACAGGAGACACAAAGCTTCAGAATACTACAATACTAAATCTATTCTTAGTGTCTTTAATTTATGAATTATGTTGTATTATGTCTCAACGAATTACTTTGAAATCACAGGCAAATAAAACATATATAATTATGGTACTCTGAATTATAAAAATGTATTGGGGAAAAAACTTTACAGCAGATAGTTTGAGAATATGGTCTGTTTAATTACACACCCACAAATAAAATAATGAATTTCCTAATCCAATTTACACTTAATAAAATAAGCAAAGTGTGATTTTATATTCACATAATAACTATGATGTAAATGGGTATCAATATATTTTATATTATATTAATATAAAATATGTATATATAATATAAATAAATATAAGGTAATAAAGATAAAAAGGTTATCAGTGTAATCAGGATCTCTTTAAGTTTAACAATAGAAGTCCCATTACATTTAGCCTAGTTTAAGAGGTTATGGAGAACAAGAGGACTGTCAATACAAGCGTAAGGAAAGAAAGAGAGTGTGCGAGAGAGCTAGACGGGGGGAAGTGCACAAATCCGCTGTGGCGGGCCGAGGGTGTCAGGCTAGAATCGCCTCAGATCTCTTTCCCGTGACAGACTGTTAACGGCACACAAACTCACCACCCACCCAAATGATCATGGTTTTTATAATAGAGCACCTTCAAACAAAATATCAAACTTATATAGAATTTATTATTGACATATTTATTTTTAATTTTACAACTAATAATGATATGAACCAAACGCTTTAATATTTAGTGATAAAAGCGGCAAAAAGTTCACTTACGCCTGTGGTTCTCAGCTAAAGAATGGGTTTTGATCCAAAAATGTTTCAGCAGGGGAAAACAATGCTGAATGCAAATGCAAACACAGACAGGTTGCATGACATGCCCTCATCCTATGCAAGGTTATAAAAAATACAACCCAGACTGCGCGTGCAACAAGGATAAACATTCTTTGTGCTGAACGCAATGTGTTTGTGCAATTAATTATTGTCTGCCGGAAGCATGAAACCTTTAAAATGAAAGAAACATTTAGAAGTAATTCACAAAATGTATTTCTAAAGTAAAAAAATAAATAAAAAAAGAATTAAATGCAGTAATAATCTTGTGTACAGTAATTTCAGGAAAACTGATGTTTATTTTTGTATAAAAAAAATCATTCTGGTACTGTGTTGCATTGCCACATGGCTTCCGATTCAAGAATGATTTTTGCAAATTCACAACAATTCGATTCGAGATGATTCACAATTCGATTTTGCATTCGTTAAGTGCATTGCCAGGATTATTTAAATGCTTCCCCTAAATTCTTTAAATGCTTAATCAGGGTGCAAATTACACAGCAGCCTTTATGGGCAAAAAAAAAGCACTTTTGTCAATTGTTAGATGTTAATTATGCAATAGCATGACATATGACATATGTAGAAATTTATGTAAGCCAGAATTTAAGAAAAAAAAGAAAAAGTAAGAAAAAAGCTTTAAAAGTATTATTTCTGTTAACCATTGTCTATAGTGTTAATATGCAGGCTGTCATTTTATGTCACACCTTTGCATGATGTGAGCTTCTTTATGTTATTTATCTAAAATAAAATGCTACAGTATTTAACTTTTCCTTCCTATCGGCGAATTATGATTCTGAATGAAAACGCGCCCGTTATCTGTTTGTTATAGTAACGAATGCAACTTTCATGTATGTGATTGAGGGATCAACCTCGTGCTCTTATTTCAAGGCTGTTGTTAATGCTGAAGTTATTTTAATAGTTTCCTTTGTGCATTCAGTTTAATGACATTGTGAAAAGTAATTTATCATTCAATGGAATTGTGCGTATGCTTTTAGACACTGACATTGTTTTTGCTCCGTCCATGCAATAAATGCGCAACCTTCAACTGCTCAGGTAATGTCAATGGTATGACTGAGAGCCACTGAAAAACTACAGAAAAGTCAAAATACTTTACTAGAGCTATGAACGGAGTGCGAGCACAATCCTGTGACGGGTAGTAAATAGTGGAGCGCGTGAAGGAGAGATGTGAGGGCAGAAACAATGCTGTTCATGGTCTCCATTCATTTTTAAACATTTACAAATATTTTAAAGCATTAAATCCCTATAGAAATCGTGATTCATTCAATCCATAGCGTTTTAAATTGCATCGTCAGCTTTTGTAATTGATGCATCGAGAAAACGTGTGAATCGTTACACCCCTCATAAATACAGAAATGAATTATATTTAGAGAATACATTCAATACACTTGATTTTCGATAAATGAATTAACCCAAATGTAAATAAATACTGGATTATATTTTCCAACCACTAAAATAATCAATGCATGTAATTGGTCTAATTCAATTTTTTCTAATAGTGACCAAAAATAATATGAAATTTCTTGTTGCATGATTATGAAAAAATGACAAAAAAAAAAAAAAACACATAATTCACTTTGAATTCTGAAGCAACCTGATTGATTGACTCATCAAACCCTTGGAGAAATCAGAGGTTAATCTTGTTTAAGAGAAAACTGTGATCTCAGCAACGCTGCAGGTCATTGGTCAGCACCAGTTGGGATCAACCAAAATTGAACCTATAATTCTTTTTAAATAAATATCCCTAGATACCTTGTTTACATAACATTTTATTTTGAATGAATAAAATTTTATAATATTTTCATAATATTTAAAAATGATAAATAATACATTTCTCAATCTCTAAAATGACTGCTTTTATGTAACCAAAATTAATATTAAGCAATAATATAATTGTTCACTTTTCATGATCCAATACAATCCCTGTTGATAATTTTCAGTCTTACATTACATTATGCCCCCTTAATGTTTTGTTTAAATTTTCAGTTCATCCCATAATAGAAGTTAAATGCATCATGAACATAATGTTCCTTTTATGTTTCCTTTACAACACAGTCTAATAATCACCCTAATTTAATTTAAATTTAATCGCACCTTTTTCCTAAAATCTGGGTTATGGCAACGGGACAGCATTCATGTACAGGACGGTTGAGTGTCGGTGGAGGGAGGGGCTGGGAGCGATGACAGTAGGGTGCTGGTTATGATGGAGAATGCGGCAGTGCAGTGAGACGCTCTTACCAGTGGTGGGGGGCTGTGCACGAAACAGGTAGGAGTTGGGGGAGAACTCGTCATCGGGAGGGGGGTCCAGTATGGCATGGGATGAGCCGCTGTCCAAAAGGGGCATCTGACACTCCCTGATGGAGGTGGCGGCCTGGTGCAGGGGGGCGGAAGGGGGAGGAGGGGCTGGGGGGAGCAGACTGGATGAAGGCGTGGGAGGGAGGGGGCGACCTGAAGGACACACACACACACATACACACACAGTGGGAAAAGTGTGTTACTTTATGGAGTGAAACCGTTGCTGATTGCTGAAATTCTAACCAAATAAAGTGAATCACAACCATTTTATTCACTTCCCAGTTGCTCATACATTCCCTTCACAGGATCTGTATGATGTTTAGCGTTTATATTCCACAAGACAAAAAAATTCAATTTACATAAATGATCCTGTTCAGAAATTTAGATACCCTTGGTACCGTTGCTTGCAGCCTTTTGTAACAGTTGCGTATGAGTATATCAAATGTTGCAGGATGTGAGGAGACCGTGCATGATGTTAAGAAACTTGCAAATTCAGTACAATAAAATGCATTTTTATTATTCCTCTCATGTATTTTTAATTATTATTATTATTATTTAAAAAGGGAGGGGGGATGAGTATGAGAACTAATGAGCAGGATTGTATGAGCAGCTGTAGCATAAACCCAGAAGCACTTATTTTAACAGACGGCAACACCCTCTGTTTCTGAACTATGTTTGTCACCAAAGACACTTTCTTTCACATCTGTTTGTGCTCTGGATTTTCAATCTCTGCACAAAGTAAACTCTGACACGAGTCATACAAAAACGAGACAGGTGCACAAAAGAAAACATAAATGAAAACTCAGAAATGGAGCATTGAAATACAAGGTAGAGATACATGAAAACCAGAAACTTGTAGAATAAATACCACATTGAAAAGAGAGAAATGTGAAGCTTTGAGATGCTCTAAAAAACCTTCAACTCTAAAAGCCGTGGTCTGAAAGGAGGTCAGCTTTGATGTGGCTTTTAAATTAATGAATAGGGTATGTATAAATAGATGCAATATCCTGACAGTCTATATGCAGAATGCATTCACAATACAGCGAAAAATAATATTCAATATCTTGAAATATACCTCAATATTTATCTATTTGCTCTTCAAAAGCTTAAAGGATTTGTTTTTCAATCAAAACGAACATCTTTTTAACCAAATAAGCATTGTAGCCAAGCAGATTTTGCATGTAAAAGCATCATCATTTAGGAATATGTTTAGAAAGTAAAATTAATTGAAGCATGCCACATTTTCCACATTTTTAGCACTAAATGAATACAAAATCTGTATTTAATCATTTCAATGCATTCAATCGTTTAATTTCAGTTATGTGCATCAATATAAGGATTAAATATATTACACAGTAATAAGCAACAACATTTACATACTGTACAAAAACTTATCTAGACAGACTAAAAACCATAAAATAATCAAGAGATTCAAGATGTTGCTTCATTTTATATTGCCAGTAAAGTCATTGTGAATATATTATGAATCTTCAATATATACAACATCATATGCAGTGTTTTTCTCTTTGTTTGGCTGACCGTGGTGATGACACAACAAGCAAAGAAAGGGATTCAGATACATGATCAACCCATCAAGCACATGCTGGGTTTGTGATTGGGAGCAAGGCCAGCTGATATATTCTGGACATTTTACCACCCCATGCCATCCGCACTCGTGTGCAGCCAACAGTCAAAAGAACTGCTGTGCCGGAGTGGAACTGTGTCATCGGGGCTCTCCATGTCATGTCTACAGTGACTAATTTAATCAATTCTTCTTTCTGTGTCTATGATACCATCCAGCCCTACTGTGGACGTAAAACACACACACACACACAAACACACACACACTCTCTCTCTCTCCAGATGTAATGGCTCTCATTCACTAATAATTATGAACAAGTGCTCTTTCTTACAGCTACATAAAATGTCCTCAAACAGCTAAATTTATTTGTATCCTCTTTCTAATATTAATAAATGTGAATTGCTTAATACAGGGATTCCTAAAATTCAAACTATTTCTTGAAGTTTTTGTTTTAATAATATAAAAACACATTTGCATGTTCATGGTTCTTTGATTTCAGATGGTCAAATGACATGTAGGCCAACAAATCTTTATTTTTATTTAGAAATTATTAAAATGATTTAATATTTTAAATTATTAGCTTCTCATCAACTACAAACCCTAATTTGGAAGCCTAGCTTAGTAAAAAAGTTGTTTTAGGAATTTCATTCTTGTAGTAAGGCTTTTTTCTTCACAATATCAGAACAGATAAATCAACCTGAAATTTTTGACTTTATGCCCACAAAAATATCAAAGTAATTAAAATAATTCACAAATTCTATTAAATTGTATTAAAAGGATACTATGTAATATCATAACAGTTATATCAACCTGATATTTTTGACTTTATGCCCACAAAAATGCAAAATTAATTTTAATGAAGAAATTATATTATATTATATTATATTATATTATCATAGAAGAGGTATATTCAAGCGATTGTGCATACAAAAGGCATTAAGCATTTTTAAATGAAAAAATGCAGACCAAAACAAAACAAACACAGTTAACTCAGTCATGAATCTCAATTTCTGTGAGAAAACGTTTGTGCATGCACAAATATGTGCACACACAGCTAGTCACACTGCGATTATGATTTCACATCCTTTTTCAGATGAGTGAATGAGAAAGAGAAAATCTGCAGTGGCACTTTATTGTCCACCATCAAAGGTGGAAAGACGGGAGAGGACGCAGTCAGACTGTGGGAAAAAGAGTGACAAATCACACGTAACCAGCGCAATTTATCACTCACCACACTCGCCCTTTCTCCTTTATCTGCCGTGTACACAGAGCAGACACCTGTGGCAGGCCAGGAGACAACAGCACACACAAACAAGAACTGCAAACCACACACTCTCTCACACACACACACACACACACACACACACAGGCGATCGTGTTGCCTTTCCCTGTCCTCTGCAAGTGTGAGTTGGCAGGTCTTCAGGCTGGAGTGCAGCAGTTAGCTCTGTTTCAGGGCTGATCCACTCAAGCAAACAGAGCAACTCCTGCACAATCCCTCTTTCAAGCCCTCTCACTCATTCTCCATTTTTCCTCTCTCTTTCTGCTCATCCTTTTCCTCTGTTACACTCTCTCACATCTTGATCTGCTGCATCTGCGTTCACAATGGGTTGGTCAGTGACATTTGCGAAGATTTATCATATCAGTGTCCAACATAACAAACAAAGGCAAAGGAGGGCTGTGAGCACAGAGGGGGGGAGACATTGAGCGTCACCCGCACAAAATGGGGGAATCATAAGTCACGCATCATCCCAGCGACACATGAGGCCGCCAAACAAAACAAATGTTATTGCCAAGATTTTCTCATGGAACACAATCAACGCCTTTCAAAATAGGCGTTCAAAATAACTACAATAATTAACTCATGTCAACTCGGTTAAATGACCTCAGTAATGGCATTTTGCTTATAGACTTTAAAACGCAGTTTCAAATTCGCAGAGAGGAAGACAAAATAACTCGCAATGTAATGAGTTACAGAATGGGATCTGAGTTATGGAGGAAAATGAGAGGTTGCTGTTTCATAGCTCAAAAGACATAATCGAGTTCTCCTTTATGTTTCATATCAGCAAATAATAAATGTGTTGAGCTAAAAACTAAATCGGATCTTGGTCTTGGGAGAATTTGAGAAATGTTTGAGCTCATATTGGAATCTCCAGCCTGATCTCAGGGCAATTCGTACATATTTTACGAGGTGGCTAATACATACGAATTTGTACGAGTGAGATTTTTGCTAAATCGTACATATTTTACGAGTTGCCAATTCGTATGGATTTGTACGAATGACCTACACCTAACCCCGCCCCTAAACCTACTCGTCACTGGGGTTTAGACAAATCGTTCTAAATCGTACGAGTGTATTAGCCACCTCACAAAATACGTATGAATTGGTTGTGAGATAGCGTTGCAAGCTCAGATGTTTGATTGTAGACATGATGGTGTCTTGGTAACACTAAACAGTTGTTAAGATCTCTTGTCGAAACCACTGTGAAATTACTAGTAGAGACAGAATATTTAGCTTGAATATTATTTGTAGCAGTGGTGCTTTAAAGGGAATTTTGGAGACAACTTCTTGGAGTAGATTTTAGCATGCTGTGCTTTAGTGTGCAGTACTCTCAGCATGGCAAGGCCCCTCTCCAAGAAGTTGTGTCTCTAAATCCATCCCTTTTAAAGCACCACTGCTTCAGCCTTCAATTCACAGTTTGTAGGGCTGCAACTAACTAATATTTTGATAATGGATTAAACGAATACTAAAAGGGGTATTTTATTTTCATTATTATATATAAGACTTCGAAGACAGAGAATAAAACGTCAGACCCTATCTAGACATCCTATGAGGCTTAAAACACATACAGTGCTAACATACTAACACAGAGCTCCAAAAAACTTTTGGAAGCTCATATAATTATTTATTTATTTGATATTCTGGCAAGAAGGAATACTTTTACACCAATATGTAAAACAAATTCATCTAACAAAATAAAATTTTAATTGCAACACATGTTAGAGCCATAAGAATTTTAACAATGGGTTTTGCATATTTATGTATGTATATTTTAAATAATTATACTGCATCACATGACTTCATGACTTCACTGATCAATTTTATACAAAATATGCATGTGTGAGTAGCCGTTAATATTTTTTAATTAGAAGAAGGAGGAAAGGGGTTTGGTGAAAGTTAGTCATGTGACCGCTGCTTAAACCCAAATTCAATTTGAAACTTGGAAAAGTGTAATTAGTTGTTATGTTTGATTTTTAATTTTTGCTGTCACATGACAAATGAAAAGTAAATTGTTACACTGCACGTTATGGCTTTGTGTGTCAAATCCTTTGTGGCTGATCCCTATAGGAATGGATTATAGACCAATATTACAACACATTAAACAAAATACTTCACCCTCATGTGTTCCAAAGATGAAAGAAAGTCATTTTTAGGTGAACTATCCTTTTGAGACTGACTTGTTGCTTAAACATTCAGAAAACTCAATAACTAGACCCGAGTCGATTTTGAAAATATGTAGTTTTATACATCCCTAATTAATAGGCTTTTTCTCAGGTGAAAAACATGAGCAAAAGACTGATGCAAAAGTCTTTATTTGCTCTTTTTAATCTCATTGCTGTCTAGGTAAATCAGCTGAGATGCTCTATTAAAAAGATCTCATTTCTGATTTCTTTTTTATGTAGGAGAGCTATAAAGAACAAGTGGAAATGCAGGTGGAAGAAGAAAACGGTAATGATGGTGAAGAGCATATTTGGCCTTGAATGTACATAAAGACAGTGATTCAGCACCACATCAAAACTATTCGTGATAAAATACAGAAGGAGTAACACAGAAGAAAACAAGCTGTGAGTCCTCTCAAAATCTCTAAGACTGACTGTCTGAATGTCAGTAGTGGCAAGCACACACTGGCCAGCTGGAGAATCACAGTCGGGTGGGATTTCAGAATCATTTTTGGGTAACCTCTTTAGAAGTGCAGTAGTTCCCATGGTGACTGAGCACCTGTGGTTTGCAGATAAATCGGAGAGAAATGGAGTGGGCCACAGTACATTCCCTTGATAACACCTGTAAGCGATAAGTTCAAAGCAGCGCGGTGCTTCAGCCTCCTGGATCACTTTGTGAAGTTGTGTGTGGGGGTAATTATGGAGTCGTTAAACTTGAAGAATATCTAGGGAAAAATGAACTGCTTATGCCAAACACATGCAGGAAAATATCAAGAGCTGTGCAGGTGTATGCGAGGATTTTTATTTTATTTTCTAGCTTGGTGAAAAACAGGTGTGGGAGCTACCTTTTCATCTCACCGTCTGTCTCGGCCCATCTGTGTGTTTCCTCGTCTCTCTCTCAGTCTGTTTGCTTACATTGAGTCTCCATTTCAGTGTCGTGGGATGCAGTAGAGCTCTTGACTGCCCAGACTCTGTTTTCTGTGTAATAAATCTCAGCCTTGAACAATACCAGTGGAGGTGCTGTTGGAATGGCTCGTTTGTATGGTAACCTTGGCATTGCGAAACCCCAGGAGACTTCAATTACCAATAAACATCCTTATCAGTAACAATCAAACGGCACTCCCATCAAATCCTGCAAATCTTAAACTGAGTAATAAAGACAAAAAATGATTCTAAATGTCAACATAAAGACAGCCAACGTCAAGTCAAGTCCAACTCTCTCTGATCTTTGCTTTTATTTCAGTGATAAAAGAGGTAAAGTACAGAGTCGAAATGATAGGCAGAAGCTGGATTCAAACTCAGGTTGCCTGTATATTCACATTAACACTGCGCAATATGTCGCTGCTCACGCATGACCCACCAAGCCACATCTCTGACGGTTCTTTGCTTCTTACGAGATCTAATGCACTCTTAACAGAATGCGATATTTGGCAATAATGTGATATGACACTTGTGTCACTGAGATTTGACCCTTTCTTTTTAAAGGCCCTGGGGGAAGTTTGCTGCATCGGATGGGCTCGCTATTTTTGGGAAAAGCGCAACAGTTTGGGGGCACACAGAATATGACATTATGGCTGTGTTCCAAAACCTAGAGAGCTGCCTACGGAGGCAATATTTTAAGGCATCATAGGCATGCTCCTGACATTGCACACATTTCAAAACTCAGTTCTTTGTTTGATTTCTGTTTTCTGTTTTTTTTGTTTTGTTTTTTAAGTCTCTTATGCTGTCCGAGGCTGCATTTATTTGATCAAAATACAGTAAAACAGTAATATTGTGAAATATTATTGCAATTTAAAATAACTTTTTTCTATGTGGTTGCATTTTAAAATGTAATTTATTCCTGTAATGGCAAAGCTGAATTTTACTCCACTCTTCACTTTCACGTGCCTTAAGAAATCAACCTAATATGCTGATTTCATGCTCAAGAAACATTTCTAATTATTACTAAAGTACTGTTGTGCTGATTAATATTTTGGTGAAAACCATGGTACATTTCATGATTCAGGATTTAACAAACAGCATAGCTTGTTGTTTTTGCACTAATCATCAAAAAAGATCATTAAACATATGGATGAGATAGCATTTGGGAAAACACACTTTGATTTTGGTTTAGCTCCCTCTTGCCATTACTTCATCTTCCTCTTTTACTCTTTCCTCTCACATTTTTATTGGCTGTTTCATCATTACTCTCCAGTTTATCTGAGGTGCTCACCTGAAGGCAGGTCAATCAGATTTCAAGCATATCAAACTGGCTGAGAACTGGGGCGCAAAGGCATCTAGCATATACAGTTTTTGACTCTCGCTGAGACAAGTCATAAACATGAAAGAACGATGAGTCAAATCAAGTTCATTTGTATAGCGCTATACATAGTGCTTCAAAGCAGCTTTACAGAAAACCATTCCCTATTGCCCGCATTGAGAAAGCCAAATGAGATTTTGGCAAGAAAAAAATGTTTAAAAAACATCCTCCTCTGGCAAAGTATATATTTGACTATAAATGCACATATGACAAACATTATCATAAAGCATGGTATGCGTAATACTTTTATGAATAAATTATTGTATATGTTAGTAAGACAAATGTTTACATTGTAAGGATACTGGCTGATTTATGGTCTAAGTCAATCCTATAAAACAGAATTATTCAGTGAATCATCCTTCACTGTCAGGCTGGTATAGTCTGTATCTGTCAGTAGATGTCACTCCCTATAGTAATTTATAGTCTTTGAAATCCATTCTAAAAAGACTGGAGGAGATGGTTATGTAATAGCTGTATAGCTGGAATGTTATGACCAATTTTAAAATGCTGCATTATAGAGTCTAAATAAATTGCTAAAGATTGCATTTGTAATAAGTAATTAAATTAGCAGCCTTTTTTTAAGATGAACTTTAAGTGAGCATTAGATGACTGTAAAGGTTAACAATATCAGCTGATTTTGATGAATTAAAAAAAAATCTCGAAATGTCATCCAAAAATAACCAAAAGAGGTGCTGATATATTGTGCATCCCTATAGTTCAAGTACTAAAATGCTTCAAAATGCCCATCACTAGATATTCTACAGATATCCCAAGGTAGAAGCAGGCTTTTTTTCTTGACTTCCAAGCAAGACTTTCAAGTATGTTTCTCTGATTATATTCTGCAAGCTACCGTATTAAGAAACATGGTAATATCAGTACTTATCATTCAATCTGAATGGGTTTATCATAAAAGAGAGTCTGCTAGTGAACTGCTGAGTCTGCTCTCATGTAACACAAAGCAGCACTTAGGACTTCTCTCTGTCATCAGCTTTTGGCTCTTCTATGAGGGCATGAATTACTCACTGCACCAGCCCACCGACTGCAGCTGCCTTTGACGTCTGCTACAACGAACAGACGATATTCTTAACTGGTGTCGTGAACAGAACAAAAGTGCCCTACTTTTTTCACCCTCTCCTCCATTTTTTCCTTCTTTCTCTAAAGCTTCCACCCTTCTCCTTCATACAACATCCTCCCACCGATGCGCCTTCCCATGTCTCAAATCTTAAGAACTCCGCAGCCTTGCCAGGGATCAAAGAGAGATGAGTTTCATCCAATGAGAACGCTCCTCTCCGCATGACAACACTTGGCGCGTTCCAATCAGCTCGCGCCGTTTTTCCTACTTTCCTGTCTGTCTGAATCACTGGCATAACAAAATGCGATTTATTAGTCCGCGCTCTCACATTGTCTCAAATGTTAACAAGGACGTGTTGTTTTTTTCCTCTTGAGCTGTTTATTTTCTGAGAATCGCAGACGGTGAGGCACTTCTAATCCATGAGTAGGGATTACTAAATTTAACTGAAGCCTTTGAAGTTACTGCACTAGATTTGGTCACAGACACACCATATTGCCCAGAGTTTTGCACAGCAGGTCTCAGCGGTAATGAGTTTATGAATCGGCGGCTCTCACAGGATGAGATTATCAGCAACATCTTCATTAATAATTGTCTCTAATAATGCAGAATATTGTCATTTGGAACACATTGTGTAAATATCACACACAAGCATCAGCGACAGAGACTCACTCAACGGACTTAATTCCTGAACTTCTGCTGCTATAACTGGAGAAACAAGTGCTGTCTACGTGATGAATTATTGAAATAAGCTGTGCCTAATCTAATGGAGATCAGGGTTGTTCGAGTGCTGGAAGGCAGATGTCAGTCAGAGCTGACACATGTGACAGCAGTGTGTGTCAGTGTCCAGAGGCGATGAGAAGGGCCCAAGGGAATAGCTGTCTTGGGTCATTAGTGAGGAGAGGGCTAGTGGGCAGGGTGGTCAGCCCTGTATCAGGCCAGACAAAGTGGGTCTGTGACGGATGACACGTGGGGCGGACAAACCCTCGAGTCCGGTAAGGATGAGGAACGCTGCACTGAGGCAAACTCGGCAATGCTTTGCATCATCAGACCCCGAGGAGAAAAGAAGCGGCTGTTGTTCAGCACAGCTCCCCCTATAGAGTATCAGTGCTAGGAGTGATGCAACTCCTGTACAGCTAGGGAGCTATTACAACACACAAATGCACATGCACTTAAAAAGAAAAAAAGAAAAACAAACTGAAAATAACAAAGCAAAAATGGTTTCAATTCTAAAAGCATGTTTTTCTGAAGCACATTATTCTATTAATCTGCCCACTTTAGTTACTGCTGCTAACTCAGACAATTTTTATACAACATCCGATGACTGATCTGAATGAACAGGAGAGTGTGATTTTCAGCAAATGTGTTCATACAGTGGATAAAATGGATTAGCTTTTATTCTTATGTGGGCTTGAATGAATCGAGCACTTCAAAGTATTTTTATCTGTCATGTTTCTTTGAAATAAATTGTTAAATTGCACAGAAACATACAGATGAGAATCAAGGTAAACACTTCTAACAGTCAAATGAAAAGAAACTAAAAGCAATTAAAAGCGAAAACATCTCTGTTCCTAACATTAGTACTGCGCTGTCACCACTGTGACTCTTCAGTTACGATCAACACTATGAAGTGCCATTAAATTAGTAACATTAATTCACCTCAGAATTGAAAAGAAATTTTTTTTTTAACAAATTTCATACAGACATTGCTAATAAATTTCACAAATAATTACAAAGAACTGGCAAGTAAGAAACTGAACTAAATGTGAAATTTTGAAGTAGAAAGACTGAAATAGTATTTTCCTGTCAAGCTTCATATATATATATATATATATATATATATATATATATATATATATATATATATATATATATATATATATATATATTCATATATATATATATATATATATATATATATATACAGTAACAGTGTGTAGGTGTTTCACTTTTTCTAATGCCATAGATAGTTTAATCCACTAATCCACAGCATGAACCTTTGAAGATTTATTTAAAGAAGAAAAAACACACATGCTCTCTGGGTACCGTGTTTAACTATTATAAGTGACCTGGCAGCAACATTTTACCATATTTTTGGACAACATCCATAAAACTGCATTAAAACAAGCCAAACGCGCAGATGCTCCATAGACTTACATGAGAAAAGAGAAGAAGCCTGTTTGAGAAAATGGCGGATGGCAACATTTACTACGGTAGGACTGACGGAAACGTTTTTTAAGGGCTTAGCGATGGGTCAGTAGATGGATAAGAAACACAATTCCCAAGTGCACAACAGGATTAAGTCTTTAAAGACAGCAAAACACATTCTATTGCTGCTTGGAGAACACTGAAGTGTGAACAAGGAAAAACTGCTCTGAAAACAGTGTGCATTGAAGTCTAAATGAAAATGGCTTTATAAATATTAATATTGTAATGAGTCATGTTTTACTTTCCAGATGAAAATATCTCGCTCTATAAGACGCTTAATTAAAATGATTGTTGGAATACTGTACATTAGCATGACAATGATAAGTGCTACAAAACCATCCGTCTTTATTCTGCATATAAAGCTACATACATTCAACAGAGACTGAAAGAGGAAAAGCACAGCTGTAATTAACATGAAGAAAAGACTAGGGATTTAACAGCAAACACTAATTCCTTATGACCTACTTATTCAAAAAGCATTTCCGGACTGCCTCCGGTTGTAGCGATACTACAACAAAACAGCAAGTTCAGATGCGTTGGCTTTCCAATCATACTATCCTTTCGTTCAAATTTCAAATTTAAAACTTATACAACAAAGCGTGAAAGGAGAAACCACGGCAGACGGACTAAACTTAGTCCAGACTAAACTCCTGTCCATTAGTAATGATGGAGTGGGCCTTTGAGACACAGGCCATTAGGCTGGAGGAGTGTGTGCGGAAAATGGGCACCATTTCTCACGCACTTCCTCTTCGACAGCACCAGTGACGATACTCAAAGCATGGGCAGGAGTGAGGGATGAGCGGAGGATGAGAGAGATGAGTGTGTCCCTGGAAAACTGAGGCTGCCGGACAACAGTGACGGGAGAGGGAGTGTTCCCTTGTCTCTAAGCCTGGATGTTGAAATGTAGGCCAGGGAAGAGAGGAAGGAAAATGAGGGGCCGCAGAGGTAATGGCTCTATGACTTTCCATAAATCATGAAATATGGCAGCATGGTGTCTAAAGCACACATATTTAGTTGGTGATGCTATAATGGTGAGTTTCATCTTGACAAACAAAAATAATGCAGTAAGAAGATACAAGCTCCAAAAATGTCAATTACTAAGCTGCCTGAGATATCCTGATAATTACAGTATCACAGATGCAAACTTTGATTGCAATCAGGATGCCACAAGTCAAACTTTACATATGGGTGTGTCTCCTGACATAATCAAAACTCGACGAATATAAATTAGCCCTATCATACATCTCAGACTCATCAGACAACAATAATTACATTTACCAGTTGAACAATGTCAGTTTGAATAGAAATACACTGGCAACTTGCTGTGGATTATTCTCGCGACACTAATGCTTAGTCAAGGTGAACGGTAATTTGATTATAATGAGTAATATTTAACTCGAGTCATTTCTCGGTAAGCTAAAAAGGATTTCGCTGTCTAATTCAGTCCTGTACATACGCGCGCTCACAAAATAACTACTAAATAATTGACGGAGATGTTTACGCTGTCGTGCAGTCCCAGACGCTTGCGTGAATAAAACCAGTTAAAACTGTTCTTCCCATTTTTAGGTCTGCATAAGTTATCTCAGCATAATTATTACGAAACCAAAAATGATGCCATACTGCATAGTGTCCGGATGCATCATTTTAAGGCTCGCGCGCGCATCCTTATCGGCAGACGCGTCTGCATTTATCACTAAACTTAAATGTCTCTCCTCAGGAAAAGAAGAAACGCCGCTGAAAGTCAAACTCTCTGTGTCAGTGAGACGTAAATGGATCTAATATTGACACAGTTAGAGTCTTCTGTCACACGAGAATCTCTTACCTTTCCTTTTATCCATACTGAAAGCACAGCGTCCTCTCTCTCTTTCTGTCACTCAGTCATTGTGCCGTAACAAGAGTTTCGCCGGGCAAGAGAGCTTTTTCCTCAACGGCGCGAATTTTGAATTCCTGTGTTGTTTTCGCGTCGTTGTGTTTGTCAGTCAGGCGGCGGAGCTGGAACAGAGCGCTGATGGTTCTACGGAGAGATGCGCCACAGCGAGCGGCTCAGAGACGCGGCGGGCGAGTGAGCGAGCGTTAGGTTGGTGAGGTGAGCTCATAGTGTGTAATAGTCACTGAGCTGATTTGAATCAGGGCTCCTCCTGCGCGCCCCTCACGTCAATTCTCCTCCCAAAAATGTATGCGCTCATGTTCTGCGCTCCGGTGTCTCGGCTGTGCCTCAGGAAACCAAAACTGATCACATCGGATACGCGGTGTTGTTTTATCGATATTTCATCACTGACACCGTTTCCAAAGATTGATATTCATTAATCAGGTGCTGAAAGATTCATATTTGACATTCCTGCTGCCTTCAAGCCAGAATAAGGTCTAATCATTAAATGCCTTGCTGAAACAGTCATTATTGGCAAGCCTCAGCGGGCAAAATGTAACGCAGAGAAGAGAATTTGCAATCCGGGTTATTCTAAAAACACCACTGGGTATATATTACATGTAGTACTTCATGTTCTGCTATATTTAAGACTATCTAAACTTTTCATATCTGTCACTTACCCTCAATCACCTGCATGCGTTTCTTTCTTCTGACCATACAATAAGATTATTTTGAAGGATGTTGAAAGTAAACCTAGCAGTTTTTGTGACCAGATTCACTGTATAGAAAGCAAACAGACTTTTCTTAAAATATCTTCTTTTATGTTCCACAGAAGACAAAAACGCACATAGTTTTGGAATGGTATAAGGATGGTATAATGATAAACTAGTTTGGGTGAACCCTAAAGAATAAACAGTTTTAGTGTTAGTCAGGGTAGCGCCTATTTAATTTTTGACAGAAATGAAAATGAAGCTGTTAAACTGTTGTTTAAAAACTACGATTGTTGAGCTAATGAAATGTCCTTGCAAAAAACAAAACAAACCAAAAAAAAAAAACACAAAATCTCTAAAGCAGTTTTGAAAGTTGTAAAAATTCGATGATCTAGGACCTTTTTACAGTGTGCGCCATTGAAAAAACTGCAAGTCTATCCCTCACAGCCTTGTTTTCATCAGTGTTAAATTCAATATGCTCTCTAACTTGACACTGAGGAACATGTGTGCATATTTAAAATATGCACCCATTCGCTCTTAATTGTGTGCTTAATATGCTGAAAATAACACTTGTTAATGTTTCTTGTCTCGTCACATTCAGTTATTACTTCGATGAATCATGTAAAAGATACCCTACAGTATATTTTCAAATACAAATTCAAAATGGTGAAATTTGACTAAAGTCAAGTAGCATGCAATATTACTGTTGATTGTCAGATATTAAATGATTAACTACTTGCAATTTACTTCACACTCTTTCACTGTTAAAACTGAAGTGTATCACTGAAAATTATGTTAGGGTTCTGTGAAATGTAAAGTCCGCCTTCTTTTATTTGAGCGGTCATCTCAGTCATTTTGAGATTGATGAGCACTGTTATACCATTTAGACCATGTTTTGTCTGCTCACACATATTAGCTTAATCTTTCTCGCACAGTTCGAAAACGAACAATAGTGGCGGTTGGAACAGGACTGGAAGAATAGGTTGGGTCAGTTGAGGTAATAAACTAAAGCTGATCAGATCATATTCTTATTAGCTATCATTATATAATATATGTTTTAAACTCAATTAAACAAATCAAGAATATAAAAAACCATTAGGTCTGTTTGCTGTCACACTATGACAATAGAATCAATTTCCCTGGAATGTTCCCAAGGATTTCCGGGATGTCACAGTGCCCTCGCTGTGGGCTTGTCAGCTTGTCACTGGATATTATGATAATACATTACATGCGAGTTAGACATTATCAAGGAGCACAAAACATTACCCATGCAGCACCTCTAGCACTGCCAGGTGGCGTCACTTTCCTCCAAGACCAATTTTAAGGCACACAATTCCTTTTAGAGACAACGGCTGTGAACACAAGAAGTGATCTCATTAGAGCTTAATTCAGAGACAAACTGTCTCGCCTAAAACTGACGTTCTTTTGGCGTGGGGATCTATTTGCTGTGTTGCGGTGCCGCGCCTCGACCGTTTCCAAAAACCTTCGCATTGTGCGGTGAGACACTACAAAGCAGCCGGCTCTTCCCACGCGCGGGCATCCGTCCTCATTACCCCAGCACGGGCCCTGCTGCCAGCACTCACAAAGAAGCCAACCGCCCAGAGACAACGCAAGTACTGCTGCTCCAGCACTCTGACAAACAAGGGAGAGAGAGATGGAGGAAGAGAAGAACAATGGAGGAGAGAGAGACGGTGCACTATAGATTTAAAAGAGCAAGAGAGGAGGCCAAGCTCAACTTTGTGTATGCAATTGCCATAAACCCACATAAAACTAGTGGAAGATGTGCCGGCACTGCTATGGCGTGAAGCTCCTCTAAGGAAGCCTTGGCTTGAATGGTTGGTGACATACATTTTGTGTTTTGTTTTGGAGGTATGCCCATCCTGTCAATCTTAACATAAGGGAAATTGAGAATGGTGGGCGAATACCTGCCAAAATGGTTGCAATATTGTCCTGTATACAGAACAACAAAGGCATTGTTCAGTTTTTATGGCAAAATGAAACTTACTCTGTCTTGCTATCAAGGGAAAAGGTACTGATGACAAACACACACACACACACACACACACACACACACACACACAGAGAGAGAAAGAGAGGTCAGAAATACTTAGTGCCCTTGGTGGTTCTGTTTCACTGAGACTCTACAAACTCCTGAGTCTCCATTAGGGGGAGAGAAAGTCAGTCTCAACTGATAGCTACACACAGAGACA
This sequence comes from Onychostoma macrolepis, assembly GCF_012432095.1. Lineage (NCBI taxonomy): Eukaryota > Metazoa > Chordata > Actinopteri > Cypriniformes > Cyprinidae > Onychostoma > Onychostoma macrolepis. The sequence continues at coordinate 11,182,918 of NC_081175.1, forward strand.
TCTTTATACACTCACAAAAACCTACACAGAGATGTCTAACTTAAATTAGCAAATTTGCACTGAATACTTTTCATACTGTTCATAAACAGCATCACAAACTAAACAAATAAACTGTCAGACCTTGGCCCAGGAGCAAGACAAATGTGTAACTTACCCACACAAACAAATTATGTTAAAAGGATCGACATCAGTTTAAAATGACATCACCTGCTATGAATGACATCACTGAATATCACCCTCATCTTTTATTGATGTCTAAATGCAATTCACATTTCTATTTAATGACAGCTGGAGGCTCCTCCATGCCAAAATGGTGTTCCTGCTGGACCTTTATAATGTCATTTCATATCGTCGACCTCTGTTATGGGCATAAGCACATGACAGATGAAGAGATACTAAAGTTACTAGCATATTTGTGTTATTCAGTCTAGTCTCTCTCTTCCATATTAACCTACCCAAATGCATAATATGTCCATGCAAACATCGGTGCAACTTTGCTTTGAGTTAATCAGACTTTGTCCCAAGAAAGAAAAAAAAATAATAAAATAAATAAATACAATAAAAAAGAAAAAGAAAACATGAACTCTAGTTTCAGTTGACCCTAAAGTTGCCTAAAAGCAACAATATTCGGAATTAGACAGCATGTATGTATGTATGTATGTATATATGCATGTATATATGTATTTATAATAATAATAATATTATATAATATAATAATATAATAATATTATTTAACATTTGTTAACACATATGAATAATATAAATGCATTTATTTAAAAAAAAAATGAAATCCATTTATTTTAATAAATAAATAAAATAAAACAAGAATTAAAAAAAGAAAAATAATATTCCAAATTCTACTGAGACCACAGAAACGAAGAAAAAAAACCCCTGACATGCATTTGTTCCATGAAAAGTGTTCATGCTGCATGCATGAGCAACAGAGTGTCACTGAACATTCAAAAACAGCCAATCAGCCTTGCACATTGACAGCCTTTGTTTCATCTGTTCATCAAAACTCAATCAAATTAGTTTTTTTCAAGCACGTCTTTGCATCTAAGCAACAGGGTTTCTTTTCAAATGTCGGTACCGTGTCTTACATGCTGCCCGCCACCAAGGGTGGTAGATGAGCAAAATTACTCCCCACTACACAAAGTAACAACATTTGGCTGGTGGGTTTTAATTCCACACCCTGCTTCAGTCTGTCCTTGATTTATGAACTGCAGAGCAAGTTTGTCCTCAACTTGTGCAGGAAAGTCACAGGCAGATCTAATGCGGCGTGGGCAGAATCTTCCTGAGCTCAAACGCAGAGAGTGGAACCAGAACATTAAGCACTCTAATGAGCCACTCAGGTGTTCTGAGCTGACCAGAATGCTGAGGAAGTTCAGCCTTCGTTCTGCCCACGACACACTCTCTCTAATAACCTGCTGTCTGTCCAAGCCTGAAACGTAGAAACCGAAGGTATGACAAACCATTTTTGACCTCAGTTAGCTCTAGGTAAAGTTTAACTAACTTAAGCCCAAAACACACTACACGATTTTAGCAATCGTATAAGATCACTGCATGTCACACTGTGCGACATGGATCTAATAAACTTGGCTAAGACGTTTGTGTATACTGTATGATGATGACACCTATTGACTCGTACGCTACGACGCACGTTACTATAAAAGAATAAAACGTCATCAGCATGCGCTAGTGATAAACAAAACGAGCACGATAAATCACATTTTAGCAGTTGTATTTTTTATTTGTGCTGAAAAAAAGGGGAAGCGGCGAAAGAGGAAGGGATAAGAGCTTGAGGTAAGCAGTGTAATGTTTTAGTGCCATGTCGTGTTGATTTCATGCCACATTTTTATTGGTTGGTCAGTAAACGTGGATCGTACCAGCAAACACACTGTGCGATGATCATGCTGTATGGTAGGCTATCTTTGATCGCAAGACTGTGACAACGGCCGTCTTTGAACCTCTCTCACTGTATGACACTGGACCACCAATTAGGAGCCACGATCACAGAAATCACGATGCCAATCTTTCATCTGGGACAGCCGGAAATCATGCAGGGTGTTTGGGGCTTTAAACTGTTTCATAATGATGCTGCATTGGCTATTCACAAATAGTCTCCCACAAAATGCCTGACATATATAGCACACAAAATGAAATCACCAGCTCAAATCTGACGGCTTTACACAACTTTCTGCAGTCATACAAAGTACAGTTCATAATGAGCACATTTGAGGAGAAAATAATCACAGGATTTCCTCAAATTTACAATTTTAGTGCATCCAGTAGTTTGGTGCTAATTTAAAAAAGATTTACACAGAAATCATTTTTTTGTGTTTTTAAAAGAGTCATCTGAATGGTGTATACTTAAATGAGATGATTATTACATTTTCATACACTCAGCTGTATGTATGGCATACACACGGTGGAAAGATTTGGTGATAGAATAAATCCGGAGTAGTGATGTCCCAGTTGCTTCTTTTTTTGTTGGACAGGTAAGGGAATTAGATGGCAGTGCAGTGAGTAGCGCCATAGTAGTATCGGTACTTAAAGTACATAAAGAACAGTTACGGTAATGCTTGCTAAAGAACTTTTGAAGTTATAATTATTTTCAGACTGATTACAAAGTTTTTGCATCCTTGTGCTAATTTCTTGTTACCTAATTTGTTGTGTTCTGGAACACAAAAGAAGATGTTTTGAAAAATGTTTCATTGTCCACACAATGAAAGTCAATGATGCCCAATGTAGTTTTGGACTGAGCTGATTATATGAAATTATATATCAAAACAGCATTCTTTTGAGTGCCACAGAAGAACGGAAGTCATTTAGGTTTGGAATGACTTGAACGTGAATAAATGACCAGACTGTAGGGTCATTCCATTTACAATAAATGGGTACAGTCTGGTCCACTTTGCTTAGGCAACTTGTCCAAACTATACAGCATCAGCAACCTGTGTAGTACAAATCTACGCTCAAAACTTCTTTGTTCATTTATACAAATAAGCTACATCTGATGATTTTATCTTTTGGCGCTTTAGCTTTGACGAGAAGATCATCACACTAATAAAGGTTGAGTCTGGCTGTCCTTCCCTTCTCTGCCTGCCATCTCTCCGCACACACTGCGTCTCTCCTCAGGGATGCCGAGGCTTCTCCTCATGCTTCTGATCCTGGCAGTGGGCCTATTGTGTGGCAGCATCCTCTCGTCTCCTCTCGTCTCGTATGAGTCTCGAACACATTCACATTCCAGGAGCAGTCTCTTGTCAAAATGGCATCAATGGCTATATGGCACAGAACGGCCTTTGAAAGCACCTCAGCCTCTATTACCTCTTATAATCGAAAGAGGCAGAGGAAAGAAAAAAGGGAGAGAGGGAAAGTCACTGTGGTGTCAGGGACTGGTTTGTTAAAAGTGTCTTTCCCCAAAGGTGCACCAGTCTCTGTTTAAATTCATGTTATCTGCCTCGAGTCTTTTCTTTTACTGTGAAGCGCATTCTTTTTGTTTCTTCCTTTCCAAGATTCGTTTGTTTCTGCTTGGCCCTTTTACGTGAAGTAATTTCTCCTTTTTGTCCTCCCCTGCCACGTCAAAGCTCCCATGCTGGGAACCACTCCCCTATAAAAAAAAATTGCACCAGAAAACCTCATTTTTTTCCTAAATGGAATCTTTCCACACTGCTGGGCGTCAGATAAACAGATCCAATTTGGCCTCTTGCTGGTCGTCCCATAATGAAGTCAAAATGCAATTATCAGTAATGTTTTAGAAAAGAGCAGATATAGAGGAACTGGGTGCTGCGCACATACAAAGCACACACACTCGTACACACGAGCTCTGGGATTCAGTAGTGAGACGCCTAGAACTGATGATATAAACAAATAGAGGGGAACACAATAGACCAATAGCTTGTGTTCCACGGGAGACATTTTCAAGCAACATCATATAGTTTTTCATTCAGAGCAGCAAGATTTGCCGTGTGTAACAGTTCTTTTGTGATGACAGTGAGCAGAAAGCAATTACGCCAGCGTTGTTTGAGTAAACCACGCGCCTGAACCGAATTTGCAAGCTGCCAGGTGCTGTAGACTTTTGCAAGCCTTTGTGCCATCCAAGCTAATAAAACGCTGTTATTATTCTCTATGCGCCCATTTTTATTTTATTTTTTTGCTGAATGCAAATAGATCTCTCATTCTTGTTTTTTTAATTTTTTTTTAAACAATTAAACTGCTTTGTGCTCGGGTCCAGAGCAGCAATGAAAGCTCAATAATTTTCCGAATTTGATGCACTTGGGAGAGCTTGAGGTGGTGAGTGCTTATGAATTTTATTATGTGCAACAAAGCGAGCATTGTGCAGAAAACCTTGAATTTGCGGGGCATTATTTATTCACACTCATATAGTTCCAAACCTTTATGAACACAAATATGACATTAATATTAAAAAAATTTTTATGTGAAAACAATGTGATATTTTTGTCCATAAAGTGATTCAGTGGGGTCCAATGTTGACTTTCATTTTTGGACAGAAACAATTCAAGTATTATGTATTGAAAAAATTAATTGGAAAGACATACCTTACATACGTAAGACAAAGTTACGTCGTCCGCCATTTTAGAGAGTATCACAATGCATACGCACACTTTCGCCTAAGCTAAACAACCCTTATTACGCAGCTTTTGTTCATGCGCGCGATTTCCCCCCAAACGTAAAAAAACGCTGATTACGTCAAATATGTTCTTGGGTACTCTCCAAAATGGCGGAAGACGTAACTCGGGGGAGAAGAATGCTTGAGTAAATTGTAAATCTGTATGTATTTTTGACATAGTAAACTTGCTAGGTAGCTCACCTGGTACATGAGTGCTCTGGTTACAGTCCCGTGAAACACAAGTCCCAAAAAGGAGCTTAAAGACTTGTAGAAACAAGCTAAAAAGGCAGAGTTGCTTCAGCAAATCTGTTCTATTTCTAGAGCATTTTTAGCACCACTCACCAAAAAATTTATTTCTGCACTGCTGTGATACAATAAATGTAATAAAATTTTGTCAGATTCACGTCTGTTTTGAATAAAACCGAACAGGGTTCTAACGGACATTTCACTTTCGAATCATCCCAGAACATGCAAGAAGCAACATAGTGTTTCCAATGAGCTTAGGATAAAATGTCTTCTTTAATGTTCTGCAGAAGAAACTACAGGTAAATCACCCAGGTTTGGAATGACATGATCCCTCTAATATAGATCACTCAAGAGATATCAGCCAATATAACTGCTATCCCTAGCTTTTAAAAAGTATTAAAAAAGAATTACCAGTGTAAAGTTTTTTGAAAACTACGCTCAGGTAATAACCTACATCTTTCAACTACATCTTCAAAACCTTATGTGCACACTCAGACGTCATTACAGGAGCAGTTCTGTTACATTTTGAAGCTCTAATTGAAGGTGCCGTACATTCCCACTCCGTTCGTCCTCAGGGAGTGTGTCAGAGAACATTGAGTCAAAGAGCCACTTTCCATTTCTTCTATGTTGTACGCCCCTGGAGCCCTCACTCCCAGTCCAGATTTCTGCTCATAAAGTGGATGTCCCCGCTCATTAAATTTCACTTAGCTGTGGAACACAAGCCTGGATGCCGGCACCAAGCCGTGCCGTCCCCTCTGAAAAAGGAGGGGACGGAGAAGGACCAGCGGGACTGTGCTTCCCTGAGCACACTGGCAGTTTTCCTCTACGTCTCCTGACTTATTAAACGAGAAAGAGAGAAATACTGAATGAGACTGAATGCTGGACAAAGAAACAGGCCAACAAAAAAAGCCCCAGAGATGGAAGCGTGTACAGGAGAGCAACTGTGCATGTGTGTGTGTGAGCGACCCGCTGAGAATTCAGTACCGTAGGTGTGTGTAGTGCCTGCTAGGCTGTGGAGGAGATTATAGAACAGGTGGTGCACTCTGTAGAAGAGGACACAATGGAGACCAGATACTGTAAAGTTAAACACACACCATAAAAGATCGTTCTCAGAGGGCTAGCCGATGGCAAGAGAGGCAGTGGGAAAAAAAACCCATCTTGAACCTCACCTGGATCTGCTCGTTGGATACAGGCATCAGTTTGCACTATGAATTGCAGTAGTCAATAATCATACAAAAAAAAAAAGATGTAGGCCTATTTCCAGCCTGTCTTTTCGAGGGCATAATTATTGGAAAGTTTTCTGGAGTAAATTTTAATAGAAAGGAGACATTCTGAATAATCCATTGTACTTGAAATGAACCAAAAAGGGATATGAGAACAAACACCATTTTTAAATAAAGTGTATTATCTCAATTCATCTGGCCTGACAAGCTGCTTTGGGACAAAAGGTTAGTCAATGTATGTGCCTTAAAAGTAGGTTTACTCATTTAGCTTCTATCTTTTTTGTAGTAGGCTACTTACACTTCCATCCATCAATCTGTTCTCAAAACTGCCTTTTCTTTTGTTTGTCCAATTTACCTATGATGTGGAAGAAATCCACACTAACACGGGGAGTACATGCACTTTCAGAAAAAAAAAAAAGTTACAAAGCTGCCACTGGGGTATTAACTTTTCAGTAGGTACACTTTTGTACTCTTTAGGTACTAATATTTACCTTTAAAGAACCAATATGGACCTCTTAGGTGCAAAGGTACAGCCCCAGAAAAAGCTTTTGTACCTTTTTTCTGAGAGTGTGCAAGCTCCATAATTAAAGGCCTCCTGGCTCAGCCAGGACTCAAACCCAGCATCTTCTTGCTGTGAGGTGACAATGCTACCCATCAAGCCACCACTGCCACCCCAGTACTTATACTTATCAATAGTGCAATAAAATGTGTGACATTTTTCATGCATCATTGATGATACTAGTCCTCTCTGACACTATGATCTATTGTTTTTGGTGATGCTAATTCTCTGAACACACTGATCACTTGTTCATGAAGCAAGTTATGATAAACGAGTCATAACTTACTAAAGCTTAATTAAAATGCATTCCTGACACTACAGAGAAACAGCAGATGTTAGCATAAGCTGACATGAGTTGAATGTCAAATCATAAATTCCTTTTCATGTCACAATTTAGATTATAATACATTTTGAGAATCACAAAATCTCAGTCTAAAAGCAACACCAAATTCTGCACACAGGCTATGATAAACCTAGACAAAAGTAGGGACTACTTTATATTATTTGTATCATGGTTTTTACAAAAAAATATTAAGCAGCACAACTGTTTTTCAACTGTGATCATAAGAAGATTTATTTTTGAGCAACAAGTCAGCGTATTAGAATGATTTCTGAAGGATTAATTCTGAAGACTTCACTTATGGCTGCTGAAAATTAATCTTTTCCATCACAGGAATAAATTTAATTTAAAAAAAAGAAAAAGTATATATACATATATATATATAAAAAATGGAAAACAGTTATTTTAAATTGTAATCATTTAAATTAAATTTCACAGTTTTAATGTTTTACTTTATTTTGGGCCAAATAAAAATAGACTCAAAGGATAACATACTTTATTAAAAAATAAATAAATAAATTACAGACCCCAACCTTTTGAACAGTAGCGTATATTTCGTCATTTAGTTTACCTAAAGACCATAATTACCATGAATTTTCATATTATTACATTGTTCATATTATTTATTTTGCTTATTCCTTTTATCTATTCACTTATATTTTCAAGCATATCTGTTTTTTTTCATATATTCTTTATGCTTCTGTATTTCCTTCTGCAAAATAAATAAATAAATAAATAAATAAATCTAAATCAACTAGTATTGTATGGTATGCAATAAAACTCTAATCATATCATTTTAAGTGTCTTTGTTTTTGAGATTTGTAAAAGATACAATTATCTTTATTAAACATACCATGTATTTAAAAAGAGTGCTAAATTACAGTTACCAATCCAAAACATTCCTCATCAGCAACATCTACTTTAACCAGCAGGAGAGGCAGCATCTAAGGGTAAAACTGTCTCTGTGTGAAAAAAAAAAGGCTGTAGGTCATTAGTCGGATGTAATCTAATGCCTCCTATTGAGACTCTGCACTCAATTAGACCATTAATTGGACAGAGAGTCACCTCACCTTTCCAAGTTAAAAAGAAAAATAACTAACAAACAAACAAAAAAATGCTGATAGCATTCCTTTGACTTCACCCTAATTAATTACCATGGCACCTGGGGAACATGAGAACAACATTACAGACCTGCAGTCATATCTTCCTCCTTGTTAAGGTTACGCTTTAGTGAATATGAAGCCATATGTCATGCAGTGATACTTTCTATGAGACAAACTTGGAATAACATGCATTTTGAGAAGTGCTGCACAAATAAAATTGAAAAATGTTTCCTTATGATGCAAATTAGAGGTGCTTGTGAAGATCTACCTGCCTGCAGAGTTTAGTTATATCCCTCTGGCAGAGCATGTCTTTCCAATTCATTCTCCATGCACAGGGAACTGTGGGATTGGCAACGTGAGAGCATCAAAAAGTTGTGAAATGCTAAAACTTTATGCAAATGAGAGGCAAATAACCCTGAACAACAGCCAATATCTGTGAAACGAAGGCAAGCCAAGGTTGTAACATTGCTGTCAACAATGCTGGGAGTTTTGCTGTTTATATACATATCAGTATATTGGGTTGGATGGTTGGTGTTTTAATGCAATTCCAGCTTCCTTGGATATTTTCATGGTGAGTAACAAGTTTAAAAAAAAAAAAGAAGCTATTTAAAAACCTATAAATCATATACTCTAAAATGGATTCAGGGTTGACTCTGTTAAAAATTTCTTTGAAAGTGTTGCTAAGTAATATAATTTCCCAAGAGAAACCAGCACAATTTAATAAAATATGTTTAAGAGATACTGGGCTCTCGCATAAGAAGCATTGCAAACCTGTGTGTGATTCTGGAATGTCCTGTTCGGCATCGTGTACATATTGTATGATCCGATTCCAGTTATTATTGCAAATAAAGATATGACTTCACAGTAGGGTTAATTTCATACATTTATCCCATTCAATTTACAATTTTTACAAAGACATAAGAGACTATGGTTGTTTAGGGATATACCAGTGCTGTACCCAGTGCAAATAGATTCCAGTTCCAACGAATTCAAATAAAGACATGAATTTTAATCTGTTATTATTAGGACGTCTTTCTAGTAAGTAGTCTTTATATGGTCTAATGCTAAAATGATAGCATTAGCTTCGGCAGTCAACACTGAACTCTTACTAGAAATTTCCACTTTTATGATGATTAATGATTAATACAGCTGACACGTGTTCTCCAGACTTTGATTCAGCTGTATAAATGCCCTGATATCCAAGATTTGTTGTAACAATAGCAAGATATTCATGTATTAAATATAGAATTTCCCCAAACTTTAATCATGTGTGTGTGGACTTTTTAACCTTGCTTTTAAAGTTCAGACACACCTCCAAATCAGCAGAGTGAATTTCATCTGCACTGTGAACTCATTCGGCAACACACCTGACTGTAATTTTCAAATGAACCCGAGGACCTCGATAAGCCCCCGACCTTGACATCAGGTGTGTTTGATCGAGTTGCAACAAAACTCTGCAGGAAATTAGATCTCCAAGAGTGAGATTGAGCATCCAAGGTAAATGGAAAATCACAGGCCTGCTTCAGTAATGGATGGTAATGTAGTCACAAGCTACGCAGTGTCACAGTGATCCTAATTCTGTTGGTACACACCCTGAGAACTACAGAGGCCCGGCTCAGATCTGTGAAACAATCAGGAGAAGCACAGTGAAGAGAATCTGATTAGCCCCACTCGAGAGTCCAGTCCAGCTCCACCATTATCCCATTACTGCAGTGTGTCCTCTCTCTGCTGCAATTAAGACAAACCTTCAGAGACATAAGAGCTCCATCTCTTTACGGCAAATGCCATCCATCAAACATTTAGCTTCATATCAAGGGAGAGAGTGGTCGAGGCTCTTTATCGGTATGTCCGTTCGCTCTAGAGCTGGTATGAAATCACGGCGGCGAAGCTCTGGGCATCTCTGCGGCAAGTCAGCCAGGATGATGCATCCTACGGGGCTCTGTGGGGGTCGAGAGGCTGGACTGATGAGATAGGATCTGATGTGTCCTTGCCAGCTGTGGAAGTTTAATTAAAACCTGCAGACACGCCACCGTGGGAAGTGCGAGTGTGAGATGAGAGACAAAGCCAGAGTGTGAGAGATTTGTTGTCCAAAACAAGCAGATCAAGATGAGGTAGGCCCTGTGCTTGGCGAGGGACGTCATGGATATTGCAAGAAACAGGGCATGAAGCGATGGTGATTTAAAGTACTTCTAGCTAGTGGATGAGTGGGGATGTAAATGAAGGTTGTGAAGGGTCTTGTTAGCGGGTAACAAGCCATGGCACTGATGTCACTCCTCAGAATGAGATAAGAGGCAGAGAGGAGACAGGTAGAGGCTCTCCAATTCAAGCGTGATTTATGGCAGCTGGATCCGACTGCAAGATTCAATGGTTTACTCCATCTGCATGCACTAAAGCTCAGCAAAACACTACAGGTGATCTGCTCAGTTCAGAGAGACGCTTTTTAAAAAGTGTAGTCAGCACTAAGATTTGGTTTTAGTGTTTTGATAATCTGCTTCAATTAGTTTTGTTTCCAACCTACAGCTTGATATTTTTGGGAAGAGGGTGACATTTGCCTCTCTTTTTAGTCAAAAAAGAGGAATGGGCGGGAAAAGGTTCAGGAGCTGCACAGCCAGACTTGAACCAGGGTTATTACAGTTAACAAAGGGGCAACTCAATTTTCAACTAAAGACAGATTTTTTTTTTTTTATTTAATGCATTTTGGCCTTTCATTTACACATCAACAGCATTTTGGGTGGCCTGAAAAAGCAAACTTTTGAAAACGGGTTTCAAAGTGCAAGTATTTGAAAACGATACCATTATCATCTCTGTGTAAACTACAAAAATTTGAAATTGTGAAATGGGTATGTGTATTACTTGTTCAGTCTGAAAGTGTGTGTACAGGCACGTAAATCTTTCTTTACAAAGTGACATTGCCAACTACTGGTCTGGCATGCACAGTACAGCTTTTTTAGTCATTTTCATGGATCTGTGTGAACAGGAATTGTTTTGACAATGCTGTCATGTTAATTTTTCAAAATCACAAAGAAAAAAAAAATAAATATATTTTTGGGTGTTTTAAGCCTTTAATGTTGTGGAGATATGTCGAGAATCGAACTTGGGTTGCAGGAAACAGTTGTGCTACATGTCGGCGCACTAACCACAAGGATATCAGTGCTGACAAATTCTTTAAAAAATGTTTAGTACACTGATGTCACTGTGTAAACGTACCCTGTGCCACTGTGCAAAACTAGAGAAAAAGTCATAAAAAAATATTGTTACTTGAAATACCCTAGTGAAAAAGAAATATACTTAAATGTATTTGAAATACATTTATTTCATGCTATGCACATTTTAGACTTAATATTAAGAAAAGTGCATAGTGCACAAGTAATATGCCAAGTAAAGTTTAATTAAATTTTTATATCAGTAAGTCTCGAGTTATCTGTCAGTAAATACAGTATGTTAATAGATTTGAACTTCACTTAGTATGAAATAAATGTATTTTAAATATATAATTTTTTTACTAGGGTAGAACAAACATACTGAATAAAATAAAATAAAATATTAAATGAAAAGTTTTATTTCAGCTAGTTTCCATTTCATTTAAAAAAAATAATTCAGTTGAACTTGATGTACTTTGAAATAAAAAAGTCAAAAAATGACAAACACAAAACAAAATAATTAAAACTTTAACTAAAATGAAAATGAAAAACTAATTCAAAATATTTACAAAAAAACTATAACAGTATCTCAACGATACTGAAATAACACTCACTTGAACCCGTATAATCCACATAAGAACCAAAGCTCAATGTATCATGAGCATGTGTGCAAGCTGTTGCACCAAGGCTGACTTCAATATTGATATTAAGAAATAAACCTACAAAACAGCAATTTCCAAAGTCATTGGTTAACTTTAAACCAGGTACTAATCTGGAAATAAATAGTTCCTGTGACTTTCTAACACCTACTTATGACTAAAATCCTTCCCTACCTGGAAATAATTCTCAGTTGTTGTTGTCGCACTCAAGAAGATTGTGACAGGAGGGAAACTTGGGAATATGATGAGATATTTCGCACAAACAAAACATATTTACCTGTGTTGTTGTCACTGTCATTCTCATGCAGTGACACCTTCCTACTTCCTTTCAGGATGGATGAGGGGAGAGAAGAATGGCAGAGATTGTGTTTAGGAGGCAAAGGCAAATGGTGGATTTGGAAAACAGCAGGAAACAAAAACGCGACATTCAAAAAGATGAAGGAGCCAGACAAAAGTAGCTTGTGAGACAAACACTGAAGAACTTGTGGAGGTAAAACAATGTGCAAAGAGGAAAGCAGACAAGAAAACAAGCTAGACAATATGCTGTAGAGCGCATACTCTTGCTTACTCGTGAAAGGCAAAAGCAAACGTCTAGAAATAAATACCTGCTCTAATGAGAGAGGTGACCTATCGATTGTCTGGAAGGGAGGTGAGAGGGCTGACAGAGAGCTGGGAAGAGGATGATAGAGGCTTCTGTGAGACAGATTGAGGAAAGAGACTGTGGAACCATAACAAAGGCCTGATCCTGTCCAAATGAGAGCAGTCAGAAATAATCCCAAAGAGAGCGCCTCTGATTTATGATCTGACAATATCCGCCTGGAACACTTCTCTCTCAAACACCGTGCCCCAGTCACCATTTACAGGCAACCTAGACAGAAAAAGACACACTACAGAGAGGAAACGAGAGGACAGCTAGTGCACATTAATTACCTGCAACAGCAGGTAAATGGAAAGTGGGGAGAAAGCTTAAATACTACATTCCAAGTGAACATTTTCGCTAACACTGACCAGGCTCATTTCTCAGATATACAAAGCTAATTGCTGGCCTTTCCTTTTATTTCACTTGTCTAGAACAGTGGTTTTCAAACCCTCGGGTGGGTCGCCAGGATGATAAGGATAAGGAAAACATATGTAGGTAACCAAGTTCAAGACTCAGGAAAGAAGCAACTAAATAAATATAAAGTAAAAGTAACATAAAGTAAAGTAAACGAAAGTAACTGGCAGCCGCCTCAGGTCAGAATCAAATGTGTATTTGTGTTTGCGCTCTGTTTTTGCAGCGTTGTACATTGTAGCAAATCAGAGACATATCTGTTGATTTCTATAATCCAATGGCCAATCAGAGGAGTTTTAGTGAGTCAGAATCCACTCACCGCTCAGAACGCAAGTGTTCTTGTTCAGTCCAGAGCTCTGGAAGCTCATGACGCGAATCCTCTGATTATAATGAACAAAGTGTAGGTGATGTAAATAAGAGATTAATTGTGTAGTGTTGACAGATTCATTGATTATAGCGGAATTAGATATCACGATAAACTGAAATGAGTTACAGCTTTTTAAGGAAGCGCACTTTTCGCGCTTTCTTTGCTGTATATAGCCTATTCTCCATTCAGAATTTGAAAAAGAGTTTGGTTTTTCATGCTGCTAAGAGGACCAATGTGGCGTACTTGTAACAAACTTTTGGAAGTGACATCCGCATATTCTCTCGAAATCGCAATGACATTGTGATAATCATAACCATGGACTGGACTAAATATGATATGTCAGAATAGATGTGCATGAAGGCAAAGCACCCTCACTAATTTCAGAAGCACCGACAGTGATTTGATTTTGGAACAGAGCATCCTTCCGGAGCTCTACGGTGGGACTGTAGCGCAGTTGTCTTTCTTTCTTTCTATATATATATATATATATATGGGTCGCGTCAATTTAAAAAGAAAAAAATAGGGTCGCTCTTAAAAAAAGTTTGAAAACCACTGGTCTAGACCATGCAACTTCACGTAACTGAGGTGAGCAGAGGACAGGTGTTGATCATGTTGGTAGCTGATCACTCCAGGTGTGAAAGTCTAATCTTGTAACACTGAGTTTAGTTATTTACACGAGTAACACCTGCTTTTGCTAACCACATTACATCTATATAGTTGGTACGTTTTAACTTAAAAACTTAAGTTCCGTTGCTGCTCTAAAATTTTAAAAGAACAAATAATTTCAACTCACTTTATTGTACTTTTAAGTTGATTTAAGAGTAGTGAAGGTCTGTTGATGGCAATAAATAAATAAATACATGATGAAAGCAAAAACATGACAAAAAGAAAAAACATTACAAAAAATCTAAAAGACAAAAAAATCTGACTTAAATAGCAAAATAATTTGATATTAAGATAAAAAAGATAAGTAAAAAAGGTAACAACTTATAATAAGGGTTCCATTTGTTAACATTAAAAATATGAAAGAATATTTTAACATTAAAATATTAAAGAATATTTTAAAGAATATCTTACTCTTAGCTAATATCAAAATTAAAAGCTGTATCTGTTAATATGAATGAACCTGAGCTAACATGAACTAACAATGCCAAGTTATATTTTTATTACCTACACTGTAAAAGAAAGAAGTAAAGGTTTACTGTCAGGGAACACAGACTCAGACAGATGGTGAGATACAAAGACCCTCAACGGGTGTGTTTATTGACAATCATCAAAGTTCAGCAAGATGAAATGGACGAAATTGCTGAGATCGTTGGAGATGAAGTAGAATCCTTGGAAGGAGAGAATCACACTTGGTGAGTAGAGTAGCGTTAACATCTGTGATCCACGAGGGAGACCAGACAATGAGTGAGTGTGTGCTTATGTGCGTGCTGATAATTACGTGACAGGTGTGGCTGATTAGTATTTGGGTGATTGGGAGCGTTGAGTGGTGGAGGAGCCTGGTGTAGCCGTGACAGTACCTCCCCCTCCCAGAAGGCGCGTCCCGCACCGTAACAGTACCACAGGGGAGGGGGGGTGGGCACCCTGGAGGCTGGTGCAGGACAGGGACACTAGGGAGGCCTCCAGTGCGGGTCTGGGGACTCCGGTGGCCATGGTGGGACAGGAGACTCGGGGAGCCATGGTGGGACAAGAGACTCGGAGAGCCATGAGGGAATCAGCCTTTCAGGAGGCCATGACTGATGAGCCATCGTGGCCTTGACCAAAGTCCCGAGCATGGCCAGTATGGCTACCAGGACCTGGCGGCGTGCTTACTTTCCCCGCGGACTTGACTTGGCTGGCATGTTTGGACTGGATTCTGGAGCTGGCGCCGCCTCCCTTTCACCTACTTGATATGATGATACTGCAATCCATAAGGCAAAAGTCAAGTATTGCGCCAATGACCAGCTGGGATCTCCTAGTGGCATCACAATCTGGATTTCCTCATCCAGCCCAACCCTGAATCCCTCCATTAACGTGGGATCGCTGCAGAAGGCTTGGTGACAGGTGTCCACAAACTCCTCCACATAATCCTCCACACACCTGCCATTCTGGAAAATAAACACAGTACAACCTCCAGAAAGTTCATCCTCCTTCCTGGGGCACACATTAATGGAGGCTAACTTCAGCCTCATCTTCGGTATGGGTCTGGTCTTCTGTCAGGGAACACAGACTCAGACAGATGGTGAGAAACAAAGACCCTCAACGGGTGTGTTTATTGACAATCATCAAAGTTCAGCAAGAAGAAATGGACGTCAGGAGACAGATGAGACCCTGAATTGAATGCTGTCTTGATTACCAGACTTGAGAAGCACACACAGCACGGAGAGGTGAGAGTCAGGGTTCCAGAGCTGGGGAACAGGTGAGTAATGGAGAATGTTCTAGGAGATCGTTGGAGATGAAGTAGAATCCTTGGAAGGAGAGAATCACACTTGGTGAGTAGAGTAGCGTTAACATCTGTGATCCACGAGGGAGACCAGACAATGAGTGAGTGCTGGGTGGGTGCTGATAATTACGTGACAGGTGTGGCTGATTAGTATTCGGGTGATTGGGAGCGTTGAGTGGTGGAGGAGCTTGGTGTAGCCGTGACAGTTACCCAAAAATATGCATAAAATCAAAAAGATATTTTAAATATAAAATATTGAAAAGTATAATAAACAAATGTAAAAATAGTATCAAAATATTAGTATTAAAAATATTTTATGAATCTGATTTTAAAAAACTGAAACAGATGAAAACAGATAAACTGTTAAAAATCAGTTTGAAAAGGCTGAAAAAAAAAATATTGTGAGGAGACAATTAACTCCTGCACTGTCACAACACTTTGCAGCATGTAACAAGCTTGGCATTTTCATCTTTCTATATCATAATATTGTATTTGCAGAGAGCTATATGATTCATTTTCTAGCTGAACTAGTGGCTGAAGCGGTTTCAGAAATGCTCACTGGATTTTTCATTGGGAGACACTGTATTTGACTACAAAATCTACAAAAGTTAATGTATCTCATTTCAAAAGTATTGTTCTGTATATCAAAGGACAGATTTCCTTTTTTTTATCATCTTATAAACCTGGAGCTTTTAAAGCTATTGAAGCTTTTACCACATACAACATGACAGCCACTTGAAAAATCATCCCTACATGGCCGACACATGAAAAGCCAATGGGACCGCTTCCAAATAACAAGCAGCACAGCTATTTCTGCAGTAGTGTATGTGCCAACAACACCGCCATAGCACCGTCAAAGAGTGAAATAATTCATTTGCTGAGGTTTAAGTGGGGCTTTACCACAGGGATCCCTCACTCACTCGTGTTTCTTGTTCCTGGGCAGCTGACATGGGTGAAGCTGAATGATCTGACAGCACCGTGTGCTGTCTGCTAAATTTAATCATCTCTGTGTTTGGACTCATCAAATATGAATTTAAAGTTTTTACTTTTCAGAAGAGCGAAAAAAGATGGTGCTACATCTTTGACAAACACGGCAATTTTACTGCAGTGTAATGAAAGTAAACAAGAAAACATATACATAGCAGAGGGGGAAATAAAATAAAAAAATCCAAAAGAAAATCTGATAAAAACAGAAAAAAACAAAAATACAATAAAAAAATACTAAAAGATTTTGAAAAACTCAGATTCTGATCAAATCAGATAAAAAGAGATTATTCTGATGAGTAATCTCTCACACAGCTTTTTCCGTAATTTAACAGCATTTTTCCATTTAGAGGTCATGTGTGAATAAGTTGTTGAAATGCTGGCAAATCAACAATTTTACTGCAGTGTTACAAAAGTGGTGCATATGCCTAATATAATGTCTGAATATACTTATTTTTGGCCTTTATTGAAGGTGAAAAGATATTATTATACGAAAGCAACAATTTAATGCATATACAATGAAGCAAATTATACACAGAGCTATATCAAAGTAGGTCAAGTAAAACTAAATTGCCTCTACAGACTTGTGTGTACGAGACAAGACTTGACTACACACGTAATTTAACACAGGCTTTATGACGTGCCTATATTTCTAATGTGGTGAACAGCCTCAGTAATAGTAGTTCACCTTCATATCTGTGTTTAGCATCTTCGATTAAGCCGTATGCTAGCTGACTGCGTAGCACTGCAGCCCAATGCTTCCCTCATGAGTTTCCGTGAACTACTTGATGCTTAAAGCCCAAGATCAAAGAGAGTGAGATTATTTGATGGTGTTACCACTGCGACAGTGCTGCCCGCTCTAGGTCTATTTGAAGGGAACGGGGTGGCTTACCGAGCAGTGTGGGAATTATCAATTGGTCCTTGAGGAGTTTTGAAGAAAAACCAGCATGTCTGAGGATGGCTATTGGGGAGTTTGAGCTCTCAAAACTAGAGTAGTGAACATTTTCAAGATGGCCTTTGATGACTAATATTGATTTGTTAAATTACTTTTTAATGATTATCTTTTTTTATGCCATTATCATGAATTTTTTATGTTTTGTTCTACTTCCTAATATATAATTCCTTTGTGAATTGAATTACTTGTTACAAATAATCTATTAAATATCTAACATATATTTACATTTCATTTAACTATATACATTGTATGTTAATATAATTAAATAATATATTAAAAATGGTTACACTTTATTTTAAGGTGTCCTTGTTACAGTGTAATTATACATTTAAGTACTGAGTAATACTTATTATATGGTCAGGGTTAAGGATTAGGGTTTGGTTTAGGGTTACTTGCATGTATGTAATTGCATGCATTATGCATAATTCATAATAGTAAGTATGTAATGTGTAACAAGGACACCTTAAAATAAAGTGTTACCTTAAAAATGATTTGTGTTTAAAGGCAATGTTTTAATAATACTTAATGCTTTTTATGTTTGCTAACCACACTGGTGACCTTTTTGTGTTTCAAGTACATTCTTCAACCTTTTAAATAAATGCAAATTAGAAAAGCCTTCTACAGAAATTCATTTTACTCGCAGATTTTCACAAATGTTGCTTGCAAAATGAGAAGAAAGCTATCAATGAATAAGAACGAAGGCCAAATACGATATTTGAAAGCAGTCATTAATGAATACTCCTAAAATACGTAGTGGATCCATGCATTTTGACCATTTTTAGGGTAAAGTCTGTGACCTCACATTCAAGTTAATCATTGAAGGTCCCAATGTGATGGCCAAGGGTTCTATCTTGTAATATCTGGCACCCATTTACTCACCCTGACGGCTGCACCTACATTCAAAGCCGTATCATTCCTTTCAGTTCACTGACCTCCTCGCGCTCCTATTCTTTCCCCTCTTCTATCCCACTGCCTCATCACAGACAGGCATTGTGAGGACGTGCCCGGCAATTAAAGCCAGCCTGGCGCCGGGGCTAATGAGATTCCAGAGCCACACTCTCTCTCTCCCTAACACCTCGCCAAGGTTATCGGCTAGCAAGCTCGCCCCACACACTGCTCCCAGCGGACCCCGGCAGAGAAGCTCTCTACTGAGGCAGAGCTACAGAAAAAGCCAAGATAATGTTAACTCCTGAAATTCATTTGCTCTGCGAGGGAAAGCGAGAGAGAAAGGAAGAGGAAAAGGAAGGGAACAAGAGAGAGCGAAAGCGAGAGACCGAGCTGCCTCATTAGTGTTTCAGTCACAGCATCACTTTCTGCTCACGCCAGGCTTACATACTGAGGAGAAAAGCTGCAGTGGAAAATCACCTCACCTCTGACAAGTGCTGTTCACCAGGCAGACATAGAACAATAACGGTGTCTTACAGCGAGGCCTCCACCTCGCTCTCACTCTCTCTCTCTCTCTCACCTACTTCTCTTTCTGCATGCTGTTCTCTCTTTTATCAATAATGGATATGGTTTGAGAATCTGCAGATTTAAAATCCAAATGGTAAAATATATAGAACAATACATTTTTTACATTACATTATTTAAAAAGTGTCTATAATGGATTTTTGCACCAAAAACAATTAATTAGTTTCATAAAGTATGGCGTTCTAAGATAATTTTTTAATTCTTCAATTTTTTTAAATATATATTTTTTTCTCTAATTGCTAATGGATTTTAATTATTGTTATAGTAATTTTTGTGAGCTCACAATAATTTAGATAATATTTGCACTTCCAAATGTTTGGACAAAATTTTACATTTTTAAAATGAATGAGAGTACAAGAACATCCTTTTACAGGTGACCTTTTATGGGACTTATAGCATGCATAACTAAGGGAAAAAATTAATATCTTGAATAAAACATCATGGACATGTTGAATAATTATGAAACTTACCACTGTTTCTCTGATACTGAGATTTAAACAGACTTTTTTGTTTACTGTACCTTTAAGACTAAACTCTTGAAAATAAAGTTCCAAAAGTGGGTTTCACAGTGATGCCATGGAAGAACCATTTTTGGTTCCACAAGGAACATTTCAGTGAATAATTATTATAAAAAAAACTTTTATCTTAGTATGAAAAACGTTTAAAAAATCTAAAGAACCTTTAGTGAAATAAAAAGGTTCTGTGAATGTTAAAGTCTTTCAATGGAACCATAGAAGCCAATAAAGGACCTTTATTTATATGTATATGAATGGAGATTGTTTTTATTGGTTAATCATTGGAACAGTTCCCGCTAAATGTGCTCATGGTTGTGATGTCATAACCATAACAATTTCTAAATGAATCTTTATGATTATGTACAGCTTAGTTTTGTGCAGTGTAGGTGGACTGGAGAAGCAGCATTGTGCCAAACCTAATCAAAGTCTTATATTTCAAAAGAATAATGTTTGATACTATGTTTCAACCTAAATATGCTGACTTAAAATTGAGAGCAGACAGACACTAACTCGCTTGTCCATTCTAGAGCCAAAACAGAGGGAAATATACAGTATTGGATTATCCTCTGTAAACATAAAAATGTAGCAGGGGATGAGAAAACAAACACTGCTAGCTTCCCAAAAGGAGTTGAGGGCTATTCTTCACAGCACAGAGAGCAGCTGGGGGTGGAAAGCCCTAGTCTCACCAGATTTACTGTTGTGAGTCACATCAAAAGCAGAAAAATATCCACTATAAATAACTTCAGTGGCTAGCGCTCAAACCCATGTTTTTCGGTTTAGAAGAGACTCTTCATGCAGGGAGAGTGGGATGCTATGGGGCCGGCTGTGAAGAGGAGCTGCTCAATGCCAGTTTGTGTCAGTCAGCACAGATGAAACCCCCTTACGGACAAATTCTAAACAAGGCCTACTGAGAATTTCAGAAAAAGGAAAGCTGCCAGAGGTTCCTTTAGGATTAGACTTGAAATTTCTGGGTCAGATTCGATCACAACATGCCGAGTCAGTGGCCAGATGTATAAGCGATTTGGTGACTCTGCTTCAACGAGGCTTATGAATCAATCAAAAGTGGACTCTAAAATGACACATTTGAACATTTAAGGGGGCAATTCACTTAAAATCATAATTTATTTATTTAAAATCTTCTCATTTATGGTGTTCCAAACCCATATGTCATGTCACACACACACACAAAAAAAAATCTGTGGAATGCCCTGGATGCTCTTTCTCACATATAAACAGTAGTGACTCACTATCATGCCTCAATAAGGATATATATTGAAAAACGATGTGTGTGTGTATATAATTGTATTAGGGATGTGCGGGTCTAGTCGTCTAGTCGACTAAACGGTGCAGCTCCTGCTAGTCGACACTGAAATCAATAGTCGATTACACGAGAGAAAAATATTACCATAATTTTAACGTTACATTTAAAACATTTTAACAACAAGCTAAAATAAAACTTTTGAAAAATAATAAATATCAAAATATTTAAATATATAAATATTTTTAAAAGCGTATCTGGGCTGAAACCAAATTTTTACCTCAGACCTCGCATGCCTTTTCTTCATGTCAGTTGTCAAATGACCACGCGAAGAACCAGCAAGGTGTGGGATTATTTTGAATTAAGTTATTTTGAGATTAAGTATTTCAAGTGTAGGCTGTTATACACGCACAGTTTTTTTTTTCTTTTGCCAGTTTTTGGGGGTTTCTAGCTTTTAGATTAGTTGGATACAAAACTTCAGTTTAAACGACAGTCAAATTAGTCGTAGCGCACATCCCTAAATTGTATATGTGTGTGTGTGTGTATATATATGGATATTGTGGTAACACTACACATACAATAATATCATAAATAATTCAGCACCATTTTACACCGGTTGACACTCCAGCATAGTAGGTGGCAGTATTGCACTGTAACGTCTTTACACTTCTCTACAATCTTAGGGAGTGTCCGCAAAAAGACTAAAACACTGTAATTATGCCAACGCTATCTCACAACCAATTTGTAAGTATTTTACGAGTTGGCCAATTCATACAAATTTGTACAACCTCACTCGTGCGATTTTGTACGATTTCTGTGAGGGGTAGGTTTAGGGGCGGAATTAGGTGTTCCACCTTGTAAAATACGTACGATTTGTGAAAAATATGCAAGAATGAGGACATATGAAATTGTGTGAATTAGCCACCTATATGTATGAATTTCCGTGAAAACGGGTTGATTATGCATGCCAGGCCAGTATTTGGCGATGTCTGTGCACATACCTATAGACTGAAAATGTTATACTTATACACGACTTTCACATTTTACACAGAGACAATAATTGTATCATTTTCAGAAACCTGCACCTTGAAACCCATCTTCAAACGTTTGCATTTTCAAAACGCTGTTGTTGTGTAAATGCCTCCTTATTTTAAGTGTGATCCATTGGCCAAAACACCACAAATCAAACCAAATTAAACATGAATTTGACAGATTTTTAAATTAATTTAAGCTTTTTTTATTGAAACTGTCTATAGATAATACAATAATATCATTATTAGTAATTATTTGGCCATAACAATCATGTAGTGAAAATATGTTATTTTTTATATACCAATATAAATCTTTATAATGACTAAATGCTTATTGTTTATTTTCTTACCAAAACCACCTACAAGTAAATAATAAAAAAATTGAAGATAAATTGTAAAATAAGAAATAAGTCATATTGCAAGACATGAAGTTGTAATTGTGAGATACTATTACTATCTCATCATCCTTGTCTGAATGTGGCCAACACCGGGACTGTTCTCCACAGGTACACATTGTCATTACGGGATGTGTCCCCTGGCAGCTCAATGCATCAGACAGTCTCAAAGAGGGAAATCCAGTGGGCGTCAAAGGTGACAGCTACCCCGACTACCTGACTAGCCCACTTCCTTCAACCATGGCATCCGTCGGAAAGAACATCTAGCACTGGAAGACTAACAGACAGTGTCCTCTATTGGGATTCAAATGCTCTTTGGATCCACATGACATTCTGAGAGTATCTTACAAACAGCGCATTATTCTTAATATATTCTTGTAATCAAGTTTCATTAGCATGAGGCTATTCACGCTGCGATGTAGCAAGTAAGCTCGCTATTTCTATGTTGTCGCTATTGTCACTATACCAAGTGGCGGCTGTAACTTAACGTGACGTGATTTAAGAGTATTAGGAGAGGCGGTGATTACAACTCAGACTCACAGATGTGAAGGAGCCCGTCGCTCGGCGTAGTTAGCATGCAAAGTTTAGCATGCAAATTCAACGGTTCAATGGGGCGACAAACATGCACATTAGCATCGCCGACACTCAAAACAAATCTTCTCGCCCTGCTCTCAACGTGACACGTTCCACCAGCCAAAACCCCCTGCAAACAATTAGGCCACAAGCCTTTTAAGTTCACTCATCTTTCGTTTTAGTCACAATTGTGAACAAAACCGCGTTCTTACCGATAAGCCTGATGGAAAGCTTTATTATGCTATTTAACAAAGGAATGAATCGGCCCCTTTTTCTCTCGCGCCGAGCAGCATACAAAGCACTTGACAAAAGAATGCTCTGGCCTGACAGGCTCGGCTCACCTTCGCTGTGGCTCATTTGAATATTCCCATCATGCTTCATTTCAGGGTTCAGCCAGGTGGCGAAATGGGGTAAACCAAACACTTCCAAATGAGAGGCTTTCTAATGCGCGCTAAGAGACCCCTCTTATTTTCATATTTCAGACCGACCTGTGACTTTGTGTCTGTAATTTGCATGAAACACAATTGTTCATCTAATACAGATGGGGCCTGATTGAATCTTTCCTTTTCATTTAATCAAAAAGAGGACAATTGCTGTATTTTTCTCAGGAGCAACGGGGGCCGTACCTTTGGCCCAGAATGAGATGGCAGTGATTGTTCCAAAAGAGTTTTTGTGTTATTTCATTTATTCATCTACTTATATTCATAAATCTTTTATTTACCATTTCATATCAGTATCTAGGAGTTTTCCCTCCCCCGTGGGACTGGTTTGTAATTGAGATTGCTCCAGAAGACCACAGCCTTCTGATCCTGTCACATTCATTTCCTGCTTCTGCCTCACAGGAGAATTCCAATTACACCTGCCATCTATTTGGTAGCCTTAGTGCTCCGTGCCGCTCGCTGTTTGTGCTGGAAAAGTGTTTGCATCAAGGAAAAAAGGAGGGTTTAATCAAGAGGAGGATGCAAAAAGTGATTGCCAGAAGGGAAGATTGCTGAACTCATCAATGACATGCTCGTCAATAGTAAAGTTAGTGGTCAGGCTGCAAATCGATGGAGACTACAGGGAATAGTGGAGAATCTTCTCATGCAATACTTTGGAAATATAAGAATGTGTCATTTTATATATAATATAAAATTTAAGATACAGGAATATTTGCTGAGAAAAGTCACAATACATATAGAACTTCTGACATTACATTTTTGTGACAAAAACATTAAAAACGTAGCTTTAGAAGTGAGTATACTGCTTTTATTTCCATTATGAATTTCATACTTGTTTCAGGTGCAATCTCTAAGCTGTTTGTCGTCAAAATTCGGTCTGTTCAGTTTCTCGATCTGAAAAAGTGGTTTTCGAACTGAACTTGGGTCCATTTGAATAGGTGATCTGTAAATTCATAGGAATCTGTCCTAAATGGCATTTAATACCCAACTTTGGGCTTTGACAATTTTGATGTTTTTAAAAGTCTCTAATGCTCACTTCATTTTGTCATGTCTTCATTTACTTTTGAACATTTGCAAAAATGCATTAAAAACAATTAGATTAAGAAATATATCAATTTAAAATAACTATTTTATTTTCAGCAGCCATTACTCTAGTCACATGATCTTTCAGGAACCATTCTAATATGCTGATTTGGTGATACATGTGGAAATATGTCCCCCACACCCCAGATTTTGTTCTTACCATAAAAAAAAAAAAAACTGTATTTATTTGAAGTATTTTTTTTTTTTTTGTAATATCAATGAACATTTTGCTGTCGCTTAATTTCACTTAATTTAATACAGCATATCATTTCCTAAAACAATTCTCTCTGATGGTAGTATATAGCCTATATGAATAATCACGTTTAATTAACATTACTTTGACAGGCTTTGTCAAAATATTCTAGTCATTCCAGCAGAGAACAGTATATCCCAGTTACTGAGTCTCACTTCCCTCAAGACAAGCTTCAGTTAATGTGCTCAGTAACAGCCTACAGTGGGCACAGTTCACAACCATCAAACTCAATAAAACCCACATCAATCATCACATATTTGGCCCTACACAACACTACAGTTGCGAAGTGAAATCACTCTGGCTATTTACACTCTATTTTAATCTTTTGGATCAGTCTGTGGGTTGTGCTTTGGGAATCTGGGGGTACTAACTGGCAGATAAGTACTCTTTGATGGAGCGGCTCCTCCTCCTGTCTCGTTGTCATGCATGAGTGTGCGTGTAGGACTCTTATGCGTGTGGCAGAGGCAGCAGACTGTGAAACAAGCCTTCTTCACTCAAACTGAGAGCTAATTGGGTGTGGCTGAAACAATATGGCTTCCTACGGCTCAGTAGAGATGAATGGCCCCTCTCCCGAAGATGGCAAACTTTGCTCTTCCAGGGCATCAAATCAGCTTAGACAATCAACAAACATCGGAAGGATCCATTATAAATCTCGCCATGACAGGCCACTGAAATGAGAGATTTTACTCAAAACGACAATAACTGTCAAATAGAAATAGGATTAGGATTCCTGAATTGGAGGCTCACATTGCACATCGTGAGTGAGAGATGTCATCATGACTGTGTTTTGCTGTTTGAATTGAGTGATTTTTCAGGTTGAGTGAAGAAAACCTAATGTTATTTGAGATCGGAGTAATGCTGGAATTCATCTAACAACGGCATGAATGATTCGTACACATTATCAGCAATTGTTTTCAGCAATGAAAAAGGGTAAACAAAGAGACGGCTGACGGGCTGAGAGAAAATTCTCCCACAAGGATGCACACTAAACCGCAGAGATTCAACCAATCTCACATGCATTCGTCCTCTCTTGTCCTCCATGTAATATCCCAGTGACTGTCTTTGAATGAATCACCCATATCACTCAGGAGCACATGCAATAAGCTAGAACACAAATTGAAAGCTAGTTTCTTTAACCATAATATTATGTTCAGTTGAAATTCTCTTTATGCTGTGTATGATTGGGGTTCTGTGATGGACTGGCCATCCAGGGAGTTTCCCTGCTTACGGCCTGAGACACTGGGATAGGCTCCAGCATCTCCACAGCCCTAGACAGGACAAGGGTCTGAGTGGATAGATGGATGGATGAATAAACATGAATGGATAGGTGAATGGATAGATGGATGAACACGAACATGAACATAGATGTGGATGGATGCATGAACATGGACGGATGGATGGATGGATGAGCACAAATAGATGAACATGAATTAATATATGGATGGATGGACGGACAAGAATGGATAGATGAACGTGAATGGAGGGATGGATGGATGAACATGAATGGATGAACACATGGATGGATGGATGGATGGATGGATGAACATGAATGGATGAACACTAATGTATGGTGGGTGGATGGATGGATAGATAAATGATGGATGCATGCATGAACATGGATGGATGGATGGATGAGCACAAATAGATGAACATGAATGAATGGATGAATGTGAATGGATGGATGGATGGACGGACGGACGTGGATGGGTGGATGGGTGGGTGAACGCGGATGGATGGATTAATGGATGGATAGACAGATGGATATTTTGAAAGTGAAAAATTTTAAATTTGAACTAACGACCTAATAATTTTAAGTTCCACTTACACAATGAATATCAGATTAGAGATATTAAAGCTAAATTCTTTGTTTTGTCACAAAGTAGGCATGCACCTTTTATCCAGAAATTATTTTTCATCTAATAGATCATTTTTGGGATAAAGTGTAGAAAAATATAATAAAACATAATTATAAGTAAAAAAAAAAAAAAAATTACTTAATGTAATCTATTACAATCTTGACATTTATATGTTTTATATGCTTTATATCTGAAGTATCTGAGACTCCAAAAACAAGTAATGAAACATTTTCATGGTGGACATTTGATGGATGTTATCATATTGTTCCAAACATATGACTTTATTTTTTCTGAAGAACACAAAAGAAGATTTTTTTTTTGTCAACAATGAATGTTGAAGGGGACTGTACTGACTTTCATTTTATTTGAGAAAAAAAAAAAAAAAACTTTTACGTTCCACAAAAGAAAGTAAGTTATACAAGATTGGAAGAACATAAGATTGAGTAAATGATGACAGATTTTTTTTTTTTCATGTGTAGGTGAATTATCCCTTTAAGCCGACATTTGTTTTGTTGAAAGCTGGCACAGTATAGTCTTTTTATGTTTCATACATTACACTAACCATAACATTACTTTAGTCATTATGTGGTTTTAACCCAAATCGGCTCTATGCACTGCATTCTGTAGTCTGTAGAGCTCTGCATGACATGAATTAGTGAATCACAGCAAGGATTAAGATATAGTAGGCACACACACACACACACACACACACACACACACATAATCTCAAAAACAACTTGTTGCAGTTTAATGGCACCACACCGTAAAAGCCAATAAGTACTAACATTTGCAGTCAGCTACAAACCACAGTCTGGGTCTTCAGTCTCCAGCTCAGATCTTATCGGCGTCCTGTGCAGAAGCAAGACCTAACTTATCTAAATTTGCCATGGACTCAGCTAGAGAAATCAATATCACACCATCTTTGTGCACAACAACACACAAACTACGACCAAAGGAAAACACACTTTACAATCTCTCGAATCTTCACCCTACACCTCTTCTACAAACACCAAATATCAAGCAGAGACAACAAGGAGGATGTACTTGTTTATCTTGGCAGTCTAAAGCGATGCACAATATCCTTTGTGCTATCAGTGTTGCTATGTTGTTGGGTTTCAATTAGCATGTTATGTCCAATACAATAATTTATTGTCCCCACTAAATATGATGTGGACATACAGTAATGCCTTAAAGGAATAGTTCACTCAGAAATGAAAATTCTGTCATCATTTATTCATGTCATTCCAAGGCTTTAAATGACTTTTGTTCAACTTTGAAAAAACAAATTAAGATATTTTAATGGAATCTTAAGAGATTTATTGCAACTCCATTCCACTAAAACAATATGAATCAAGCAGTTTAATCCAGGTCTTCTGACGAAACAAAAACATACAATGTTTTTATGAAGCATTTTTTGAAGCATCAAAATTTTTTAGTGAAATTGACTTTCAAAGGAGGGACATAAATCTTTCAGGTTTCATTGAAAAAAGCTTCATTTATGTTTGAAGATGAATGAAAATCTTAAGGGTTTGGAACAACATGAGGGTGGATAATTGATGACAGAATTTTTAGTTTTGGGTGAACTCTTTAATGCTAATCAAAAATGAAATTTTATTTGAGAAAATGAAATTCTACCCTTCACTTTTCTGTGGAACACAGAAGAAGACATTTTGAAGAGTCTTTACACAGTTCAATGTCATGTCAATGTCAATGACCATAGCTGGTAAGCTTCAAAAATGTCAAAAAGACCATAAAAGCAACTGCCTTAATTACCTAAATTTCAGTGTCTTTTTCAAATAAAGCTACCAAATTATTTGGGCCATAGCGCAAAAGTCATTTGGAATAATTTTATGGTACTTTTAATGGTATTTCTGGACTTTTTTGATATGGACAATTTTTTTGTTTTCCACAATAATAACAAATAATACACATACATTTTTATTCAAATACTATTGTGGCCCACAAAATGAAGTGTTATTTTATGCATTTTTGAATAACAGGAAAGACCTGTTAGTGTTTATCATTTATTTACATTGAACATTTAGTTTCTGTTGTTAAAAGTTTTGTGGTTATTACTGTGCTCAAGAGTAGAGCTTGTGAGCTTGTTCATTTTACTTACGTGAATTGTACTTAATTCCCTGTGTGAAATTTACTAGAAAATGTGCAAAAACTTTCAAAAACCTTTTTTTCAGAGTACGCCATAAGGGCAGTATGCCAAATTAATAAAGTCATATTACATTGTAAAATGTTTATAGCGATGTGTACTCATCTAATTCGTTACCACTCTTAGGCACCAGAAATAACACTGCTGGTCAGGCATTAACTGGCCATAATATCAAACATCAGGCCCTCTACTAACTCCTGCGTGGAGAGGCAGTAAACAGGATATGTGCTGCAATTACAAGTGTGCATTTTTAATCAGAGCAGGGCCTCTGAGTCAGGGATAAGCATGTGACTCAGCCTCACATCATACTATATTATGTTTCAGAACCCAAAAGAGGTCTCACATGTCTCTTTATGTACATTACATCAGTTTTCATACATATGTTCTGAAATCAGAGCCACCAGAAGGTGCACAAATGAGTGGCTGGATCAATTAGTAGTACACTGCGAGCATTTGGAGAGCCCAGCCTACGCTGGCAGAAACCCATAAAGACATATACAAAGAGACAGACGGGCTGGAGTACATACAGCTGTATTCCCGTGAGGGCAGTTAGGGAAAAACGGGGCAGACAAAGCAGCTCAGGTAATTAAACTCCATTCATGCTGTTAGTGAGGATCAATACCGCCAGTTAAACCGCACACACTAAAGGCTAGAGGAACTGGAATATTAAAATCTTTTCATATTTCAAAAAGTCACCATTAAAAGCAGGCCGAGCGATCCCACAGATCCCAAATCTCAAAAATGATTGTGTATGTGTGGCACAATCCACCCTTTCCTGGGTGTCAAATGCAGATTACAGTGATTGTGTCACATGCTTCCCCCAGGGCTAAGCGGTTCTAAATGCACTTCAGAGACGGGGAGAGAAGAAAGCGGTGGCCAGGACCCCTGTGTGCGTCTGTTCCTGGACCCGGGCAGGGGGCGACGTGGGCAGCGTGTTCGCCGCTGCGGGGTGCCCGCTAACAAAGGGGCACAAACTGCATGCCTACTGCTCGGTTTCTCGGGACGACTCGGATGTTTAGGTATTTACCAGGACAAAGCCATCTGCTTTATCAACAAAGTGTAGCGTCTCCGTAAAGACCACAGAGACATACAGAGAATGATAAAGCGGAGCCGTATCACGAAGACCACAGGGAAAGGAAGGGTTCAATCATAATTAAGAGAAACCCCCCACATTTCAGCTAATGAGATCCGGTACCCTGTTGGCATGGAAACGTGACAGAACGTGCCCCCATCACCACAAGCCTCTGGCAGGAACTGCCATCTCGTCTAAGCAACAGCCTATGAAATGAAAAGGCAAGGATAACATTTAAATCTGTGATATCATGGACGTGTTAAGATGGATGTATTTGTGCATGTGTGTGCGTGTGTTGACAGCGCACCTGTTGGAGGCGTGGAAGCGTGTCAGTAATCATTAAGTTAATGACAGGAACAATTATCCAGCGACATGAATGACAGCCTATGCGCCGCTCATCCATCATCCGTCATTTTGACTGACATGTGTTCAGGCTGCTTTTCTTAACCCTTACATTACTGCTAAAGTCCATTATAGCATCACAAGGCAAAAGAGAACTGGACAGATGAATGATGTCATTTATAAGCAATGACTCGTAAGCAGGGTCACTACATAGTGTTCACTGCTCACTACACACTTATGAATTTCACGTCACTTAACAAAACGTATTTTTATGGAATTTCCTGCAACACATTATACTATATTATATTATGATATGTTATATTATATTATATTAGCTATATTATATGTGACCCTGGACCTAGTCATAAGTAGCACTGGTATATTTGTAGCATTAAGATATTTTGTAAATTTCCTACTGTAAATATATAAAAACTTAATTTTTGATTAGTAATATGCATTGCTAAGAACTTCATTTGGACAACTTTAAAGGCAATTTTCTCAATATTTCGATTTTTTTTTGCACCTTCAGATTGCAGATTTTCAGAATGTTGTATCTCGGCCAAATATCGTCCTATCAATGGAAAGCTTATTTATTCAGCATTCAGATTATGTAGAAATGTTAATTTAAAAATAAATTGACCCTTAAGACTGGTTTTGTGGTCCATGGGTCACATATTATATTATATACATTCAAAATAGCATTGATTTAACTGTTTTTTTTGATCAAGTGAATCAAAAATTTTTAAAAAGTCTTACCAACCCCTAATTTTTGAAAGGTAGTGCATATACAGTGGTGGCCAAAATTGTTAGAAAACTTGGCATATTTAAGTATTATAATAAGAGGTTTCAGTTGTTTTTGTTGAATTGGCCAAATACAATACCCATAAAACGAACTATTGCCGGAACTACCTGTGACTGAAGCAATCTGCTGGGACATTGAAAATGATGTACTGCCCCCCTCAAACCCCATTAAGCAAATTTGGGGCGAGTTGGAAAATAAACTGGACAGATCTATTGTACATTCAAAGGAAAGCCTTTGGCTTGAGTTGCAGAAGGCATGGGATAGCATTAGTGTTGAAGTTATATTGACACTATGCCAGAGAGATGTGCTGCTGTAATTGCTGCAAAAGGTTAAAAGTGGATAAAAACTCACTTCATCTGATATTTGTTGTGCTGAGAGCAACCATCTGCATGTTTCATGAACATTATGAAATTAAATCTTGTTTCGGAGGCAAAAATGGTCAGTATTTTCAGATCTGTCAGGTATTCATATAACGGATTACATGGACTCTGGATTACGTAATCTGATTCCAAAAATCTAGTACTCATAATTTGAGTATATTTGGGATTTGCAAAACCCCTATTATTTAGTATTTAAGTCTAAGTTCTTTTGTGATGCGCAAGGACTGGAAGGAATGTTAATGTTCCTCTCCACCTTCTGAAGTGATTTATTTGCTCTGTGCGATCTGGAGTCTCACTTAAGATGGCCGAACACCCTCTAAGCAGGGCTGAGTAATTGGAACGCACCCATAGACATCACCTTGTGTAATGTTCTATTTTTGATGCCCAGTTAGCGTCGTGTGCAGACAGAACGCAGTGTGACACAAAGAGAAATGCTTCTGCAGTCCCACAGACCCACAAGTCTACACTTCTAACTATCAGACACAGGCAGATTTTCCTGCGAAATGACACCCCGGCACTGATGCTCTGAAGTCTGCGTGAAAGCAGACGCTCTGGGCTCTTTTCCTACGTGGGAAGAAGAGAAAATGCAACACGGTTTGACTCTAAACCCCAGACACGAGCTGTCATCCGACATAATGACAGATATCATAAGATTCACTCCTCCCTCTCTCTGTCTCACTTCTCACTTTCTCTTCATTGATCTGTTTGAAATCCAAACCACATGCACCTTTCATCAACAAACCACGTCACTTCTAGACAAGTAGAAATGGAGTGACAAAATGTAGATGTGGCGCATGGGTATTATCTACCAGAGTGTTCTTATCAAGTTTCTATGATTTATGTATTATACAAACAAGTTTGTGGTCAGGACATTTTTTCAATTTTTCAGCAGCTATTACTCCAGTGTTCAGTGTCACATGATCCTTCAGAAATGATTTGAATATGCTGATTTGTTGCTTAATAAACATTTCTTATTATTATCAATATTTTTGTGATCCATGATCCATAACATGTCTTTACTGTCACGGTCAATTAAATAAATGCATTAATTAAACAAATAAAATGGAATAAAAGCATTAATTTGCTTTTTTGAACCTCTTGTCAATTATGACACTCCTGACATGTATATATCGTATTAATTTCTTTCAAAAAATCGTATTGACCCCAAAATACAGTATGAGATTGATACACCCAGACACATGCTTTATATAAACATCATTTGAGTCATATGCACGAACGAACTCCATTCTGTGCTAAAAGAAGAGCACAGAGGAGCCTGATGAAGGTCAAATGTCAATCTCCATCACTGTGACAAACGAACGAGACAGAGACAGAAGCGATGTAAACAACTTTTCTCCCAAAGGTGACGTGGCTGTTTTGTTCAAGAATCCCGAGTGTTTCTATGTGTGTGCTCGCGCGTATGTGTGTGTGTGTGTGTGTGTGAGAGAGAGAGAGAGAACGAGAGAGAGAATGCTTGTTTGTGTGTGTGAGTAGGTCAGTGATGGATGAGGAGGGCATTCGTCTCTCCCCCGACCCTCACCCCCCCAACGAAGTTTAGCGCTGCTTATTTGTCATTGCCATCAGTGGGCCAGAGCTCTCACCACAGGATCAAGCCCCACTTTATCTCTGTCTTACAAAACAAGATGGTACCACTAAAACTACACAAAATATCATTCAGCCACTGAATCCTCTCTTCTTCGCAGTGATCGTTCAGTGCCAGAGTCAGAGAAAGCTGGATGGAAAATCTGCAAATTAATGTTCTCCTTGATCCGTGTTGTTTGTTGTGCTGCCCTGAGCCTTTGTGGAATATAATATCTCACTATCACTGGCGTCCACCTGCCCTTACAGTGATATTTACTTCAGATATTAAACTGCACATGGTAATATTTGTTCATCCATAAACAGTACTTTACATTCATGCTCATATGATGGTGTGCTCGGGCAAATCCAGAAGAAAAGAACATGCACAGACATGATCGTATATAATTTTCACCTCTGCTCTCACCTGTGTGATTGAGAGGTGCTAATGGGCAAGAAGAAAATGCGTAAGTGATTAACATGGAAATAAAAGAAAGGGATGAGATGTGATGAGACAATACAAGAAGAGAAGTAAAATGCAGAAGAGATGATACAACAACGAAAAAAAGACAGGACAACAAAATAAAAGACAAGAAAAAAAGGAGACAAAATGAGAACAGAAGAGGAAAATAAATAATACAAAATGAGAAAAAAAAATAGAAAACAAAAAGAGTAGAAAGTAATAAACTGTGGGAAAAAAAAAAAACATGACACCAAGCACAACAAATTCTTTTCTCTAAAGAAAATAAAAACAGAAAAAGAAAATAAGACAAAATGAGAAGAAAAATGGTGAAACAAGAACAAGAAGAAAAGAGACAAGATGACAGAAGAGGTTTTAGCAGAAATTCACTTGTCAACTGACCAAAATGTAAAAAAGTGAGCTCAGAGAATCTCCTAGCCCTTCACACTACACAGAAAGACAACATGGGTGGCAGAGACTGATCATACAGGGCAGACTGGACCATGTTTCATATGACACTGCAGCTGTGCCCTTCAAGGTCCCAGAGGAATGGCAGCCATGTAACGCTCTTCTACATCTCCATCTAAGACTCTACAAGGACGTGAGCGCACACACACAAACACAACATCAGTTCATCAGAACATAACAACTCTCCAGCCCTTATCATTTTCTTCTCTCTCGTCTTACTGTCTCTGACCCTCTCTCCAGTCTGACCCCGCAACAGTGGCCGTAATGTGCGAGTTTAACACATTAAGTGCTCAGAGCACCATGGATTCACACACTCTTTATAGCTCAGCCTGCTCTCACACAACAGCTCCACGTATCCACCTTCCCTTTCTGAATCACTACTGTCACCTCAAGACTTCTCATCATATTTCTCGGAGTCTAACAAGCATCGAATCGATATCTGATAATGAAGGAAAACTTAAAGTGTTACAGTGTTAAAAAAGCATCGAGTCAGGTCAAAAACTCATCAATAAACCCTAAATAATCTATTAGATATTCCACTGTTCCAGATTAATTTGAGGGTTTGCCAAATGACCGATCAAATAAATCAATGGAGATGCTGCAGTGAGCCCTTAATCTGTGTGTTAATTAAGGCCAGCCATGGGACTGATGAACTTGGCACTCATTTCCCACTGAGAGCAGCAGAGGTGCAGGTGAGCACATCAATGCACACACATACACACTGTGGTCTGCTGCTTTAATTAAAAGTAATAATAATAAAAATATTAGAGCTGCACAATTAATCGAAAGAAGAACACGATTACGGCTGCCAAGTTATAGCATTGAGCAAGACACATCCACTGCATAAATGCAGTGGCCAATTAAATGTATTTAAATTAGTCCATGAGGCTATCGATAGGGATGCACAACGTGTCAGTGGTCATAACCTGTATTGGTCAATATACTGTATAAAAGCCAATAAATGACAGTAAATAAATAATAATGCATTTTCTGCAATATAACCTGTTTTGAAACGTACTTGGTGTCAACTGAAGCGCATAGATTTATATCTAATATCAGCCAATATATTGGTTATTGGCTTCAAAATATAAATAACTAAATTTCCATCGGTTTATCCATACCTATCAGTAACGCCAATTACTGTTAATGAGCGAGGCTGAAGCAGTCTTATTTTTCATATCTGTGGGGGGGCGACGGCCCACAAAAAAGAGAACTGAAGAAACATCACCTGGCACTCAAAAACAAGCTGTATCCTACGTGTCCACTGGCGCAGTAGAAATCTGCTCAAAACGTCAGGGTTTTAGCTCGAGCTGTGTATATACGTTTCTATCAGTGCGGTGTTTATTGCAGCTATCCAAAACACTTTAAGCTGCTCCCAATGTGCCTATTCCATTAAGTTGATATTGATGAAAAATTGCAGTTACACTTAAGACCCTGTAAATTAACAAACTGTTGGCTTATTAAAACAATAATAGATTTTCCTGTGTTGCTCAATTTCCCTCGCCTCTAATGAGATGCCAGCAAGTGGCCCTTGCCTGCAAGGTTAATGGATTCCATATTTTTCAGTTTAAAAACTGGGTTCTTCTAGCTCAAGAACCAATGCAAAAGTATTGCTAATTAGACAGCAATGGCTCAAAAGAGCTTAAGGAGACTGTCGAAAACAGGCAAGCAGCTTGCCGCTCCACATCCACTTCTGGGGCTTTTTTTTTTTCAAAGATTTACTGATATAGGATTTGTTTTTCCCCTCAAACTCTACATATCTTACCCCACCATGTGTTTAAAGCGCAGCTGCTCGTGTTGCTTTGTGAATACACGCTGTAAAACAGGAACACTGATGCTATAGCCATGGTCTTCTCTAGCAGGGGTGTGTGAATGAGGCAGGATCAGGTCTTTGAACGCCGCAGTGTCTTTCTGTCCGAGACAGAGGTGGATGGAGGTGAAGTCGAGGGGTGATTGCCCACTGAGCTCTGAATTGATAGAGACAGGCGGTGAAGGGGAGGGTGGAACTGCCTGCCATTGATCACACATTCTGGACAGGAGGCTTTTCAATCACCCCCTCTTCTCTCTCTGTCTCCTGCATCTGTGGGCTAAGAGGCCTGGGCTGAGTAAATTGCTTCATGCCAGTCTAATTTTAAGAAGCTCGTAAAAGCAGAGATATGCCGCTCTCGCTCACGTTCTCTCCCCGGCTCCCCGAAGTGCACAGCTACGCTCTCGTACAGAGATGAAGAAGAAGGATCTCATTCTCTGCAGAAGACAGCATGCTTTTACCACACACGTGCACACACACACACATACGCTGGCCAGAGCGTCTGCTGGACTTGTCTTAGCGGAGACCATTTAATTTCAGTTTGGACCTCTGGGCAATTTATCCAGCCGTCTTCTCTGTGTGTGGCCTCTCCATCATACCGCTAAATATGAGTGAATCCATCTCACAGCCATTGGGTTTTGCTCTGTAAGCGTTTATAATCAATGTGCACTATAGTTCAGATAAAAATGTAACTGCACTTTGTAATGTTAGTTGCATATAAAACACTGTGAAAAGCTCATTCTTCCCATCTCCCAAGCATTAATCAAAATGAAAGTTTAAAATGGCTCAATGTGACACATTATTAACTATATTGTTTCTTGGCCACTGTTCACAGCATGTGGATGAATCATACTAATGCTGATAAAACAAAGACAGAATGAAAATAAAACACAGTTGGGAATTTAGTCATGGTAATTAGGCATAAGTAGGCTACAGCCTACTCAAATCATTCACTTCATTGTCTTAAAGCAAAAGCTTTATAACTTTTTTTACTAATAACTTTTTTCCACTAGCCTTGTTTTTTATTCTGCGTCTTAGGCATTTCTTACGTCAAATGTCAGACCTTCTGTTTTTGATTAACAGTAAGTGGATGGTGATCTTTTCAGCCATAAGGGAACCCATACAAGTTCAACAGGTCATTGTTCACTGTATAATTTACAGTAGGCCTATCAAATACACTTTCACTGTACAGAGGAGAGTAGCTCAAATATTCTGCCTAAATCTCATGTTGTGTTTCACAAAATAATGAAAATAATATGAGGATGACATGAGGGTAATTAAAAAAAATATTTGGTGGGTGAACTATTCTTGTCTTCTTTTGAATAAAAACAGTTAACAACATAAACCAAGTCTCAATATACCAATAAAATACTTTTTGTGCCATAAATCTGGTCAGTGTCTGTAGGCCTAACTAATGAAAAAGATAATGATGATTAATGGATATTGTCTTCACCAAAAATATAATAAAATAAAATAAATAAACGAAACAACTAACTAAATGTTGAATTTAAGCACAATACAGCCTTCTAGTTAACTCGAGTTTGTTTAACGGTATGCGGAAACCGCTTCCGTCAGGTGTGTGTTTGCTTTTAGTCGGTTATTTAGTCGCGAAATATATCCGAATATAGAAATATACGTGAAATACATGTTCTTTGCAGAGAAATAGGCTATATCGATTTGCCTGTGACAGAGAAAGTCCGCGTTCGTCTCACATGGTCGCGCGCGCTTTGCCGGTGGCACTTTCGCGCGCATCTCACGAGCCGGTATTTGCCGACAGTTCGCGCGCTAATGTCTGTGAAGGAGTGACTCGGCTTTCTTACCTGGATCATGGTGGAGCGCTTTCGCCCTGTGTATGCCCGGGTGGTACATCTCTCCCCGGGTTTTCGTAACGCCGCCGCTACCGGCTGTGAAGTCAGTCAGAAATCCTTAACAGGTAAAACGGATCCTAAAACTTCGCAGGTTTGATAGTCAATCTCAGACACTTAACGATATATTGAATCTCCCCACAGCAACAGCGTTCTGTTGACAGTTCTACACGCCACTCGCAATCATCTCTGTTTCTTTTATTTTGCTTCGTTTTGGTGATAAACGTTCAGAAAGTTAGGCTACATGAATGAAAAGGCAGAAGAGCGGAGAGAATTCCTGGAACAAAAGAGTGTAGTTGTGGAGAGACAGAGCGGAGCTGTGCCTGCTCTTTACTCCACACAAAGCAGATGCTTGCAGCTCTGATTGGAAGGGAGGGGTGGGATGTGGCCGGGAATGTTCATGAAGGAGAGAGTGAGGGATAGCTTAACTCACATTAGTCAAATATTACGATTGTTTTTCATTTAATTCCTACTTGGATGATATATTTGACTTTATATTGTTTTCATTTTAACACATATATGGGCTACAGATGATTTGTCTAGTTTAGTATGCACACCGTAGCCTACCTATTTGAAGAAGTTATCTTATACGAAGAAAATATTCATGATTGTGTGTAAAATGTGTGCAAGTAGTCTGAATCATACAGACTGAAACATGAACAAATTTAAATAATGCAACATATATAATTTGAATTTAACTAAATAAGGTCTATCCTAACATTTAGCATAAAACTATGGAGCAATATTTGTATTATACAAAAAATATTGAATTTAAAATATTTCTTGTTTATTTTGTGTTTATGCATCTAAAATTATAGTGGGTAGGAAAAAATGCATGCACTGTACTTTATACTGTACAAATTCAGTATTTTCCAGAAAATGTTATTGATTTACTACCTTCAGTAACAATATAAAATCTAATTAATCATGTATAATGTGTCTTAATAAATAGAAATATTTAGCTGTCTTTTACATTTTAGTAGGGGTCCCTCACAAAGTGATCATCGTCATATGTGGGGCTCTCTGGTACCTAAAAGTTTGAAAACCCCCGACTTAGTCTACAGAAAACACCAAGTGGTGTAGTAGCTTTTAAAGCCCAGTCACTAAACATTATCCAAAGGATCATGTCTTGTTCAGGTGGCAATCGTAAGGGCATAACTGACCATTAGATGTCCAATGCTCCTGTGAAGCTTCAAGCTGCCACATTGTTGCCCTGTGCCTGCTAGGTTTCACATAGCCAAGCTTGGCCTGCTGCTCTCCATCCTCTCCCATATGGGTCAGCTTCCTGTTCCTGCTGGGCAAAAACCTACTACAGAACCTATCCTTTCATGCTGACCTATGAGCAGTTCTCCTCACCTAAATCCCATCCTGACTCTGAGCCACTTCAGTAAAGCTGCTCTCTGACCAGTGCCCATGAACCTCCAGAGGAACAGGCAGATACCAATCCTGCGCCTAGAGTCTAAGTTTGGACAATACGAGCTAACAGCTTCTAATGCTGGCACTTCACTTCTACCATGGTCTATAACTAGAATGCAGGATCGTTTCATGAATACGTGTGGGATATATGAGAGCTGTCCAATTTCCAAACCAATAGAGAGCACTTTGGGTGGTGGAATTATTCAATGGACCCAAGTGGTGGTACTTACAAAGGCTGGTGCCTTTGTACAGTATGTATGTGAGTAGATGATGGACTAATATGGCTTCTCTTAGCTTTTTACCAGATATATTTGGCCACTGTAGGTCACCTACAGAGTTAAGGGGTCAATGGTATGATATTTTTGGGTCCACATCTATCCATTTATTTAAAATCACAATGGCATGAATATACTCTGATGAGCATGTTTTCATTGTTTAATTAAAATTCATACAAGTGATATCATAACACATTTCTGAAATGTATTAAAGCCCTTATTAAGGGCTTTGACATAGTCTTCTATTTATTTATTTTTTAGGGAAAAAAAATGCTTCAATGCTTTGAAAAAAAGCCTGCCAAATCAGTCGAGGTCCAATCAACATGTAGAAAAAAACATAAAACAGGAAACAATCATGTCAAAATGATCAAATGATTATGATCAACTCTGCACAACCTCATTAACGTCTAAGCATCGTAAAATATCAGATCATTTGACATTTTTATGACATGGCAAGAATAGTTCAAAAATGAAAATGTCAAGTACTCGCCATCATAATGATTCAAAGGTATACACTTTTTGTTTTACTTGTTGCACCACAAGACATTTTTAGAGTTAATCAATTTAAACATCTCTTGAAAATGGTTTATATGAAGTTCCCAACTGAGGAGCCTAATAATCCAGTCCTGTCAATCATCAAACAACCGAATATAAGCAGCAGTCATTGCTCTGTTCAAGCGACAATTCTTCTGGCATCCCTCCACCTCCCTTCTCCTCCTCTAATTGGGGGGGGGTCCTACTCGGAGCTCAAGCCGAGCCTCGAGTTTTGAGCCTCCTTTGCGGACAGCAAACCAAGTTCATTTACCATTACCTGACAGGGCTGAATGGGCAGGCGAACTCGTAAAATGGTTTTCAAAACCATATGAAACCAACATGAATACAAAGAATACATTTCTAAAACCATTGTTGTCATTTTTACATGTCACTGACCCTCGACACCTTAACCTACAGTATTGGCCCATACGCAATCTTTCTTCCACTCAAGACTGTAGACATTGTATATTATGTAAACAGCATCTATTTTGTTTTTCAACACAATCCTCATATACGGAATATATCTAACATTGGAATGTTTTTATCTATGTGCAAGGCTTTGATCAGGTAGACACAATTGGGTCAGCAATTCATCTCTTTTTTTCATGGTATAAATTTCAGGAGGAGGAGAAATACAGACAAAGGACTAAAAAACAGCATAATAAATAACATATATATTATGAATTGAACAATGATTTCTCAAATTTTCCATCAATCTTACAGAAGCAACAGCTGTATATTGATGGGAGAATGAATATTTAATCAGAGAAAAGCAGAGATAGTAATATTAATAATATGAATTTTAATGATAATGTTTATTGGTGAGATCAGAAATAAGCACAAGCACATAATGCAAATGTACTTTGCACATATAAAATACTCTCCAGTAAAAAAACAAACAAATCTAGTACCAAGGGAAAACTGACATCTCTTGAGATCCAGCGGCTCATTCCCTCGTGCGTCTCTGTTCTTACTCTGCAGGCTGTCATGGTTTGGGCTAATCGCTGCACAGGTGTCTGCCTGTGGCTGTCACTCATCTAGCTCACTACGATATGCAAATGATCTTAAATGCCGTCGCCTCTGCTGGATGAATCGTCCAATCCAGTGTCATTTTGCATGGATGGGTTTGTGCCAACAGCATCAGTTATAACCTCCCACTCCTCCCCAAGCTCAGAGCCAATCAGACAGACTCATCAACCACCATTAATTTTTTTTTGTAAAGATTTCCTCCAGCGCTGTGTCTAACTGCCGAGGTCCCCAATTAAGCAGAAAACAGAACGCAGACGTTCACCTTCCCTGCCATGCCGTGAAGCCAACGGCTATCAGTAAAACTGCTTACACAGAAGCTGCTCTTGGCTATGTCACACTAAAATGCCGCTAGCCATGCACTTGACAGTCCTTGCGTATTTCAAATTACTTCCAACATATCAACAGTTAGAGTGAACTGGTGCCATAATTACACACTTAGTCAAATTGTTCAATTTCTGCCCAAGTCATATTAGTGAAATTTAGAGTGGGCAGAAAGAGTTTAAATTTATTAGTGACTCAAAAATGCTGGAGTCATATCACTGAGCAACAGTACAACAGTCATCCAAAAATGTTAGGAAAGTAAGAACATATTACAGGCTTTTACTGACAAACTTGAGATTTCTACTTACTTGAGAAATGAGCAACATTAATAAATTGCTGTCCAATTTTTCAAACGCTCCAAAAGATCGCATTGAGGTTTGGAAGACGGTAACTAATTATAGCATAAATTTTAGTTTCATAAAGCTGATGGTGAAATGAATATGGTTCAGAGAGGTGGCCCTAATCAAATATTCCCTTTCAGCAGAGGAAGAACAAAGGCTATCAATGGCGGCGGGATTACTTATGCCCTTTTCCCTCGTTTCGTGTCCAGTTCTCGCATTCTCTTTTACATGAGAAGCGGCTTTCATTGTGTAGATAAAAGCAAGAGGGTTTGATTAGAATAACCTGCCGTACACCTGCATGCATGTGACGTTCTGCTGAAGAAAGAAATGTCTACTAGAGATGATTTTGCTCTAAGACCAAGATTTTACACTGGACATCAAGCAGTGATCCAAGTAACCTGTTTTTAATATAGTACATGTCATATATATATATATATATATTTTTAGTAGTTCTGTTCACAATTTTCAAGGATGAAGCCATGTTATGCAAACTGTCCTTATTTGCAATGGCCTCAACAACATATTTGAAGCATTTTCTCCCTTTCAAAAGTTACGCTGATGTTTTTTGCACAAAAAGTTCCACGGATGTTAAAGGTTCTTCATAGAACCATAGATGCCAATAAAGAACCTTTATTTTTGTAATATTAGCGTAACTTTGTCTAGCATCTATTTATGAGTTGTAAATGACCAGTTAAGAAACACTGCGTCAGATTCTTGGCATCCTAATGTGTTTGGGATTATAAAACATTGTTTGCTATCTCATAAATGTTATTAAGATTCTTTAATATTCATGAGGCTTACAATACAGAATGCTAAAGGAAAGCTAAGAAAGCGAAAGTCAACATCACTTAGAGGGATATGTCTGTCTGCCTCAACCTTTAACCTCATTGACTAAAGAACATCTATAAACATCAGCAGATATTACGGCTCATTCCGTTTATTCCATTTGTTTTGTTTTGTTTTGTGTTTTGGCAAGGAGCAGCTCTGCAACTATCTTTGTCACATCACATCGTCTCATCGGTGAAACCCCCCCAGCCGTCTCTCCCAAGAGTGATTAATCTTCTAACACTAATTAGATATTTGCTAATTAGCATCTGACATGTGAGGGGAGGAAGAGAAACATTTGCATGCGGACACGGATGACTACAGTCGGCAAATGCCGGGCTCAACCGTAGCAAAGCACCATCAGTGGAGTCGGGTACACGGCGCAGCTCACGGAGCAGGATGTGCTGATGTCAGAACGCCTGCTGGGTGATCTACCTGCATATAAGAGAATGTCAACGTCCAGGGGCTCAGGCATTATTTTATTCATTTTCAGATGAAGTCACCCCCTACGTTTCAAATGAGCACCGTCTAGATTTTAATGACCATCGTGGTGGAAACCTGGAGCTGAAAGGACATTAATCTGGATATTGCCAATTTAGCAGGAAGCCTGGTGGGAGAAAATCAGCAGGATTTTGGTGCTCTGTCTTCGCCTACACAGTCTCCTTCTGTCCATATCCAACTCATTTTATATGCCCTCATCAATTAATGACGACAGCTTATTATCATTTCATCGTGAGGGTTAAAAGATCTGTAGCAGATGGAGAAATGCTACCTGTGAAAATGATAAAGCTGAGCCATAATCAGACTTGTAGATTATAGTGCAGTAGGAACGACTGCAATGACCTCGCTTCGCTGAGTGAGAAACAGAAGATGTTTTACACTAAACCGGCACTATATGTGGATGATATTATATTTGGCCAGTAAGAAAAAGTTACTGGGAGTCATTCATGCCAAGGGATGGGTATCATAAATAATTTAACAGTTCTGGTTCCTTATTGATTCGATTACCAGGTATTTTATATTTATTTATATGTTTTTTTATTTTATTAATTAGTAAAATATTTAAAATGAAATAAGTGCAAGTTACACTGTTACAAAAAAAATCTATTTCAAATAAATGCTGTCCTTTCAAAC
The DNA here is from genome assembly GCF_012432095.1 of Onychostoma macrolepis. NCBI lineage: Eukaryota > Metazoa > Chordata > Actinopteri > Cypriniformes > Cyprinidae > Onychostoma > Onychostoma macrolepis. The sequence continues at coordinate 11,226,287 of NC_081175.1, forward strand.
TTGAAGAATCCTGAAAAAAGCATTAAGCAGCACAGCTGTTTTAAACATTGATAACAACACTGAAGACTAGAGTAACGGCTGCAACGCCATCACAGGGATACATTACTTTCTAAATATATTAAGATATATTACATAGAAAACAGCTATTTTAAATTATTAATATTTCACAATATTAATGTTTTTAAAACATTTTGATCAAATGGTGAGAATAAAAGACGTCTTAAAAAGTACTGAAAAAATATTACCGTCCCTAACTTTTGAATGGTAGTTTACATTTAAAACGGTTCTTGAAAAAGATATGCTTTCATGTTATAAAGACTTTTTGGTGGTGGCTTAATCTCTGCATACTGTATTTAAGTAAACTAAAATGTTAAACTAAAAGTAATGAAACATTTACCTAAAAAAAGTGTGTTTGGTAGGTGAAGGCTTCTCTCACAATCTGCAGTGTCTGCATGGTTTCTCTTCAGTGCTAAATCATCACAATTGGAGCACTATGGGGTTGGCACGATTTTTTGAAAAACAGTTATGTCAAGAGTAATTACTTCTTTTTGTCCTTTGCAACAGCATGTCTGCGAAAAATAATAAAAACACCTTGCACACCATAGAACACATCAGAAAGGAATGACACTTAATCCAGAACCCTTATGTCTTGATACTAATATCACAGTCTTGTCTTTGAGATAAAATGACAGATGTACCATCTGTGAGCCCATAAAATGAGGGTGATTCTGACAAGCTATCTGTTACACGACTTTGGGCTGACCGAGGCAAACATGGGACCACAATTCAGTGTTCGAGAGCCTCTCGATGCCCTGCTAACAATTTTCATGTGTCGCAGGATTTCACAGGGTAATTAAATGCCTAACTAGTGGCAACTTGAGGGGGAAAGCGCCACTGTCACAGGGGGGTGGTTAGCTGGATGCGTTTGAGTTGGTGAAATATGTGATTTCACAGGGAAATCGGCTCACAGATGTCTCATTAACTTCGTGTCATTTGCACCCACTTTTCTACGTCATTATGGAAATTCGCAAATACAGAAAATGATACGAAAAAGTTTGTACTGTAGAAAGTTCTGACTGTGATTTGTCAGGTTCATTAGCATTTCCGGCACAGGATGTAACATACTAAACCATTAAGCTTGTGTACAAACCATTTATCTGGCACAATGTAAAACAAATCCATTGACCAAATGAGGAATTTTTCATTGCACAAACAACTGCACACCATTTCAGCATAGAAAACCAGCCCTGGTGTACAATATGTGCAAAAGCTCAAGCAAACGTGCCTCACAGTAATGATCTGGTGTGTGTGTTTTATTCATGCACTTTAAGCTTCATATTGCGAATGATTTCCATCCAAATTTCCCATCAGGGATCAATAAAGTCTGTCCGTCTGTCTGCCTGTCTATCTATCACACGTGCTTTTGCAGACTCCAGCTATAGCATAATGTGCCACTGCTGTGTGTTTTGTAAACAGGAAGAGCTCCTGCTGACCAAATAAGATTATTCAGAGGACACGTTGTTTTTTTGCTTACAGCTCAAACTGTGAACATAATCAGCCAGCTTCCTCTTCCCCCTCTTCACAATCACTCTGAAACACATCAAGGTCAAGTGGCTGAAGACACTGTCATTACAGCACTGCTAAAAAAAAAAGAGATCAAATTCACAAGTGTTATTTAACAGAACAATGAAAGATCAGGAGAGAATTATTGCAAGCTGCATTTATGCATTACAGATACTTATCAGATCTACAAATTTCGCTTGGCAGACGATAAAAAAGGCGAGTTTCACTGGGCAATCAACCGCTAGAAATTGATCGTGAAATCTAATACTTTAATACTGGCATAAAAATATCGATTTATTTTTTAAATATTAATCATTTTATTATTTATTTAGCATCAAAAAAATTGAATTTGCATCATAAGCTTCAGTGTTAAAAATGAACTTTGCTAGTAAGTTATGTAGGATAGTAACTATTCTGCTCATTTTAAGCAGCAACACTGAAAACCCAAAGTGGTCACAACCAGCACTCAGTCACAGCAGTCACTCAGTGACAGAAAAAAAAAAATGCAATATGTAGTTATTATTACAGTAATCTTTATAGTTATTGTTCTTTGTGTGAACAGACCCAAGTTTCACAAAAATACAATAACATAAACATATACTAATATATACAGTATATATATATATATATATATATATATATATATATATATATTATTTTATTTTTTTGTGGTGAGGTTGATAGAAATCTAAACTTCAGAAATTGTTGAATGAATGATCAAAGTCTGATAATTTGCACCTATTGTCTATCCCCACCACTCCTATTTTCTTGATAAAATGGAAAATTATATAGTTAGATTTTTCACTATGTGTACAAAAAACATGTCTAAACAAACATAAAGAGCAATATAAATAGTCCATGTTAAATTATCTATAATTTACAGTAAAAGATCTCACCCATGCTTATTCTACTTTGAAATGGGCTGCTACGATATTCTGCTGTTCAAGTGTGTGCTGTAGGTGTCAATCTTAAAACTAACTCTGCATATCCAAGCGGCCAATTAGTGTGTGAGGCAGGCAGGCGTCCACGTGGAAAACTACATGTGTGCGTGAGCGGGAAAGAGAGAAAGTCGATGAATTCAAACGACACTGGCTGAGAGCAAGTAACTTCTTTTGGGTTCCTGGTAGTGGACGGTTGCAAACATCTCAGATAAAGCAGAGAAGTAGCCTTGCAGAAAATCAATAATTCATAGGTGACGATCAGATTTCTTCTCTGCCCGTTGTCAAGGTGAGAGCATGCCGAGCTCCAGGCTGAGCCAGCTTTCTGCAGCAGCCTGGAAAATGACAGCAGGCTTGTCAGGAAGAAATGCCTGCTATCGACGCCTGCCTGCGTAATGATGTGCATGCCACTGTGCACTCGTGCAAACGTGCGTGTGCGTCCTCGCGGTATTGCTGACTGACAGGACATCTCTCTCGCTGTGACACTAAGAGCTCCACGGGCTGAAGTTCCAGACACTTTCAGACCAGAACCTCACTTAGATCTGGCCACAGTTCTGCCCTGCTTCTCACCAGCACAAATATTTCAGAAGGATTCAAACCATCAGGCCATTACCGAGACCTCTGGATCTGGCTCTGTCTGTCAGAGCGTTTCCATTTGACTTTGCATCTCGGTGATTGATAGAGAGCGGGCGTTCTTGTAACTGGCTCGGTATCAGATCCGAAGATTTGATGCGATGTGACAGGCAGCCATGAAGCTCCTCGGAGACCCCTGAGGAGAACTCGACTCATTCTCGCGTCCACGGTTCCTCAAGCGCGAGCAGCGGACCACAGCCAGATGGCAGAGCGGCAAGGACAACCCACCCAGCGCAGGGCACGACCAATCGGGTGTAACGAGCAGAACTCTGTAACGGTATCCATGGAAACGGCGGTTTTCTTGGCCTATGGCACGCGAGTGACAGGGAGCTCAGGTATAAGATCTCGCAGCGGTCATCAATCACTTCAAAGCAGAGGCTGCTCCACCTCCGCAGTGCGGTGAACTTTAAACAGAGAACAACAAAGAGACGGGCTTTCAATCAATCATAATGACACGCTTCTCCACGGCCCTGTTCAACCAGCAAACCTACTCGCAGTCAACTACACATCACTCTTCATTTAGCACTTAACGTCCAACCCATCTACTAAAGCATTAATGTATCTCGCCCTCTCAGATGCACACAACAATCAAACTTCAGATATCAAGGTGGTAGGAAAGTTATGGAGAAAGCAAGACGAGACTAGGTTTGCAAGCACAAAAGGAAGTTTCAGTGCTTCAAACTAAAGAGGTTTTGCAAGTAATTTGTCTGCCAACACTTCATTCAAAACTGCTGTGTGATGTGACAATCTCAGTTAATCAGAATATATTTGAAGTTTAATATAGGTCTACATTTAAATGGGACCAATTTTGGACCAATGAGATTACACAGTGGGCGGGGCTACCAGGAGTGTCTGCGTCACTGCAAAATACAAACCGGACAGCTGACAAAATGCAAAATGTTCTACTGCAGCCATTTACTGTACATGGAAAAGGTATCACTAAACATGCATAATATGTCAATGCCATATTGTTTATTGGATGATATTTAAGTTTTTATTATTATTATTATTATTATTGAACTTCTTAACACTTGCTTAAACTTAATAGTCAAAACTACTATCAAGAATGCAAATATTACAAATGAAATTAAATGGCTAACACTCTATTGATTTGCGAGATAACTCGCAACTGAGAAAAAATATATATATCTTGCAATTCTGACATTATAACTTCTAAAAGCAATTGCTTTTATATTATGCAATTCTGAGAAGAAAAGATGAAATTGCGAGATGAAAACTTGCAACGGTAAGAAAAAAAGGCAGAATTGTGAGAAAAAGTCGCAATTAACTTTCATTTTATTTTATATTCAGTGGCAGATATACAAGTGCCATGATATATCAGTTATTGGCTGGTATTTGAGATTAATTGTCACAGTATAACTCAGTCTATTGTAAGTCTAGCTAATATGCAAATAACTGAAAAAAGAAGACCAACTACAATTAAGTATGCAAATATTACATTAAGCTGCAAACATTTTATTGATGCAAATCAACTGGAGATTTTCAAAATTTAATCTTAAATTATGCACAATTTTAAATAACTTGTTTAATATTCAAAGACAAAGAGGAAAAATTAGTCGGAGGAATTTCAATGGATTTTTCTTTTAAAGAAATAAACAAATGGTCCTACATATTCTCAGCAATGAATGCTTCTAAATCAGTTATTTGAAGTGCCTCAGCAAGATGTTCAAACCTAATAATGGCTCACTGTGTAGTTCTGTCTAAAGCGTACTGTTTTAACATGTCAGTACATATTCACAAGACTCTAAAGAGCACAATCATTTACTGCGGCAAGTCGCAGCTGTTGTGTTTTGCATCTGAATGCAAAACAGCACGAGTGATGAAGAATAAAAACAACCTTTTGCTCAAAAAGCAACTAAAATTAGATTGAGACTGAGAAAAAAAAAAACATCAACGGGGTAAAAAAGCCTTTCTAGGGCTCTGGCGAGGCTTAATTACGCTTGTTGAAGCAGTTGTTTGCAGCACACCTTTCTGTCTCCCACTGCCTCTTTACCTGTGATCCCTGTGATTTCTGAGAGAATGTGCTTGTGCATTTTGGCAGATGTATCAAACGGTGTGAGAAAAAATAAAGGCAGAAAAGGATACAGAGAAAAAGAGAAGAGAGATGGAAAGAGAGAGAAAAGAGAAAGATAAGGATACAAGCGCACAGCTCGTTTGATATGGCTGCACTCAACACTGAAGCTGTGCCAGTGCTATCTTCAATGGTACACATTGGCAATGGGGTGTGAATTGTGAGATGCTCCCCAGGCAAGAGCTCGTTTGCTGAGGCCGCTCATAAGGCTTTGAATGCAACTGCGGATCTCTGTGCCTCCTCTCTGGGCTGACTGAACAGCAGATCTGGGCCACTGCAGGGTCGCAGCCCGCTGTGTCCCACACCGAGTGGGTGAGGTAGGGTTACGCACCACATCACTTACGGATCAGCAGGCCCACACGGAATCTGTGGAAAACTTCAATTTCTGTCTGTCCTTCACACAAGCTATCATATGGCTTTAGAGAACTCTGAATATAAGGACTACTTTTATAGAACTTTTTTGTCCAGTTGCAACTCACTTTCATTATACAGAAAAGAGAAGCCAGAAAACTTAAAAAAAAAAAAAAAAAAAGTTTTGATACAGGTATGAAATGACATGACGGTAAATAATAATAATAATAATAATTTTATGGATTTAGATGTATTTGAAGGAGTAGATTATGCTAAATTAAATGCAATTAATTTTGTTTTATTACACCATTACCGTTTTTTAGACAGTAAGTGTTACTATTATTTTTTTATTTATTTGTTTGTTTATTCTTTAAGAAATTGATTTTATTCAGCAAGGATGCATTTAATAGATTTAAAGTGACAGTAAAGACCTAATTGTTACAAAACATTTTCTTTGCAAATAAATGCTGTTCTTTTCAATTTTCTATTCATCAAATAATCTTGAAAAAAGTATCACATTTCCACAAAAAATCTTAAGCAGCACAACCATTTTAAACGTTAAAAAGCATATTGAATGATTTCTGAAGGATCATTTGACACTGAAGACTGGAGTAATTGCTGGAAATTCAGCTTTAATCGAAGGGGGGAAAATACATTTTAAATTATATTAAAATAGGAAACAGTTATTTTATTGTATTATATTGTAAATAATATTTTACAATATTACTATGCATATAAATGCAGGCTTAGCAAGCAAAAAAAATTTTTTTTAAATCTTACTGACCCAAAATGGTAGTGTACATTTTGATTATTATATTTTTATTACTTATTTTATTGTATTTAGCTTTGGGTAAATATCTTCTTTAAAACATTAAATATATTCCATCGATTCCACAGATTTTTCAGAAAAAAAAAAATAAAAATCAGCGAAAGAAATCCAAAAAGTCTGCATGCAAAGTTCATATAGGCCTGTGAATCGAGACCCAAATGCAAACAGATGAGTTAAACAAGCTTGTTTGGAATCCCTCATCTTTCAGGGTTTGTGGATGTGAGGACTTCATGACAGATGTTAAGAGAAGGAAACAGTAAACAGTGTCTAAATGATCCTCATATGATCTTCCGCTCAAATTGTGCTTGCGGGGAAAGAAGGTTGATTATGTAACCACAGCTCTTCTGCATCATGAGTAATCCTGAGTATATTTTTTCTGTCTTGGCCCTGCTGCCAAGCAAAATGTTGCTGGAATGCATCATCAACTCAATCATAGCAGCAAGGGGCAAATTTGTACATTACACTGCACAAATTGGGCTGTCTCCTTACACTGTGACCTAACTCTGCACAATGCGACAAGTTTGTAGTGACAAACAATTTGTCTGTGCACACTGAACATAAAACACTTTTTAACTAATTTTGCTTCATCACTATTCAACTAGTTATTTCTCAGTCTAAAGCTAATAAAGAACTGCTGTGTAATGCAGCATAAAAGTGATCAGAAAGTGTTTTATTTATATACCGTAGGTCAGAGGTGTCGAACTCAGTTCAGCATACTATCATCTCAAAAACATTTCAAGAATTAGATATTCTGTTTCCAGTCAAGACTTGGATAAACTTGTTCTTTATCACCAGCAGGGTGGACTATTGTAATGGTCTCCTCACCGGCCTTCCCAAGAAGACCATTAGACGCTGCGGCCAGGATTCTGACTAGAACCAGAAAAACTGAGCATATCAGACCAGTCCTCAGGTCCTTACACTGGCTTCTAGTTACATTTAGGATTGATTTTAATGTACTTTTACTCGTTTATAAATCACTCAATGGCCTAGGACCTAAATACATTGCAGATATGCTCACTGAATATAAACCAAACCGACCATTACGATCGAGTCAGTTAGAAATACCAAGAAGAGATCAGATGTGCTAAAACACTAGCCACATTTAAATCTAGACTCAAAACTCATCTGTTTAGCTGTGCATTTACTGAATGAGCACTGATTGCACTGTATTTTATGTACTGTATAATCATTTTCTATTGTTAACTGTTTTAATTCATTTTAAATCATTTTAAAAGTTTCAACAGAAGGCTAAAGTATGTGCTGTGAAGGTAAAGCGAATGTGGGCAAAGAAAGACAAGCGTGTTGGTTAATTAGTTGAAAGTAGGACCTCTGAGTTCTACTTGTTTGGTTAATGAGGATCAAAGTAAGTAGTGGAATAGATTTTTCACTTAGTGGGGAAGAGTTTGAACAAAGCTTGAGAATGTTTGTTTCTGTGTTAAGAGCACATCACTAACAGTAGGTTTTTAAATTCCTTGTGATTATTATTATTATTATTTTTAATGATCATTTTACTTCCTTTTATGTAAAGCACTTTGAATTACCACTGTGTATGAAAAGTGCTATATAAATAAACTTGCCTTGCCTTGCCTTGCCTTGCCTTGCCTTGCCTTGCCCTGCAGAGTTTAGTTCCAACCCTGCTCCAAAACACAAACAATGTATTTTTCAAATAAGCCTGAAGGACGTGATTAGCAGAACGCTCTGGAATTCAAACTGGGAGTTTGACACCCCTGGTATAGGTATAGTGATGAAACAACATGAGACACATTACATTCCAAATTGTGTGGTTTTTGCCAAATCATTCAGCGCTTCAGTTACTCCAACAATGAACTGAGGAAATAGTTCGGACTTGAAGCGAAGAACTGATACAAGCATGCGTGAACCGAGCACTTGAATGAAGGAGCAAAGTGAAATTTTTCATGATTTCTCACAGTTTATGTGAAAAAAGGTGTTGTTTAAGAATAGTATGTTTTAGACATGTAAAATATACTCTTTCCATATGATTATTGGGTGCTTCTATAATATTGCATATACACTGTACGTTGTCATTGTGTGATTGCATATCAGTTATTTGACTTAAAAGAACAAACTAATCGTTTCACTTTGCAAGACCTCAAAATATCAAGATTTATTATTATTATTATTATTTTGACTCTCTATTCTCATTTGTATTTGTTTTTTTTTTTTTTTTCTGTCATCTCAAAATGACAGTAGTCATTGACATTATGAATCATCAAAAAGTCACTGGATTAATTTTGGGGTGAATAGACCCTTTAAGATGTATTTCATATAGATTATTAATTATAAATATTTTATGTAAATATAATTAAAAAAATTAAAATGAATTAAAAATGAAAACTGTGTCATTCCGAACCTGTATGAAATGCTTTCTTCTGCAAAATACAAAGGAAGATATTTTAGAGAATGTTGGTAACTAAAGTTTGGTGACCACAGACTTCCATTGTATGGACAAAAAACACTACAAGACATTTCTCAAAATATCTTCTTTTATGTTCCAAAAATCCAGAGTAATTCCGAAAGTATGTACTATATATGGTCAAAAGTTTGGATTGATTGATTGATGTTTCTGATCCATAATTTATGTATGTTTCCGATACATCAATTTTAAATTTATGTGTATTTATGTAGAACATTTTCAATTTTGATATGTTTTAAAATTTACATGTTTTTAAAATGCAGATTTTTTGGTGAGACCTGACCTGTTCTGAAATGGAGGTTTTCGTGACATTTTTATACACAGCTTTATGAAGGAAGCCTTTGGACCAATGATATTTCTCAGTGGGCGGGGCCACTGTGCACAACGCTGCAGAAATAGAAACCGAGCGGTCGACAAATTATCCAGCCGCTTATCACTCTTTCTCTAATGCCGTTGAAGAAATGTGTCTACTCTGAGCTTCATCTCCTCCTGCTCTCGGGGAAACACTTATCGCTCTGCAGATGCCGGGCCAGGAAGAGCAAGAGCGAGGCCCGAACTGCCCCTCCGGCTCTTATCAGGCCATTGCAACCGGGTGGCCGCTTGTGTAAGGCAGAAATCGGAGCACCAGCGCAGCCTATGGAGTCATTGCTCAGGTGGAGGAAGAGGTGATAAGTCTTCACATGCATGCTGATACAGCAGACACACACGTTCTTGCACAGATTAGCATAAATGGTGTAGCAATAAGAGCAGCATGCTACTTCATTCTATAACATGAACTTATTTCGCGTCCAAGTCCATTTCTAAATTTCGCCAGTTAATCTTTCACAAGCTTCTCCATTTCCATAATAATTGCCGTCAAATTGTGCCAGGCTTTATTTGGCCTCACACAATGCCGGAGACTCGCAAGGAGTCGCTGACCCGCTCAGGATGGCTTCTCCGTGGGGTACGAGAGAGCGCGCCTGTTTGTCTGTGTCTGTATATCTTCTCTGGAGAAAGCCCGCTAAGTCTCTCTCTCTCCTGCCCCCTCAGCCCCATAAACAGGCCAGCGGACAGAATCATTATGCTGCAATTTTCCAATTTATTCAGTGCCTTCAACTTCTCATTAGTTTCTCCCTCCTCCATAAAGAGGGCACATTATCAGAAGCTGTCAGCAAAGAGCTCACAGGAGCTTCATCATCCATTTGGACTCTGGCAGAGGAGATGTTTCTGACCACAGGACATAGCTGTGTAGAGACTTCCACTACTGCTCAGAGTCAACTCATTCTGTTCACTGAAGCTAAGTGAGTCAGATACAATATGCCAGATGCTGATTTTCACATGCAGCTTAATTAAAAAAAATGCATTTGAAATGAAAAAATAAATAAATAAAATTACATAAAAATTATAAAAAATAAAGGAAATTTTTACTTTAAAATAAGGAATAAAGTCATATTTACAGTAATACTGAGTGATTATAAAATCATTGTGAAATATAAAATCACATTATGACAGCCTAACAGATATGAAGTTGCAATAATTACAAAAAAGTTTCAGTTTTAGATATAACGGTTGTTTCACATGATTCGCACCATGGGTTCAATGCACTTCTGAACATAAGCGGCAGGTATTTGTACTCCTCATTTGTGAATCGCTTTGGATAAAAGCATCTGCTAAATGATTCAATGTAAATGTGCTGCGACACCTTGACCTCCACACAAACAGCAGTGCAGAGAGCGTCACGGAAGGATGATTTTACGAGGTTGCCAGGAAGCAAGGCAGCAGGAAGTGTACAGAGTAAACAGTGAAAATATTGAAAGCAAACGAAGGAGCATTGGAGTTCAGAAGGGGGAAAAAAGACAGCTTATACTGGCTTATTACAGAGCTAGAAAAATAACAAAAATATCTGAATTTTGTATATCAGATTTTTAGAAGCTACCTAACAAAATATTTTGTACGGCAATACAGTATTTCAAGGTTGGCCATTTTGTTCCTAAATCCGTGTTTTGAACTGTTGAATTTTCTTGTTTTTTTTTAGGAGGGCTTATTGTGGAGTAGAAAAATGGCAAAAAAATAAATAAAAATTGCCTTTTGAAAATAAAAATGTTAGACATTACATTTCACAAAATTGATTTTGTGGCATTTTTTTCACAGCCATTTTAAAATGTAAACCTTTTAAATTCTTCATAGATTTTACAAAACTTATGTCAAGCTGGGTACCATAGTAAAAAGTATGTCTCAAAAATAAAACAAAATAATTAAATTGATCTATTTAAACACTACGAGTGGAACTAGATATTAAAACATTATATTGCATAGTAAGAAAAAGGACAATAATTTAGTTTTTTTCTAAAGATTACATTTAACAGTTATTTAATTTATTCATCATTTAAATAAAAAACAAACAAACAAACAGAAGTTTGGCACTTGACCCATTGCTCCTTTGAGTTGTTGTTGATATGAGACATGTGAAAGGGTCAAAACAACAAATGAAAAATCACATGAGAAAGGAATTGTCTCAATAGCGCTCTGATTGGCTGATTATCCTGTCAATACGTCAGCCTATCATTGGAGACAAAGTGACATTGATCTTTGAGAGCCCTTCACCAAATGACAGTGGTGGTTGTCAGACATTCTCATTATCTTCCATTAAATCCATTGTCTTCTATTTATTTTCCACTACAATCATCAACACACTTTTTACTTTCTAACTGTTTCTTTGATTGAGCAGAACAAATGAAATGTGTGCCAAGGATGTAGGCGTGAAGAGTGAGACTCCATGCTCTCTGTGGTGCTGAGCTCTGGGAATTGAATTAATGGATAAATTTCCCCTCAGAAAACAAGCTCTTTAAGAACGAGAAGGCAGCATTGTTCTCTGTCTGGTGGCTGACGCTGATAAATGGCCGGACACACCTGTAGAGCTGTAGGTCGATCAGGTGGATGTCTAAACTGATATTTTTCTACAGAAGGACCTATATGATGGAAAATCTGCTGAATAACTTTGCTGCTTCTTCTACTGGTGTCTGGTGAGCTGATACACAGTATGGCAAGAGATTTTGCTGTTTTGGATGCTATTGTTCATTTGGTGTTATTAAGAAGAATAGCATGAAAGATGTACATCATAAGTATAACTGAACACAAAGCAAATTTTGTGTTGCTACTAACTTTGATTATTAGTCACATTTATTTCAGACCTTTAGTCAACAAATCCACTGTAAACACAACAGATGTCATGAAGGTGCAGCTTTAATAATAATTTAATAGAGATGAGCAGGCACTAAAAACCAGATCACTCACAAAACATTATTTCATATATCTTATCATAACTTCCTTACACAGTTAATTTGGATTCAGATGTGACTAGAAGTGGTAATCTCCAAGTGGGTAAGTGCAATTCAGCAACAGGCTTAACTATTTTCACCAGACTGACCTATTTAGTCCAATTTTGATTAAATTTGGACAGGTTGTGAACATGGAGGACATTTACTGATTCCTCTCACATGATTTTTCATCTGTATTTTGTCATTTCGCCATCAGATTCACACCACGTTTAACCCTTGGGGGTTGGGGTTGGGGGAGGCATGATATTTGTGTTTTTTTTCAGGTAGTTAAATAAAAATGTTTCAGGAACATTTTAATGTATTCACAAATAGTGCTGCAATAACATGTTAGCAACATGTATGTACTTGTCTGCAGTTTTTTTTTTTTTGAGAAAATCAAGTATATGCATGTTTAGCAAAAATAATAAATAAATAAATATTACTGTAAATGAAAATTAATGGAAGCATGGCAAGAGCAATTTGCTTTAGTCTATTTAAAAATGCAATAAACAAGAAATAAGTACTATTTGAATCAAAATATGTAAACATGTAAGAAAATACATTGTTTCTGAATGAATCTGCATTTTGAGTTAATTGGTTGTATGACTGATTCAGTGACTCATAACAAGCAGTCAATTGTTTTGTTGCTAAATGCATCAGTATTTTAAACAAATCGGTTGAATTTATTCAGAGTCGCTTGAATTAATGAATGAGTCGCTTGCTGTCACATAGTCCACATTATCAAAAAAAAAAACACATTTGCTTAGTTAGGGCTCATTCCACGTCTTGGGATGAACAATTAATCCATGCAAGTTAATCCACAGAAAAAGAAAAAATCTTCATAATCTTCAGTCGAAATGTGAAAATGTAATCACTCCCCTCCAACCACCAGTGTGCTGCAAGCTAGAGATGGCAAGGAGATGCTCTAAAATCAAGCCCCACTCTCTATTCTATATTCCGTCCCACACAGTAATGTTTAAAACCTGAAGTAAAGCCAGTCGCAACCTCGAGTTCACACAGACTTCAAATGTGATATTCTTAAAACCACATCTTCTCATAAACGACCATCATTTAAGTCAATGTGGTTCTTCCTCTACAGCCTGCACTCCAAGCAAATAAAAAGTCAGCGACTCAAGTTCTCAGAATAAACCCAATAAGCTTCTCACTACAAACAGCCCCACTGACAGCTGATTTCATATTTGGCACAGAGTGGGTTAAAAGAAAAGCCTCGACTTGTTTTGCATTTCATTTATGACATATTGAGGTGTCATCATCCACGCATGATGTTGCAGTATTTTTTCCTCCCTTTAAGTGTGGAAGCGACGGTGGCGAATGCGCAAATATCAAAATAGAATATTTAGACGTTACGTAACCTTCTACAGATTTAAACCCACAAGTGAATGTTTTCTCTGGCTTGGAGTCAGATGGATGCAGTTGTGGCCCATGTGCAGCTTCAGAGCCATCCGTACGCCCCTTTAATGTGCTGCCAGGGAAATAACACTGGGGCAGAATGAACTTCGAGCGTGTCGCTTTTATCATTTCATATGACCTTCGGATATGAATAGACTGAACGACTGTGAGCTCAAGAGCAAGAAAAGGGAGGAGGGTATCTGAGTGACAGAGAAAATATTTCATATATGCAACAATATTAATAAGCCATAATCAAAGTGTGAACCACATGGTGCATGGTGCATTCCGAAAGGAAAATAAACTAAACTAAACTAAAGTATGCAGTAAAGGAACTCTACATCATTGGCCCTTTTATAAATCTCTCCAGCTATTTATAATCAATGCAAGATGGCCTTCAGCTCCATTTCTTCATGGCTTTTTTTATATTTTAATCGGTTTAAAATTTTAGTAAGTTCACATTCGGTCAACATTGCTTGATGACTCTAAAACAACCATGGTTGGGGATGTATTGGGTGCTCATATACAGATTGTTTGGATCTTGCAGCTCTCACTTCATTTCCCATATTTCTCAGCACAAGCATTTATCACGTCTTCGCACATCGCAGGTGTCATCATTCCAGACGGCATCTTTCCTTCTAGTAAATGATGACTGTTGGCAGCCGACAAGGGCATTCTGTAAGTTAACTTAATACGGTTTCAAGGAAATTGCTGGTTTGACAATGCAAGCAGCAGGTGTTTCTTTAAATCTTCTTGAGAAGCCACTTCTGTGCCCGTACAATCTCACTCTAGAAGGGGTGATAATGAGACTATCGCTTCATAATTGAGTGCTAACCACGGACACCATTATAAACGGATATTATTCCTGACCTCATTCACACTCATTTTGAAACTCATTATTGATATTGCGGACAAATGCAAAGTTTGTTCAAATGTGAGAAAACGAAGATCAAATTCAAAATCGGAAAAGACAGTTTTAATTCGAGAATCATGGATGAGCATGTGTTTAGAAAGTCAAATATTTGTTTTCAATAAAAATATTAAATTACATAATTTCACACACACACACACACACACACACACACGCAGGGTCTAAAATTGGTAAAATAGGCCTTTCAGGGTTTGATTGTTGTCTAAAACAAGTCACTAAAATGACTTTTTCAAAGACAGTTACTCATGTTATTGAGAGAAATGGACTGAAGAGACTGGCTTTATGCCATGTGAGGCTAATTGGCCTTGGGTTTGTTTAAGGCATTGTGATTAATGAAGTTTCTAATGAGAGCTTTATGATGAAGGCAGCAATCTGTCAGCCTGTGACTGCAGCTCTCAACAGGGATAGAAATTAACAGTTAAAGGGTGATTTGAAGAAGGGAATTCTCCTGACACAAAAACACCATTTTTAAACAAAAGCTTTCTTAAAAAGCTGCTGCCATCCAATTTGTAGTGTTCCCGCTATTAGCTTAAAAGTCTGAAATTTCATTAAAAGAAATCTGTGGCTTATTATCAGATTTGGTGGCTGAATGAAAGATGTTCCTCTTCAGGAACTCGAGCTGCGTCCGAAAAGGCTAGGGGAACTCCTCCAGCGTGTGCGGCTCTGAAGATCGTGTGCAATCTATCCAATGGATGGGTGAGACGTCATGGACGGGGTGACATAATGACCAGCTGGTATAAAAGCACGTGCGGTGAAACCGGTGTCAGCTTTTTGTCATTCAGCAAGTGCTCTGTGTGTGTATTGTCTATTATATTGCGGTTATAAAGCGATGCCTCGGGTGGAACAGACACTTGAGAGCTATCTGTCCCCCGACGCTGCGTTGTCTCTAAAGGCTCCGTCCTTGCTCTCCAAGCCGCTGCGTACATCTTCAGCGCTTGTGGGCAAGGAGTACGTGGTAGCGGGTCAGGCTGGCGCGTGCCTGCACACTATGTCGGTGTTGCAGGCATACCAGGCTGACCTGCTTAAAGAGCTGGATGATCGCGAGGCAATGAGCTCCGATGACATCAGGGAGCTCAGGCGAACCACTGATTTGGCTCTCCGTGCCACCAAGGAGACCGCCCGTGCTATTGGGCGGTCTATGGCAGCCCTGGTGGCAGCGGAGAGGCATCTGTGGTTGACCCTGTCCGACATCAGAGAAAAGGACAGGGTCTTCCTCCTGGACGCCCCACTTGCGCCTCCTGGCCTGTTCGGCGACGCCATCGATACCGTCGTCGACAGATACCAGGAGGCCCGTAAACAAGCGGTGGCGTTTCAGTGGTTCCTGCCTCGCCGCTATTCAGCTCCGGCGGCTGCTGGACGGGAGCAGCCCCAGTCACGTACTAGCTCCTCGTACAGGGAAGCACAAAAACAGAGCATCGCCACTCGTGCTCCCCTGAGTCAGGGCCGGGGCCGGACCTGTGGGTCGTACTTCAGGCTAAGAAGTCCTCGGCCAAAAAGCCCTGACGCCCATGGCCCAGGGCTTATGAGGGTAGCCCCCTCTGGGGAAGAGCGGTGTTCACCGCAGTGCACGGTGCCCGTTCCTCCTCAGTGCCCTCAGGAGATCGGGCTGCTAACCCTGCCATGTACGATGTTCCAGAGCGCAGCGATCTCCAGTGAGCACACATCTCAGTCTCTTCCGCCCGGAAACGTAGCGGAGCTGAGATGCTCGCCTCCCCTTCAGGGGTCTCTAGAGCAGCTAGTTCGGCCATCTCCTGATTACACCAGAGGCCAGTCTCGAGAGACTGATTCCCTTAGTAGACTATTTGGCAGCATGGAAACTACTGCCAAATGTGTCTCGGTGGGTCCTGCATACTGTAGAGAGAGGCTACAGAATCCAGTTCGGTTCTCCTCCGCCTCGATTCGACGGGGTGAATCCCACTCTGGTGGGCCCCGAGCAGGCTATGGTAATGGAACGAGAAGTAGACACTCTCTTGAGGGAGGAGGCCGTCGAGGTGGTCCCTCCTCACGAAAGAGAGTCCGGGTTCTACAGCCGGTACTTCATAGTTCCAAAGAAGGATGGAGGGTTGCGTCCCATTTTCGATCTGCACCAATTGAACCGCTCAGTCATGAGACTGAAGTTCAGGATGCTTACACTCAAACAGGTTGTGTCTCAGATCAGGTCCGAGGACTGGTTTGTCACGATCGATCTAAAACAGGCATATTTCCATGTCTCCATCCTTCCCACTCACAGGAAGTTCCTGAGGTTTACTTTCGGAGGCGAAGCTTACCAATATCGGGTTCTTCCCTTCGGTCTAGCACTCTCACCCTGCACCTTCACGAAGTGTGTGGATGCTGCGTTAGCTCCGTTGCGGCTGCAAGGCATCCACATACTCATACTCATACTCAACATACATCGACGATTGGTTAATTTTAGCTCAATCAGAGCAGATGGCGGTTCGACATCGAGATATCATTCTCGCTCATATGGAAGTGCTGGGGCTAAGACTGAACGCCAAGAAAAGTGTGCTTTTTCCAGCTCAGAGAACCACTTATCTGGGCGTGGGGTGGCATTCGACCGCGATACAGGCACGTATGTCACCTGCTCAGATCGAGTCAATCCTCACTGCAGTCGCGAGAATGATAGAAGGCCAGTCACTCACTGTAAAGCAGTTTCAGAGACTGCTGGGTCTGATGGCAGCTGCGTCTAACGTGATACCTCTTGGCCTGCTGTACATGAGACCCCTACAGTGGTGGCTCAAGATCAGGGGGTTTTCCCTGAGGGGAAACCCACTTTGCATGATCAAGGTCATGCGGCGGTGCCTACGTGCCTTAGACATGTGGAGACAACCCTGGTTCTTGTCTCAGGGCAACAGACAAGAGACAATCCTCTCGAGACAGGGGCCGAGGCCCGGGGAATGGATGCTTCACCCAGAGGTGGTGAAGCAGATCTGGAGAGTGTGGTGGACCTCTTTGCGACTCAAGAAACAGCGCAATGTCCCCTCTGGTACTCTCTGACTCATCCAGCTCCAATGGGGCTGGATGCCATGGTACAGACGTACCATGATGGCTCTGCTCCCAGGAGTTCTGGCGAGAGTGTGCCGGGACGAGGTCAGTCTACTACTGGTAACGCCATTCTGGTCGGGCCGAGCTTGGTTCTCGGACCTGATTTCTCTCCTCGACGGCTCCCCATGGGAGATTCCCGTCAGGAGGGATCTCCTCTCACAGGCAGGGGGCACCATCTTTCACCCCCGCCCGGAGCTATGGAAGTTGTGGGTGTGGCCCCTGAGGGGGCACAGCTCATAGCTTCCGGTCTCTCAACCGAGGTTGTTGAGACCATCCTCCAATCCAGAGCTCCCTCAACGAGGAAACTGTATGCCTTGAAGTGGAAACTTTTCACTTCATGGTGCGGAGACCGCCAGCTCGACCCAGTCAACTGCCCGATTGGTACAGTTCTGGAGTTCCTACAGGCCCGACTCTCCACAGGGTTGACCCACTCCACCTTGAAGGTTTATGTGGCTGCGATATCGGCCTACCATGCCTCTCTTGGTGGACAGTCAGTGGGCAGACACCCCCTGGTTACACGTTTCCTCCGCGGTGCGCTGAGGCTAAGGCCCCCAGTACAGTCTCGTATTCCTCCTTGGGACCTGGCTGTGGTGCTCGAAGCTCTCTGTAGGCCTCCCTTCGAGCCTATTGAGGAGATTTCTGATCGCCATCTCACTCTGAAGGTCACTTTCCTTCTGGCGATATCTTCTCTCAAGAGAGTTGGGGATCTTCAGGCCCTCTCAGTGGTCCCTACTTACTTGGACTTTGCACCCGGCATGGCCAAAGCCTTTCTATACCCTAGAACAGGGTATGTTCCAAAGGTCCCCTCCTCTGCACCACGGCCAGTCGTACTGCAGGCCTTCTGTCCTCCTCCCTTTCGGGAGCCTAACCAGCAAAAGCATAACTGTATGTGTCCAGTGCGGACACTGGACGCATACGTCCACAGAGCTGCCATGTGGAGAAGGGCGGACCATCTGCTAGTATGCTACAGTCCCCCTAAGAGGGTCTGCCTGCTACAAAGCAGACCCTCAGTTGGTGGATTGTGGATACCATTAACCCTCTGGGGTCGACAAACACATATATGCGTTTTGAGGCAGATTTTCCTGATAAGCCCGAAATGAGCTTGAATTACTCTGCCATTTTTGATCGTACAGATAAGAGCAATACACCATTCTAATCTGTAAGGGGTCTACTTTTATTTGTATACACTCATAATAACAACTAAACTTTGTGCTTTTGAAGAATAAAGAAAACAAACAGGGTGCGTTCTCAGTCTTCACTCTCTCCGTGAACTGCTTTTTGAAACATGTCACTAAAATGAACTGTAACTCAGCAAATACTTCACACAGAGACATGAGAAATATATCTATAGAAAGCTTGACATGTCTACTCTTAAATGGAGTAAGTCTTACCGAAAACAAATCTTCTGTGATAAAGTAATCCGTATGAAACCAAGGACATGTCCAGTTTTTCCGTCTGGTCTCATTATCTCTAATTAGGTTACGCCTACGCGCTGCTCAAGCTATTGATAGTACAAATCTCCACGCGAGATACGTGGCATGTAAACGCCCACACCACCGTAAACAAAGCAGTAACGCGTTCATCTCAGATACTTTTCAGTTTTGGAAGAACATGCTGTGAGGAATAAGCCTTGTATTTACTTCAGAAACGCGCTGAGAGGAAAAAGCCTTGTATTTATCCCCAGAAGACGCGCTGAGAGGAAAAAGCTTTGTTTATCTCACAAACAGAACGCGAGCGCAGCTGGAGCCGGCGGAGGAGGAGATATTTTATACCGAGTAAGTAATGCTTCTTATTGGCATTCGATAATGTGTTGCTGTGACAAAGTTGAACGCATTTACTAGTTGAACTTTTCCCAAACTATAACTCCAGAATAAAATGTGTAAAATCGAGTGCAACATTTTGATATAATGATATAATATAATGTACTGTTTTTGCTTTGGATCAAATAAATGCAGGCTTGGTGAGCTGAAAACACTTCTTAAAAAAAAAAAAAACATTACAAATCTTACTGTTTAAATAATTTGACTGGTAGTGTATGTATTGTCACGATGTTTGCTTTGTCTTTGTCCATTCATTGTGTTGCTCACGTCTGATTTGTGTTTTCTCATGCAGTTTCTGCTCTCTCCCATTTTCCTGGGTTCCAGTTTCCTGCCACTGTTTTGGATATTGCACCCACCATGTCTTGACTCTTCTGTTGTTTATTTGTTTGTTTGTTCCTAATAAACTGTTTAACTGCACTCACAAGTGAATCTCAAGTTATTTTATGTGATAGTTATATGTATACACATTTCTTTTTTCCTCACATTCTTTCTTGTAACAATTCCCTCTCAGTCACACACCTGACTCAATGGCTCATTATGGAGCTCATTGTGTGGGCCTTTGTCTTCTCAGCTGTGAGTCACAGCATTATCCAGGATAGTTCACGCCCTCTCGCATAGACCCTTTCTACTCAAAAAGTGACTTAGAACATTTAAATCAATATATCGTTTTCTCTGAATGAGTGAGTTAGATTATTTTCAGATCATTTTGAAGCAAAAATTCTAGGCTACAAGATCCAGTTCTCAAAAGTCTTGTGAACAAATGTTCTGTATGTGTTTTATGGCCTTATTTCAGTTACTTTAAAATTTTAGTTTTTTTCTGACCACGCATAAAAAACACAATCACGTACGTATTTTTGTGTGTACTGTCAGGTAGAGTAGTGAGATACGAACGCTATGTGTTTACTGATACGTTAGTTCATTGACAGATTGATGTTACAGCTAATGGTCATGAAAAATAAATTCGGTAAATGTAGGCTTGTCAGTGATGCGTAACGTTATCTATGCAGTGTTAGGTACAACTCTCAGGGCGGAAACCATTAATTTTCATGCAGTTATAACTGTTTTTTATTTATTTAAATTTTTTACATTACTTCTTAACAGACACCGTTATAAACCATCTACAAAAGTAAGCTTAGTGTAGTGTTATCATGTTAACTTTAATACCTGCGTACACAGTTTGTAATAACACAATAATGTTTTGTTCATTATAAACGTGGGATTATTAATTATATTGAGAACGTCGTAAATAGAAAACATGCATGTACCCTGAATGTAAACATTAGCCACATAATTACATCGTGAAGCGTGCTAGCGATTTGCAAAGATTAATATAAAGGTTAATTAAATGTTACACTCACTTCTTCTGGAGGTTCAGCAGGAACACGAATAGTTGGTACCGATTCTTTTTTCAGGAGCAGCTTCTTAGCAAAACCAGCTTTATACTGACCTTCATTTATAAAGCAGTCTGGTGAAAAATGATTCGCGCAAACATGAAAACATTGACGTTGCTCGTGGGGAATATTCCCTTCAAAAGCAAAACTCAGCCACTGTGTCTTCAGCGGTTCGGACTTAGGAACATCAAAATGACTGCTGTGTTCATTATTGCACCCGAGAACAGAACACCACAATCGCTTAGACACCATTCTGCTCATAGACAGCTCCAGCGTATATCAACAATGACGCGCGGACTATGATTGACAGCTCGCTCACGAGCAAGGGCGGGTCTGTGTTGAAACACTGCTGTCAATCAACCATCGTGGGAGGGGCGTCCGACCGTGAACGGCTTGATTTGAGACAGGGTAAAACAAATAAGGAGATTAAAAAAAAAACACTGGATGGATTTTTATTATTTTATGATGGTTGTGTACAGGCACTGCTAACACACATTTCAGTACAATCAACTTGTAAAAGTGCATGTACCATTATATGACCCCTTTAAGGGAAAAAAGTTGTCCAAACCTACCTGGCCCTACGTGAAAAATTAATTGCCCCCTCCTATTCAATCATGAAAGAACTGTGATTAACCACATTATTTTAGAAAGCTGAGTTAAATTTCACTAGCCAAACCCAGGCCTGATTACTGCCAGACCTGTTGAATCAAGAAATCACTTAAATAGAACCTGTCTGACAAAGTGAAGCATGTTTAAAGAGCAACACATCATTCCGCGATCTTAAGAAATTCATAAACAGATGAGAAACAAAATAGTTTACATGTATCAGTCTGGAAAGGGTTATAAAGCCATTTCTAAGGCTTTGGGACTCCAGCAAACCACGGTCAGAGCCATTATCCACAAATAGAAAACTTGGAACAGTGGTGAACCTTCCCAGGAGTGGCTGGCCTACCAAAATTACTCCAAGAGCACAAAGACGACTCATCCAGGAGGTCATAAAAGAACCCAGAACAACATCTAAAGAACTGCAGGCCTCACTTGCCTCAATTAAGGTCAGTGTTCATGATTCAACAATAAGAAAGAGACTGGGAAAAAACAGCATCCATGGGAGAGTTCCAAGGCAAAAGCCATTGCTGACCAAAAAGAACACAAAGGCTCATCTCACATTTGCCAAAACATATCTTGATTATCCCCAAGACTTTTGGACAAATATTCTGTGGACTGATGCGACAAAAGTTGAACTTTTTGGAAGGTGTGTGTCCCGTTACATCTGGTGTAAAACCAACACAGCATTTCATAAAAAGAACATCATACCAACAGTCAAACATGGTGGTGGTAGTGTGATGGTCTGAGGCTGCTTTGCAGCTTCAGAACCTGGATGACTTGCCATAATTGATGGAACCATGAATTCTGCACTCTATCAGAAAATCCTGAAGGAGAATGTCCGGCCATCAGTTTGTGACCTCAAGCTCAAGTGCACTTGGGTTCTGCAGCAGGACAATGATTCCAAACACAGCAGCAAGTCCACCTCTGAATGTCTCAAGAAAAACAAAATTAAGGTTTTGGAGTGGCCAAATCAAAGTCTGGACTTAAATCCAATTGAAATGCTGTGACATGACCTTAAACAGTCCATTCATGCTCGAAAACCCTCCAATGTGGCTGAATTAAAACAATTCTGCAAAGAAGAGTGGGCCAAAATTCCTCCACAGCGATGTGAAAGACTCATTGCCAGTTATCGCAAACGCTTGATTGCAGTTGTCGCATTATTTCAAAACTACATTTTGTATTTACTTGGGTTATCTTTTTGTAATATTAAAATTTGTTCGATGATCCAAATCTTTTAAGTGTGACAAATATGCAAAAAATTTAAAAACAGGAAGGGGGCCAACACTTTTTCACACCACTGTACTGTATGTATATATATATATATATATATATATATATATATATATGCATATATACAGTGAAGAAAATAAGTATTTGAACACCCTGCTATTTTGCAAGTTCTCCCACTTAGAAATCATGGAGGGGTCTGAAATTGTCATCGTAGGTGCATGTCCACTGTGAGAGACATAATCTAAAAAAAATCCAGAAATCACAATGTATGATTTTTAACTATTTATTTGTATGATACAGCTGCAAATAAGTATTTGAACACCTGTCTATCAGCTAGAATTCTGACCCTCAAAGACCTGTTAGTCTGCCTTTAAAATGTCCACCTCCACTCCATTTATTATCCTAAATTAGATGCACCTGTTTGAGGTCGTTATCTGCATAAAGACACCTGTCCACCCCATACAATCAGTAAGAATCCAACTACTAACATGGCCAAGACCAAAGAGCTGTCCAAAGACACTAGAGACAAAATTGTACACCTCCACAAGGCTGGAAAGGGCTACGGGAAATTGCCAAGCAGCTTGGTGAAAAAGGTCCACTGTTGGAGCAATCATTAGAAAATGGAAGAAGCTAAACATGACTGTCAATCTCCCTCGGACTGGGGCTCCATGCAAGATCTCACCTCGTGGGGTCTCAATGATCCTAAGAAAGGTGAGAAATCAGCCCAGAACTACACGGGAGGAGCTGGTCAATGACCTGAAAAGAGCTGGGACCACCGTTTCCAAGGTTACTGTTGGTAATACACTAAGACGTCATGGTTTGAAATCATGCATGGCACGGAAGGTTCCCCTGCTTAAACCAGCACATGTCCAGGCCCGACTTAAGTTTGCCAATGACCATTTGGATGATCCAGAGGAGTCATGGGAGAAAGTCATGTGGTCAGATGAGACCAAAATAGAACGTTTTGGTCATAATTCCATTAAACGTGTTTGGAGGAAGAAGAATGATGAGTACCATCCCAAGAACACCATCCCTACTGTGAAGCATGGGGGTGGTAGCATCATGCTTTGGGGGTGTTTTTCTGCACATGGGATAGGGCGACTGCACTGTATTAAGGAGAGGATGACCGGGGCCATGTATTGCGAGATTTTGGGGAACAACCTCCTTCCCTCATTTAGAGCATTGAAGATGGGTCGAGGCTGGGTCTTCCAACATGACAATGACCAAGCACACAGCCAGGATAACCAAGGAGTGGCTCTGTAAGAAGCATATCAAGGTTCTGGCGTGGCCTAGCCAGTCTCCAGACCTAAACCCAATAGAGAATCTTTGGAGGGAGCTCAAACTCTGTGTTTCTCAGCGACAGGCCAGAAACCTGACTGATCTAGAGAAGATCTGTGTGGAGGAGTGGGCCAAAATCCCTCCTGCTGTGTGTGCAAACCTGGTGAAAAACTACAGGAAACGTTTGACCTCTGTAATTGCAAACAAAGGCTACTGTACCAAATATTAACATTGATTTTCTCAGGTGTTCAAATACTTATTTGCAGCTGTATCATACAAATAAATAGTTAAAAATCATACATTGTGATTTCTGGATTTTTTTTAGATTATGTCTCTCACAGTGGACATGCACCTACGATGACAATTTCAGACCCCTCCATGATTTCTAAGTGGGAGAACTTGCAAAATAGCAGGGTGTTCAAATACTTATTTTCCTCACTGTATATATAACAAAATACACAGCAAACACAAGAAACCATTGAACATATGGTAACTTACTGAAATAGTAATCACCAAACAGATCTTCATCCTCGTCATCAAAGTATGCTTGTAATAAAAAATGAAATCAAAGTAAAAGGAAAGCAAATTATAAAAACAACAAATGTAGTGAACACAAACACACATGAGAATAAACTAAAATATAAAAGACCTTGAAAATCAAAGTAACTAGATACAGAAATCCCAGTTGTTGTTTTTCTTTCCTGAACAATCTGACGCTGTGTGTTATTTGTGTTAGTCCTGAGTGTTATTTCTGGGGAATGTTAAGGATGTCCATATTGAGGTAACATTTGAAGAGCCAAGCATGTTGCTTTGGATTTATTTCAGTTCAGTGTGCTTCTGTGCAAACAAAGCATCTGTAGACTGCGCCAGGAACATAATTTATGCTACAACAACAAAAAGGAAATTTATGTGTAGACTAAAGCATGTAAGCACAGAAATTGTAATTACAGTGTATCTATGGATGAGGC
The DNA here is from genome assembly GCF_012432095.1 of Onychostoma macrolepis. Taxonomy (NCBI): domain Eukaryota; kingdom Metazoa; phylum Chordata; class Actinopteri; order Cypriniformes; family Cyprinidae; genus Onychostoma; species Onychostoma macrolepis. Next base: position 11,251,096 of record NC_081175.1, read on the forward strand.
AACCTGACAAATGCAACATGCAAACAGAACAGATCAACAGAGCATTGCATCACCAACACATATTATTTACTCAGTCTGTTATTACATGACCTGCTATTCATTTTTCTATCTGTAACTGGCTTTTGACAGAGCCAATTACATTTTTAAGTCTATCCACTTCAATGATCAACAAAAGTTTTTTTTTTTTCACTTTTTAATGCCAATGACTCTCAAATATGATGAATCCTTTGCAAGTGACCTGTTACTAAAATAGTGAATAAATGAACAAAGGCAATATTATATTGTCATGTATAAGCAACCATTTACTATATATTGTGTTAAAAAATATTAAATGTGGTATTAAAAAGATCTTAATATTATATAAGTGTTTAAATATTACCATTGGAAAGCAAATAGTTTAAATATTATGTGGAAAATATTTAATTCATATTAAATAATTTCTTTAGAAAAGCTCACTTTTCTTTCTTTTATTTATGTATGTATGTGTTTGTTTGTTTGTTTGTTTGTTTGTTCATTTATTTATTTGGCCCAAAACTACTTTATATGCAGATATACCGGTGCTATTACTTTCCAATTATCCAATTATAATCAATATAATTCTTCAGAAAGCAGACTGAAATAGTACCAAAATACAAATACTGAAAATGTGAAAGTTAAAATCATTATATACATATACTTTCTACATAAACTTACTTTATTATGTGCAGACCCCCTAGCACTGGGATAAAACTATCCAATTTTAAAGATAAAATTAGACATTTGAAATAGCACTGGTATTCTCATGTCTTATTCCCTTATTTTTTATGAGTAAAATAACGTCTGTGGTTAACATTACTTAAACATATTTGTCAAAGTTATCATTCATTTCCACATTTATTAAAAAACTGTTAGGGCACCTTTTACATGTTTCAGGCACAGGAAATGTACTCAGGCGTTAGTATCATCAGCTTTTGCTGCAGTTGTTGAGACTGTGCAGCAAGCTGGAACAAAGAAACTTCCCTCTACAAAGCAAACGCTTTGAGGTCACAAAAGCGAGAACAGATTAAACCACAGTAACGTGCTCCCTACAATGACTCTGATGCAGACGACACCTCTGAACACTGTCCCTTTATTACCACTTCTCACACCGTCGGTTCGCCTTGTGCAAAGGACAAGGGCAGACCCCATTAAGTGGCAAATTGCCGTCTCACGGCTTAATCAGGCGGCATCAGCATTCTGTAGGGAACATATGAAAAGCCATTATGGTCAAATCAATTCTCAATTACCTCTTTGCCACCACCATCGACACGTTAAATAAACGTTCAGCGCTGTCACAGCTATTTCTCCTTGTGAGGCGACGATGGAATAGCTGCGCACGCGTTATTTGAGAGCCATGCGAATGCTAATGGATTGTAAACAATCATGAAATAACAGCATGATGTGAAAGTGGGACAGATAAGCATCGGAAGGAACAAGCAGCATTAAGAGATTCATTAGAAGCGGTCACACTCGCACCAGAATAACGGCTCGCTAGACGTATGTCATAATGTGCCACGCACAACCACATAAACACACGCGCATGATTACAAAGATGCTAGCATAAATATACAAGAGAACATTCTTTTAGCCACCAGAAGTATTAGCAAAAATTAGAGCACTTAAAGCAAGTGTGTAAAGAAATGAGAAAATTAAGAAATTAGCTTTTTTTTGCATAATAGGCCTACTGTACATTTGTGCTTTGAATGTTTTAAATATTTGAGGAGGATATGTCCTTACACACCACATTCTTCTTATATTTGTCTTTTTCACTTCACCTTCTTGTGTATTTGAAATTGTATCTTATTTAGAAGTTGATGTGATAAAATGAGGATTAACAGGATTTTTAATTAATTACTGCTTGCCTTCGCCCTAGACCCACCCCCCTTCGTTACTGTTGCTATGTCCGACAAGCCACACATCACGCCACACATCATGTTCTCAAGCTGTTAAAAATATACCATGGAGCAAAGAGTAGACAGACAGACAAGACAGAGCAAATTACTTTAGTTATGAAACAAAGTCTCGGCTTCTATTTTTCATTTCAGTATCAAACAATAAATACCATTTTGTGGCTCTTTAATGTGTTATGACAGATTGCTGTAGCTGCTCAGTTCAAGCGGCACGTGAACCGAACATCTCTTCTCTTAGGATTGTACAGTCATGAGAGAAACAATGATATGCTTGGTAAATATTTTCTGGTTCTTTAATTTTGTATATATTGGATTCATTTAAATTGTGTGCTTATCCGGATCATTATACCCATAACAGCTCATTTGACCTTTACACACAACAACACTAACAAACACTTTGTATTTTTTGAAAATGGAACATTAATTTTAGAACCCCAAAGTCTTCGAATAAACATTATAAATGATCCCTAAAACATACAAACACACTTTCGCACACCAACCAGACACAGCACACACACTCACTGCTGACCTCACCATTTGGTTTCACCTGTTGTCATGGAAACCAATTCCTCCTTGAAAAGTCTTTAAAACCTCTAGTTATCGACATACCTGTTACTAGACGTATTTGGAGTGGGGTGTTCATTAAAAAGCTAACTGTCTTCAGTTTCAGTATTCACTTCCTTTTTTGCTTTAAGAAGCGACGGGTCGACGTCAATGGCAAAACTGTGTTATTTCTGCTACCAACATGAAAAAGAACAGAAAATGAGAAAAATCCTGCAGATTACCTAGTTTTCATAATTGTAGATAATCTTCAAGCTCTTTATTCAGACACTTTAATTACGCGCGTGCCAGAAATCTTCTAGAAATTAGCAGATGTTCCTCTTCGCCTAATGAATTCAGCACTAATTTTCGGTTTTAACAGTACGTCTCTACAACAGTGGACAGGTCTTTTAAAGGCATTTTTAGCATTCAAGGTTTGATGTTAAATCTAAAGAACAATGAGTGATCACCTTTGACCTTCCGCATTATTCGGATTTCTTTATATGTAATTTTGTTGATTTATGACACCATAATTTCAATATAGCTGATGGAAGTGGTTTGGCTTTGTTAACATTAGTTAATAAAAGAGGGTTACACTTAATTAATAAAAAGATTTGGAAGTAAAAAGGTCACACTTTATTTGAAGGTCCAATTCTCACTATTAAAAAAAACATTAACTTTTGCCTCAGTAAACTCCTAATTTGCTGTATATTAATAGTTAGTAAGGTAGTTGTTAAGATTAGGTACTGGGTAGGATTAGGGATGTAGAATATATATGGTCATACACAATATGTGCTTTACAAGTTCTAATAAATAGCCGATATGTTAATAATATGCATGCTAATAAGCAACTAGTTAATAATGAGAATTGTAGAAAAGTTGTAGTTAATAGTTAGAATAATAATATTGTAAGAATTGGTTCCTAAACTAAAGTGTGACTATATTAACAAATGAAACCTTATTGTTACCAAAATTTCCAAGGAATACTCTCAATCAGGTTTCACTGATGAATTTTTGTACATTTCAAATGTATATGTAATATATAATGATGCTTTTTATAATTAAACAATATTATGCATCATTTCAATTTTAAATACTGATGCTTAGATTGTGTATAAATAATATGGCTTACACTTTATTTCAATGTGTCCTTATTACAGTGTGATTGTACATTTAAGTACTAAATAAAATTAATAACCAGCATGTATTTACTTTAGTGTTGGGATAAGGATTAATATTTGGTTTAGGTTTATTTGCATGTAGTTATGCATAATTTACTATTATTACTATAGTAAGTAAATGTAATGTGTAACAAGAACACTGTAAAAAATAATGTTACTAAAGAGAGCAACAGAGAAGTATAGCACAAACAAAAACGAGTGTGAATGATTATATTCTTGTTTTAAAGCAATCAGAAACACTTTTTTTGCCTTTGTGACTTAATGATTCATGCATCAGAAGGTTAATCTGCACACTCATATTATGCAATCATATTTGGCCAAACTTTGTTTTCACATTTCACAGTTGATTTTGCAACAAGTTCTTATAACATGTGCAATGACTCCCGAGAGCTGAAGTTTGTGTCCTTAGACTAGTTAATGGCCTCAGTGCAAGCTGTGTGACAGTACACCATGAGAACTTAAAAGAGTTCGAACAGCGCCACGAGCAAACTGTGGCATTTTAATGAGCGCTCCTTCTCTAATCATTTAGCTGTAATCTGCCAGGGACATGAACCCACTGTCTGTAAAAGTAACCAAGGCTCAGCGAACAACAGAAGACAGGCAGATCTGAGCGAGGAGACTTGGGAAAGGGAGCTCAGGAACGTCGGCCGGGCGTTTCTTTGACGCCGAGAGTTGACCCGTGAATGCCAACAAAAGCGAGTGGTAATGAGTGTAAGTGTTGCCTGAAGGTGCCGTCTTTATCATATCATCATGCCACGCTCTTCACACACACGGTGGCTGAACACGCCGCCTCAGGACTCACTGCTGCGACTAGTCACCCAGCATTCTCTTGATCAAATCCAGCTCTCGCCATCCCTTTTAATTAGCTCCCACGGTGGAAATCCATTAGTGGTCGGAGTCCTGCTGCGTTTGCATTTATTTCAATGTACACAAATACACACACAAATGGAGAAACTTATTTTTTCTTAAATGTTGGTGCATTAAAGTAACACACACAGACTTGAAGTGGACTCAAGTCACAGTAGGCAGAAGAAAGGGAGGAGTTTAGGACAGAGGGATTCAATTTCTGCCTGTGGCTCTGAAAGGGAAGTTCAGAACGGAGAAGAAAGAGAAAAACAAAGATCAGTGGGCCGCTCTGCGTGGCTCAGAGCAGCGGTGGAAACAATGTGAACGATTCTTCTGAGAACATCATGCTGCTCCCAGCGTGTGCGCACATCGATGCTGTGGTGAATGTCTGTCACAGTGGCAACAAGGCCACCGATGCCGCCAACAGGCCAAACGTGCATCAAACTCAACTTCTACTTTTTTTGAAACGCATGCTGTGACTCACTTGTCCACTACCCGAGTGAAGAACTCGTGTCACCAAGAATGTGAGATGGCAGGTGGCTATGAAAAAAACGTCACTTTGGTGTTTGTGTGCTAATTACAAACACAGCTGGACACAAAGCAGATGCTCAAATGGATGAAGATTATTCATAGAAGCAGCCATCTGAGTGGGTGCAGACCGTAGAGAAAAGATGTAATTAAGGCAATAAAAGAAGATCGATTAAGTGGGAAATCATGTTTATGATGACTCATTCTTTGTGGAAGGCAAGATGCAAAAAGTTTGGGGTCAGTAAGACTTTTGAATGTTTTTGAAAGAAGGCTGCATTTATTTGATCAGTAAAAAATCGTACTACTGTGAAATATAATTTTTATGATGGCAACATCATCACTCCAGTTTTCAGTGTCACACGATCTTTCAGAAATCATTCTAATATGCTGATTTGGTGCTCAAGAACCATTTCTAATTATTATCAATGTTGAAAACAGTTTTATATTTTTGTGGAAGCCATAATACATTTATTTATTTATTTTTCAGAATTCTTTGATAAACAGAAAGTTAATAATAACAGCATTTATTTGCTACATTTGCAGCATTATAAATGCCTTAACTGTCACTTGTGATCAGTTTAATGCTCATGTATGAATGAGGATTATTTATAGATGCAGCTATCCGAGTGGGTACGGAACATAGAAAAAAGATTAAATTATGGGATAAAAAGAAGTTCGATTGAGTGGTAAACTGTGTAAGTGGTGATTCATTCTTTGAAGGAGGCAAAAATGAGAGCAAAAGACTTCACGTGGCTAACGTTTAAGTGATAATCACTGTTGAACAAACACAAATTCATCCAGATTTATTTTTACTCCCTATTTCTATAGCATAAATAACTGTCATACCCTCAAAACTGTTTTCTGTTCTGGAAACTGTCCACATTGTTCATATGCTTACACTCACTTGAAAGAAAGGGTAAAAGCGATGAAGGAGTTGATCTTGTCAAATGAAGCACTGCTGCAGAAGTATTGCTTTTTACTGTTTTTAATGTCTGCGGGGCTTGAGACATTCGCTGCAGTCTCGAGAGGTTTTCAGTGGCAGTGTCATCAACCACCATTCCAAACAGAAAGGCTCAAAGTCCCTTCCTTCAAAGACACACCAAAGAGCCTATGAAAAATCCCTAGGGGTGTAGCAGCCATTGGCACTTTCCACAAAAATGGTACAGGGCTTATATCTATAAAAAATGAAGTCAAATTTTTACTTTTCAACCAAGGGTGTGATTAATTGTCAAATTGTTTTCATCTCCTGTAGGAGGTCAATCTATATAAAAACAAACAAATCAAATGAATAAAGTCGCTATTTTTGTTTTCTTTGCACACAAAAATTATTCTAGTAGCTTCAAAACATTACGGTTGAACTGCTAATGTCATATGGACTATTTTAATGCTGTCCCTTCTACCTTTCTGGGCCTTGAACGTGTAAGTTGCTTTGCTGTCTATGCAGGGTCAGAAAGCTCTCGGATTTAATCAAAAATATCTTAATTTGTGTTCCGAAGATGAACGAAGGTCTTACGGGTTTGGAACGACATGAGAGTGAGTCATTTTTGGGTGAACTATCCCTTTAATCAATTTGATTTGTTGAACTTGACAAATACACTATTATTGTGTAAATAGCTACATTTAGTGTTATTTTAATTTTGCCAACTGATTTTATCTAACATCTGATAGTTTAACATTGTATTGATTAAAGTCACATGACTCCAGTTTAAACCCTATTAGTGGAAAGTATCAATTTCCCGTGTTACATCCTCCGACTGTGTGAGAGATAATCAATACTCAATGCCCAATACCCAATTCTCCTTATCAACATCGCCATCGTCTTCCTGTCTCTCATACCACCAGCACATGTGAAGGCTCACAATAGGAGCATTTCACTAGAAGAAGGCGAACAAAACTGGAACACTGCTGGCAGTGCGTGATGAGACGCACCTGGTGCTTATTGCATCTCGCCGCAGGTATCATAAATCCCGCATTGTGCCTTTCCTTTGCACAACCTGCTTCCATTAATGCATGTGGCGGCCTTGATGTCCAGGAATGGAACAGAATAGCTGGGCTGGCTTTGAACGATGACTGCCTGCATTCAACCCTCTAGATCTACTTCCCCTTTCTGCACACATGCTCACCTCAACAAGGAAGTCTTGCTCCTTTTCTGTTAGCACCCCCTGCAGTTTCACATCTCCTCCCTAAACACTTTGCTCCACTTTGCTTCCTCTTCTTTTTTATTTTCTGTGTGCAATGAAAGCCTTTCAGAGGCGTGCGACTCTAATCTCAACATTTTGGAGAACCTGCAGTGCTTTTTTTGTAAGCACTAACAAAAAAGTTTGCTTTTTGATTTTGCTTCAACTTTGATATCACTGACTCATTATGACAATAATTAAATTTGAAAAATGTTTACAAAAATACTCACAAAATTGATTCAGATCATATGTTTTGCCTCTCTTAAGTTGCAAGAGCTGATCACTAGTACACTTAACCTGAGCAGGTTAATCAGCTCACAAACCCATTCTATACATTAATATGAGATTAATAAACTGTATCCATAACTTAATGTAATGTTAAAATTTATATTTACACAAACATTGAAGCAAATGCACAGGAGAAATTCAGTAATATGTCAACTCAATAATAATGAATAAACCACTGCGAGCACTGCAATGTTCTACACCTAATGCAATGAACTAAAAAGGAAAACATGTGAAAAGAAACTAGGCTATAAACATTGAAAATAGTATAATATATGAAGAATTCACATTACAGTATATACTGTATACTTATTGTATGCCATCTTTCAGTCCATGTTTTCACAAGGACAGTTTTCATACATAAAAAAAGACTTTTGAATTTTTTGAAAGATTTCTCTTATGCTCACCAAAGCTGCATTTATCAAAAAGAAATAAATAAATAATAAAAGTACAGTAAACGCAGTATATGAAAAAATATTACACATTTTTCTATTGTAATGTACTGTATAATGGACAAAAAAATTATTAATATTACACAACACTAATATAATTAAATGGACATTTCCATCAAAGACAAAAACTACAACTAGGCCCTAAAACAAAATGTGTAAAATGAAGAATGATCTTAAGATAAGCTTTTTAATGAGACTAGTGTCTAGTGACTGTTTCAAATATCTTTCTGATGAGACTGATAACAGAAGTTCAGCTGTAGCTCACCACAGTACATCCACACAGATGTCTCTGAATTTACATGCTTGTGTCTGGTGCTTGTTTTATGAAAGCTAAACTGTGTCAGTTCAACATTGAGCAAAAAGCATTTTACAAATATGTCCTGATAATCAGATAAACGCATAACACGGTACTTGACATTGACAAGTTAGACGGGCTGGTCTGTTGCAATAAAGTCTCGTTATATCAAAGAGAAACGCCACTTGAGATTGCAGGCATTGAGATGATTCCTCTTTGGTTTGTAAATCGCTTTGATCTCGCCAGCACAGTGAATGTAGTCTTCAGAAAATGCTACGGCTTTACAAATATTGACGCCTAAGTGTTGGGAATCATATAAATAGTCCTTATTCAATGATTCAGTATGCTCAATTTCACCCCAAAAAAGACTGAAGGCCTTTGGGGGAATGAGAACATTTCATTTAGATGTCTCATTACACCGGCATTCGTTGTTGGAACTAATGTCTTACCAAATTACAGATTTTCCACTTAATTTAGATGCACTACCCTTCTGATAAATCTCCAGTCATCAGTGTCTTTTCATTTGTCTCTTCATTTGTTTCATTTTTCTACACCCAAGTGTTTTTCTCTTTCTCTCTCTCCTACCTGATTCTTCATCAGTCTTGTGCTCGTTTTCGGAGTCGGTGAGAGTGAGAACCGAGTGGTCAGGGCTGGACAGGCAAGAGCTGCGGTGGGACTTCAGGGGCTGCCCGCTCCACAGCTGGACGGCGCGTTCCGGGGTCATGACCCCCTCGGGGTCCGAGTCGGCGTCAGATCCGGCGTTCAGACCGTATCTGTCCTGCAGCAGGCTTATATCAGAACAATATACAGTGGATGATGGGGGAGGCTCACACATGCCCAGATCTGCCAATGCGAAGCTCCCTGTAATGAGAATACAAGTATTAATGCACGAAAACAAGACAGACTCCTAACTCCTAAAGAGCTGGATGACTCTCACTAAGAACTTGCTTTGCTAAATTACATAACACAGTCTTCATTCTAGCAAGTCTTCATTTTGGTGTGTAAATTAATTTTAGCTCTGTATTGTCCCAGTCATCTGCATTCAGAAAGGCAGTGAAAGGAATGAATGTAAATTATGTTACGGTAGGATAAAAGGCCAATTAACACCGCACCAACAAACACCGACAAACAGCAACAGACACGTTTGTCAGGTTTTGTCTGATCAGTGTGAACTGGCCTAAAGACTACTGGCTATTTTTACAGCTACAAGAACAATGTAAACCTTTGCAAACACTTTCGACTCTAAAGCAAATTTGTTTGGGAAAAAATTACAAACATAAAATAGAAACTTTATATGTAGAAATTTATAGTCAAGGCAAAAACAGTGAATCAAACTGCAGATTCACACACACACACTAACATTACTACTTTTTAATTATTAGTATTACTTATTATTTTTCAATTTTTTTAAATTAATTTATATAATACTATTTTGGCTAATATACAAAAAAGGCAGCAAATGGTAATATACATTTTTTTTTTTTTTTTTTATTATCTTCATGGAACATGATCTTTACTTAATATCCTAATGATTTTTGGCATAAAAGAAAAATCTATCATTTTGACCCATACAGTGCATTTTTGTCTATTGCTACAAATGTACCTGTGCTATTTATGACCGGTTTTATGTAAACCGTGAAATATATAATACAATAAACTAGATAAATGTTTATTTTATTATTTAGTTGTAACTGATTTCATGCTTTTAAGCTCAGACTTTAGATGAAAAGTCTTTTAAGAAGTGCAATGTGTTGTAGTATATAATAATTTATCTCGTAGTATATATTCATTTTACAACACTTACGTGTCTCTCTATCAGCTTAGATATATGAATTCATTTAATTTACATATGAATTAATAAGGGTACGACTATGCATTAATGAGATAAACATTAAAAGGACAAGCTTATTCGTGAATGAGGATGATCCATAAATCTGTACACTGCATAAAACCACAGCCATTAATGACTTCAAAATAATGACTCACTATTACATTAGAGCGATGCAAAGCAGGAAACCACCGATATTTAATAATAATTTCATATGTAGCTAAAAACATTATGCTGAATGGGCTTTGCATTCAACTACTCAGCAGGTTGAAGAGGAATTTGCAAGAATAACATATTGGAGAGTTGTATTTTGCACAAATATGGGGAAAAAGCACAGTGCACATCCACATAATATGATTGCACGACACAATAGTTAATGAGGGAGAACAGAATAGAAGGCACACAAGGATTTAAATAGGAGTAGGAGGTGTTAGGGAAAGAGTCTCGTCCTGCACCAAGACATAGACCAACACAGTGCATACCTGACACGTAGTAACGAACGGCAACTGGGGCCAGCTCCACGTAAGCTGTGAGTAAGAACAGAATGTCCTTCCGTCATCTAATAACTTCACTCGCAACACAATGCAAAAGTTGCACCGCGCACAACAAACCTGCTTCATATAACAGAAACTCCGTGGCTGTTTTTATGTGTGGAAAAGTCATGTGGAGTGCTCTGCCTCCCTGCTGTTGTGTGTCTACTCCAAAGGGAAAAATCTTCCAAGGTGTAAATTTGAGATAGTGTCTAACTGAACAGCCAGAAGGCATTCGAGAAAAAAAAAATCTCCCAAAAGGACCTACTTTATAAAAAAGACCAAAACCCCCAGCCTCCTAGAGCGCCTTGTCTGTTTAGACACAATTTCCCCCTTTTTCTCAGACACCTTGGACATTAAAGTGAATATCGCTTTTCAGCAGGTGCTAAAATCAGAGAAAGTGGCAAGGTCATTTGTTGAGGGAGGGGTTACCATGGTAACATAGCATTTTTCGCATGCCGTCAGGTACAGTGAAGCGTTTGCATGAAAATCTCCCTTCACTTCAATCATCTCTTTTCAGGCCTCAGACACACCCTGATTGACAAAGAGCCCCGCTGTGACGGAGATGCAAATGTTAACACAGCCCGCTAAAAGTGTGAGGTCCCATCAAAACATTCCAGGAGAGGAAAAACAGGATGCATGCTGTTTCGAAACCCCATGGATTTGAAATGTTCGCATCTTCATGTTCACAGAGCAAAGAGGATGGGTCCGCGAGTCCTAAGTATATAATGCAAACTATCAACACATATCAACTGCTCTTGCAGGGTGAGCATTGTTTTTTTTTTTCTGTTTATTTTCAGATGAGACAGGTAGATTTGGCAGAACATAATCTACAGCCAAACTATTTTCAGCTAAATACCAGAGGATAGGTTTTTATTTATGTATTTACTGAATGAATGAATGAATGAATGAATGAATGAACGAATGCATTGACAAATTTTCCATGATTTTTAAAAAATTATACTTTACTAAATATATTAAATAAAACAGAAATGACTAATTAAAATTGCATTTTTCATTTGAAGTAATTAAAATTAACCCAAAAATGAAATTAACAATCAATAAAAAAACGGTAACACTTTACAATAAGGTTCATTAGTTAAACATTAGTTAATGTATTAACTAACATGAACTAACCATGAGCAATACATTTGTTACTGTATTTACTAATCTTCGCTAACGTTAGTTAATAAAAATACAGATGTTCATTGTTAGTTCACAGTGCATTAACTAATGTTAACAAGATTTTAATAATGTATTAGTAAATGTTGAAATTAACATTAACAAAGATTAATAAACACTGCATAAGTGCAGATTATTATTATTTCATGTTAACTAATGTAGTTAACTAATGAACCTTATTGTAAAGTGTTACCAAAAAAACAAACAAACAAGCAATTAGGCAATATAATTAAGCAGGCAGAGCTGGTGAAACAACGCTTTTAGCCAAAACAGCAGAGGATAAGCCTTAATGAAATGAAACTGGAATAGAAGGCTGAATGGATTAATGAATGAATCAATTATTCAATGAATCAATGAATCAATCGATCGATCAATCGACTACTTTAAATTATATTATATAATTATAATATTATAATATAGTATTTAATATACTACTTTATATATTATATACTTCTAAGAATTAATGAATGAATGAACAAATGAATGATTCAATCAATCAATCAATCAATCAATAGACTACTTTAAATTATTTATATAAACTTCTAAGAATTAATGAATGAATCAATCAATCAATCAATCAAAATTAAATTATTTATATAAACTTCTAAAAACAAATACTAAAAAGAATACATAAAATGAAAAAGTAAGTAATTAAGCAGTCAGTGAAATAACAGTATACTTATTTTTTATATGTTTATTATTATTTTGCAGAGGACAGGCTTTAGTTAAATGGAAGTGGAGAAAAGGAAAGAAAAGAAAAGAAAAGAAAAGAAAAGAAAAGAAAAGAAAAGAAAAGGTTATTTATACAGAATTATTATTATAGTAATTATATTCATAAATAATATTCATGCATGATTACTCAAATAAAGAAATACATACATACGTACATACACACATATATGTGACCCTGGACCACAAAAGCAGTCTTAAGTCGCTGGGGTATATTTGTAGCAATAGCCAAAAATACATTGTATGGGTCAAAATTATCCATTTTTATTTTATGCCAAAAATCATTAGGATATTAAGTAAAGATCATGTTCCATGAAGATATTTTGTAAATTTCTTACTGTAAATATATCAAAACTTAATTTTTGATTAGTAATATGCATTGCTAAGAACTTCATTTGGACAATTTTAAAGGCGATTTTCTCAATATTTCGATTTTTTTGCACCCTCAGATTCCAGATTTTCAAATAGGTGTATCTCGGCCAAATATTATCAGATCCTAACAAACCATACATCAATGGAACGCTTATTTATTCAGCTTTCATATGATGTGACTCAATTGACTCATATGACTCAATTTTACACTTAAGACTGGTTTTGTGGTCCAGGGTCACATATACATAAAATATAATTAAGCAATCTCACATTTGCACACTGCTTTTCTGAATACCAGTATGCATGTATAGCCGGGCCTCTCATGGATGGGCCTTTTTCTCATTTCCTGCTAGAGAAACAAATCCTCTCTCACAAGTCAAACAGTCATGGTGTAAATGATGCCTTCTAAAAAAGGCTAGACCTTCACAATGAAGCCTATATTACTTCATAAATGTCAGCCTATTTCAATAAATCCTCCGACCTTTCTGAATTCCATCCCAGATGCTTTGGTCTTTGAGCATTATTGTCTATGTTGCACTTCTTTCCTTTTTGTGAAGCTAAGCAGTCGTGCTTTCCATCTCCAGAGATCAATACCATCAGGGTACAGAGGATGCAGTCAGCATGCCCTGAATAATGTCGGCCCGCTTGACTGAACTGCTGGAGAAAATAGCTGCTGTGGAAGAGAGAGCTTGCCTGATTCCTCCAGCCGCAGCACGGGCCATTTGGGTCATTTTGTTGTGTATTGCTCAGTGCTTGAGCTGACTGTCTAACGGCTGTTTCCTCGTCTGGGTCTCTTATTCATGAGAGCTACTCTGGCTGGCTCTCCTCTTTAAACGCCTGTGGTGACATCAGAGCATTGCATCCTTCTGTTATGACACCTTTATTATTTATGCCTCTGCTTTCTTAAGTTTGCCTTTGATTCACAATGCAACTGCTGCATGTTCATCGCTGACAACAGAATAATGTTATACAGGTGTTCAACAGCATGGCGAAACTATGACAGAACAGGTCAGACAGTAAATTGCAAATGTTTTACTGAATATATGACATTATACTTAAAGTGTTTGTTGCAATTGTTAGTTTTAGGGCTTTTTTAATAAAATGTCTATATAGCATTTATTATTATTTTTTATTTATTAGTATTAGTTTATTTCAGTGTAATTATTTTAGTATTTTAGTATTTTATTTTCATATTTTTATTTACGTTATTTCATGTAACAAAAATGTTTTATGGTTTCAGTTTAGGTTTTATTTTACAATAATAAACCTTATTTGAACAACTATTTTACAGCCTTTATTAATGTAACATTACTTTGCCCTTAAATTAAATATTGCACATTTAGATGCATTGCATCAGGTTTGACATTATTCCAAAGGTAATGGTTGTCAGGGAGTCTCAGTCACTTCAGTCACCACAGTCACCAGCCCCAACGCACATCAGATACCAATCACCAGACTACTGATTACCAGCACCTGTCATGGCTCATCAAGCTCCCCATATCACTGCACTCTCCTCGCTGCCTCATTGTCTGGTCTACAGTTTGCTTTGCCTTACTAAACCTGACTGCTTACCTTGCTACTTACCTGTGTTTACTTACCCGTAGATGCTCCTTCGCTCCACTGTTCCCTCTCTCCACCGATCCTTCGCTCCTCCGGATCACCTGCAAGAGACAATCAACCATTACCTGCAGCTAAGAGACCTGAAACCTTGATATTCCAGTAGTACTCACCTTTGAACTGTTGCCTTGCTTCCTACTGCCCAACTTGTCAATAAACCTGCTGTTTTGATCACTTACCCCTGTTTCTCTGGCCTATTTCCTGATAGATGACCTGATAGAACAGACCAAATACATTCTCCAGGCTGTGATGGATCCCCGGCTCTCGACTCCAGCGGATGTGTCGGAGGAACTCGCCCACCGCTCACCCACCAGCCTCACCCGCTGCCTGTTCTCCAGTACCAGAACCCTTGCAAGTGGATTCAACCCGCCTCTCACGCACGGAGCGTGCTCGCTGCCTCATGGCTGGACTGCCTGTATTGTGGATCTGCAGGTCATTTCATCAAGACCTGTCCCACTCGACCCCCATGCCCGGCAGTGAGTACCCTTCAATTAGACCCTGACATTTCCTCCTTGTCACTACTACCAGTCCAACATATTACCCCACATCATTCTGTTGAAGTGTCTGACCTCGTCGACTCAGGCTCCTCGGGAAGCATAATTTCCCAAGAGCTCTTGCATCGTCTGAACTTGCCCCGCAGATGACAAACCCGGGAGCTCCAAGTCGAGATCATCCAAGGAAATCCACTAGTGCGCGGGCGGGTAAAATATCGGGCTCCCCTGATGACGCTACAAGTTGGCTGCTTGCATAAGGAAACGATCACTTTTCTGGTACTGGAGGGACCCACCGTGCACATCATCCTGGGACGCCCCTGGCTGACCCAACACTCCCCCGATGTCAGACGGGATCCCTGTGAAATCAGCTTGTCACCAGAAATGTTCCTTCGCAGTTCCCAAACCGCCCATGTGCCCCGTCGAACCCCAAGTCTGTTCCACACTCATCGAAAGTCCCGAACCTCAGGATGTACTCTCGAACCCATCTGACTACGTGAAATTCCAGGATGTCTTCAGCAAGCCTGCAGCAACCCCTTAGTCCCCACACCGGCCATGGGACTGTGTGATCGACCTGTGATCGACCTGCTGCCTGGAGCTACACTCCCCAAGGATCGAGTATATCCTTTGTCCATCCCGGAGTGCAAGGCAATGGAGGAGTATATCCAGGAGGCTCTCCAGCAACGGTTCATCCAACCCTCCACCTCACCCACCGCATCCAGCTTCTTCTTTGTGGGTAAAAAGGATGAAGGCTTGAGGCGCTACATCAACTACTGGACCTTGAACTCGCAGATGGTGAAATTGCCATACCCACTTCCCCTGGTCCCGGCTGCTCTGGAGGAACTGGAGTTCCACCGGACCACTGTCCAGGTCCTCGGCTATGTCATCAGCCCTGAAGGTATCCAGATGGAGCAGGGGAAGGTGCAGGCCATCCGGGAGTGGCCACAGCCCCAGACTGTGAAAGAACTGCAAAGATTCCTAGGATTCTTTCATTTCTACAGATGCTTCATTAATAACTTCAGCCTCCTCACAGCACCCCTCACCTCCATGCTCCGCGGTAAGCCCAAGTCTCTGTCCTGGAACCCAGAAGCCCACGCATCCTTTGCACAACTCAAAGAAGCCTTCAGCATGGTCCCCATCCTCCGTCACCCCAACCCTCAAGTCCCGTTTGTGGTGCAAGTGGACGCATCCACCATTGGGGTAGGGGCCATGCTGTCCCAACACTACGGAGAGCCTCCTCGACTCCATCCTTGCGCTTTCTTCTTCCAGCAGCTCACCCCAGCGGAGCAAAACTACGACATCGGAAACAGAGAACTGCTCGCCATCAAGTTGGCTCTGGAGGAGTGCTGACACTGGCTGGAGGGAGCACAATTTCCATTCACCGTCATCACGGATCACAAGAACCTCCAGTATCTGCGAAGTGCCAAAAGACTCAATGCGGGGCAGAGGAAAGCTGCACTCTCCCCGCTGCCTCATCGTCTGGTCTACAGTTTGCTGTGCCTTACTAAACCCGACGCTTACCTTGCTACTTACCTGTGTTTACTTACCCGTAGATGCTCCTTCACTCCACCGTTCCTGCTCTCCATCACTCCTTCACTCCTCCGGATCACCTGCAAGAGACAATCAACCGTTACCTACAGCTAAGATACCGGAAACCTTTATATTCCAGTATTACTCACCTTTGGACTGTTGCCTTGCTACCTACTGCCCAACTTGTCAATTAACCTGCTGTTTTGATCACTTACCCCTGTCTCTCTGGCCTGTTTGCTGAGAATGGTATCAAAGCTACCACATCATTACTTGTAAAAGAAAAAAGGGAGGGGGGTATGGTGGGGCACAATACCTTTTCTTTCACATGCATGAAGATAATCAGGCTTTCAATAGGCTTATTTTAGACAAGTTATAAGGCACCGTTTTTTTCCTCATAAAAGAGCCAATCGTTTCCAGGCTAATTTGCAAGGCTTATGAACCCCTGGATATTTGCATTAGAGCCCATTAGGGTCTGGAGGGGGCGATAAATTAGGGTTCACTCCACTGGCTTACCATTTGCCTTGTACAAATGAGCCAACTTAAAAACTCTGAGAGTCCTGGTGCTGGGTGGGACTAAGAGTCTAATAGGTTACCTTGAGTGCAAGGAGAACAGCAAAATGCCAAAGCCACTTTCTCTGAAGAAAAACACTTTTATTTACCCAACAGCAAAGTTAAAACTTTTAATCTTCAGAGAATAGAGTGAATTTAAAAACTGTTCATAAACACAAACAAATAAATAAATCTCATATCAAACTTGTCTGACTCAATTTCTAGATCTTCATTTCTTCATTCAATGTGAAACCACTGGGGTTGAGCACTCTTGCTAAAAGAACATTTCTGAAATTAAACAGAATCAAGTTTTTTTTTTTTTTTTTTTTTAACACAATGTCCAATACTAAATTAAGTACAACACTGACCTTGGTGGTACTAAAGACCAAGAATTAAACCTTTGAAAGATGGGCTGAGAAGAGGCAAGATGCTTTCTGGGATCATTTGTAGCAGACCTGCCCTTGAGCCTATGCTTCACTAGATAACCATATCAAAGCCACACACTGGGAGGGGAGAGATAAACGGCAGGACTTTGAAACAAGAAAAGAGAGGTATTTTTCTTTTTCCTATAGAGGACAGTGAGGAGTTCCTCAGGGAGCAGTGCTTGGTCCCCTTCAGATGTAAAAAAACAAAACAAAAAAAAACACTATGACAGATTATCACAAAATAAGCATTCAAGGTTAACATATATATGTCAGACAGAGATATTCTACATCCACATAGGGTATTCCTAGCATTTCACTTAAAAATATAATTATAGTATAGTACTATATGTATTGTAAGCATTTGTTTAATTCACACCACATTATTTCCATTCTGAAGTTGAGTTGTGACCAGGCCATAATAATTAGAAAATTCTTTTCACAATTAATGTCTCTCCCAGAGTTTAGTTTGCAGTTCACTCATTTGTGGCTAATTGTTTGCCTTGCCGCAAATTTAGCACCTTCAGTCCACAGCTGCTAACAATATTCCTGTGTTCTCAGATTTAGAGAGCATATGGCTGACTAAATAATGTTAATGTCTAACAAAATAGCACTACTCCCTCAGTTAAAGTCATAATGTTTTCAAATATTAAAGAGCTATAATCTTTACACATTAAGTTTCAAACATGTCTCGTTTCTTGAGAACGACATGGAACATAACCCAACAGACACACGCAGTGCCATGCAAATAACAAATTATACTGTTACATAATTTTGTTAAAAATTAAACTGCCTGCAGAAAAAAAGAACAGATGAGTAATTAACACTGTACGTCTGGAAAATTAAATATTGACATGATGTTTAAGTGCACCGTTCAGTCCTCCTTTTGTTTAGTTTTTTCTATAATCTATAATATAACCAAACAACAACAATGGTGCCAATCCTCAACAACAAAACATCAAAAATGTGTAAAATATTCAAAGGCGAATTCACTAAACTCCTGTGCATGCACACACAGACACACACAATCACTCTCTACAGCAGGCTACAGGGACAATCCCCCTGGAATAACCTGAGGTTAAGCGGCTTGCTCAAACGCACAGACGATAGCTCAAGAATTGCCCTTTGTGTGGTTCGAACCAACAACATTGATGTTTCCTGACCTTTAACCATTTTGCCTGCAAGGTGCACTCACAATGACTGCCATACATGGTTTGACATAGTTTTCAATATAGTTTAAAAGTCAATATAAATTGCTGTTCACAATTTTACTTCCATATTCTGAAATATTTTGCTTGACACTGGATATTGTAGGACGGTACTTGATTGGATTGCGAAAAGTGGGTGTTAAGGTGCGGTCACATATAGTTTCACAGACAAAATACATTGATTTCAAAAGGAATCCATATAAATGGGATTTTGTTTGAGGGCAAATTATTTCCTCACACTGATTTTGTAATGGGTTAAAGTTAGTCACAATTAGGGCTGGCTCGATACCACTTTTCAGAACCGATCCCGATCCGATACCAAAAATTCTGAATATCTGCCGATAACGATATCGATCCAATACCAGTGCAGTTTTTTTTTTCAGTGTAGAATTTCTATACCTCAGTGTGTGTTGACCTGATCGTCACTCTTTTGTGTGTTACACACAATCTACTTAATATAGACAACTTCATTATAAAGAAAAATAACATAAATAAAAATATAAATAAATAAAATATATGGATTTTCCTGTTCCTGTCTTTATTAGTTAATTTGTGTCTGTGACGAGTGGGGCAGGGCCGAGAGCCGTGGGAACGGAGCGAGGCCGGTGGAGTTAATGATAATGAGCGACACCTGCGCCACTCACCGGTCTCGAGTCTCACAGAGGAGCTCCGGAAGGATAAAAGGAGGAGCGACGACAGTGCAAGACGAGAGAGGACCAGGCCTGGACTTTTATTTGTGTTTTGTGTGCGGCAGTCATCCGTGAGGGGCTGCCGCTTAATTTTGTGTTTGTTTATTTTATTAAAGTCTTAAATGTTTGCCGGTTCCCGCCTCCTTCTTTCCGTTCTACGAACTGTGTTACAGTGTCCAGCTGTGTTTGTTAATTGTCTCGTTTAGTTTGATTATTTAAACCCTGTGTTTCTATGAGTCTAATGTCTGGTATTGTATGTCGATGTCGTGTTCCTGTGTGTCGCTGCCTGTCGTATGTCCCCTGGAGTTTGGAGTTATTAAAGACTGTTTATGTTAAGTTGATCTATGTCTCTGCATTCCTTCGTTTGCCACAGAGCTCAACCGTGACAGAATACCAGACCTATACAAAGTGAGCAGCTATCTACCCTACGCTTTATTTTCCCGTTTTAACTCAGTGTTTTCTTTTGATTTTTGATTTTTTTTTTTTTTTTTTATATATGGATCCCCTCAAGCGCTCCTGTTCGGTCTATCAAGACGGCCGCCCCCTGGAGGAGTATATCCAGGAATTCCTCACCTGCTCTCAACAGGTTTCCCTCGACTGGTGGAATCTTATGGACTGTTTCCGGAGTGGTCTGGATGAGGGGATCGCTAAGCGGATGCCACTGGCTGGGTCCAGGTGGGCTCTGCCACATTACATCAACCTGGATGGAACCTCAGCGGATCCCGTCTCCTCGCCGCCAGCCCAGAAGCATCACCCATTCATTCCATCCATCCTAAGTCAGGCCCACCGGCTGTTCGTCAGTCAAGTTTGCGGGCCGCCGCTCACTCAAGCCCGCCGTCCGTGGGGAAATCCAGGCTGCCGTCCGCGGCACATTCAAGCCTGCCATCCGTGGGGAAATCAAAGCCTGTCTTGTGGGGCCTCCAGAGCATCCACCCTCCTTCCCCTTTGATGTAATATGGCGTGAGGACACGCCTTCTGGAGAGGGGCATCATGTCAGGCTTGTGTTGTGTTTTGTCTTGTGTTTTGCCCCTGGTGTGCCCATATATGGATTTTCCTGTTCCTGTCTTTAGTAGTTCATTTGTGTCCAGCTGTGTTTGTTAATTGTCTCGTTTAGTTTGATTATTTAAACCCTGTGTTTCTATGAGGCTAATGTCTGGTATTGTATGTCAATGTCGTGTTCCTGTGTGTCTCTGCCTGTCGTGTGTCCCCTGGAGTTTTGAGTTTGGAGTTATTAAAGACTGTTTACATTAAGTTGATCTACGTCTCTGCGTTCCTTTGTTTGCCACAGAGCTCAACCGTGACATTAATAATCTTTTATTGCGCAAAAGTATTATAATATGAAAAGGCTCCAATACAGAGCAGTACAAAGCGCTTATGCGCATCCCATGCGCAGAATGATGCGCTTGAAGCAACACGGAGTCACAGGCTAAC
This sequence comes from Onychostoma macrolepis, assembly GCF_012432095.1. Taxonomy (NCBI): domain Eukaryota; kingdom Metazoa; phylum Chordata; class Actinopteri; order Cypriniformes; family Cyprinidae; genus Onychostoma; species Onychostoma macrolepis. The sequence goes on from NC_081175.1 coordinate 11,271,906, forward strand.
GCGCAGGGACAGCGCGCCACATGAAGAAGTTCAATATTCAAATATTCGTCTGCATCTCACATTAAACTATGGAACGGCTTCAGCACACTTGAAATATGGTGTGCAAAAACTTTATTGTGCTGTATAAAGCTTTTGTGGGGCTTAACAGAATAATATACGCAGAATATCCACGATTTGACCGATACCCCGATCCAGCAGAAAATGCCAGTATCGGAGCGATACCAATACTGAATATCGGATCGGCACACCCCTAGTCACAATGACTCACCGCACTGACCAACAGAAATCTGTTTGGTTTGAAAGTGACTTCTGTATGAGCTGTGCTTCATACATAGCTACACTATTGGCAATAGATAATGAACCTTTTTTATTTGCGAAATTTCACTGAGCTTTCACTATTGTGACCAGCCCCTAACATACCGGATTGGAGCCAGAATGAATGCTAAAACTGAGCCGAGCTATTCGACATCAGCAAAAAGCATTTTTGCTTTGAAACAACATGAACTGTTGAATCGTTCACAATACATATATGCATTACAAAAAGCAAATAGTATGCATTTTAACTTAATGTACACTTGAAATTCTACTAAAGATTTCATTGCATTGGCCATATTACTGTAAATTATAAGAGAAACAGAGATTGGGAGAGTGAAGAGGGAAACAGAGAAACAGAGAGAGAAAGATGCCATGAGACAGTCAAGGCCATCACAGAATGGAAAGCAGAAAAAAAAATATGCTTATACAGTAAATGAAATCCATTGTATCAACAATTTTTGAAATTATTCATATGCCACAGCACACAAACATACTGCCTCTTGCTACACAAGGTCGACATCTCCATGAATAGAAAAACCAGCAGCCATCAAGATAGGTCTGTTTAGGTGTTTATACACCAGCTAACTCATCTTCACCATTTTACCTTCTCATTCCCAGTGCATTCTCATTCTTATTCCACTACAGTCTCCAGTAAGAGCTCTCCCATCAATATTACATCTCAAGCACTGCCCATTACACACCACTCTGTAGCAAAGGCCTAATGTCCCTCTTCAACATGGAAATGATCTCTAATTGCGATAGAGACTCACCTGGACCCCCACAATACTTCAAAGCTCCTGTAACAGGCAGTGGGTGTAGGAAAATGTTACAACGCCATTAAAATATAATCTGCTTTTCATTGTCAGTTAAAGACCGTGAGCGTTGCTCACGTCCCTCTGTCGACTTTGATGGCCACCGGCTGTATTGTGGATGAAAATCCTATCAAGAGCTTGTTAAACTACCTACTCTTACTCCAAACAAATCGAAACCTGAAAGCGATGCAGTCACATTGGTATTGATCTTGAGTGACAAGTCCATATGACGCAGATCTAAAATTAGCCATCATGTGGGAGAGCAAAATTCAAAAAGGAAAAGTACAGACTCCTTATTTCTTTTAGTATAGAAAGCTTAAGTGCACTTAAGGTCCTGTTTACACCTGGTATTAAAGAAATTGTTCACTGATAATAAAAAATTGCCACTATATACTCCATCTAATGTTTTTCTATCCCTGTGTGCTGTTAGTTTTTTCCATGAAAAAGAAAAAGGGGGTTTAAAGCAGCTTCTTGTGAAGATCCATGGAACTAATCAAGCTAATTTGAAACTAATCAAGCTCATTTGGAGCTAATCAAGAAAAAAGTATCATAAAAGTATTACTATTCCCAGTCTTCTGAAGCCATATGAAAAAACTGTGAAGAAACAGACCAAAAATAACGTTGTTATTCACTCAACATTTTACCTTCACTACTATCAAATCAAATATGGTGCAGGTTTGATGTCATTGTGTTTGATTACGAGACACTCAAAAACCATAGAGATTTGATGTTATTGGAGTTCAACTTGCACCATATACATTGGAGAGCTACAGTGGAGGTGAAGATTACCAGTGAAAAATGACTTTAGGGATGCATAAGTCCTCATTGAATTTGCTTCTTGATGCAACAAGGACAACATGAACCACCTACTCAGATAACAAAATTACTGCACGAAAACAAGGGTTTGAAACAACGGTAAAAAATTATGACCATTTAGTTCACAACAGTAAATCAAAACAACTTTGGCATTAATAATAATAATAATAATAATAAATGCCAAATTATTTATAATAGCTACCATGAAATTCTTAATGACTATTGTTAAAATTGCTATAATAGTTAAAATGATTAGGAATACTAAAATATTGCATATTATATTACAATAATACACTATAATATAAAATTAAATGTTATAATAATTACAGGTTATTATCATCAACTAAAACAATACCATAAAACGGATTACTTAAAATAAAATAAATGTTAAATAATAATAATAATAATAATAAAGTCTATATGGACATATTCAAAAATAAAATAAATAAAAACTAATAAAATGACAAAAGCACAACAAAATTACTAAAACATCAACTTAAATGTAAATGAAAATAAAAAATAATCTGGATTATTAAATATATATATACAACGATGATAATATACAACATTAATATAATATAATATAATATAATATAATATAATATAATATAATATATGACAATAACCTATTCATGCTTGCTATGTATGTTTGTTTTGTTTTTTGTTTTTCAGTGGAATGATTTTTTTTTGCTGAAAAGCAGAAATAAAAGTGTAATTCAAATTCTGCATATCAGTTATCAGAGATAAAAAATAACCTGTATCGTACCAGCCATAAAAAAAAGATAATATCAGTACACGACAGGCTGATCTGATGTATGCGGTCATGAAATCAGAGATGATTCACTTGACGAAATCCGATCAGAAGTGGTCACCAGCCATGCATTTGACACGCGACATGTCAATACCAAGTATAAACTGTAATCCCTCTTGTCTGATCAGTTCTGATTGGATCATCCGAGCTGGATGTTAATCCCAGGTGTAAACAGGGTCATAGAGATGGATATAGTTACTGCTTTCCGCCTGATTCACTCTCCTCTATCATCATTTTTCCCGTATCCCCTTTACCCACATTACCCATACTGTAATCTCAATGTTCTGCTATGTTTGGAGCAGCTCTGCTTAGTAAGAGCTCGAATGGAGGACGATAAGCACATGCTACCAGATGTTGTGCTGGAAAAAAGTGCACTAAAGGGACCATAAGAGGGTTCTGGGCTGCCTAAGAGGCAGAGCACTCCTTTCCACAAATGTCCATAACGAGTGCTCCCATACTTCCGAAGCTCCCTCGCCATATGGCCTTTACTGAGGCAAAGCTGCATGCGGAGCCCTGTTCATTCACTACGGCCATGGACCACCAGCTTGGAGCGTCCTACAACCAAAAACTCCTCCCTCGACCATATGAGCATATCCATGGCGAGTTTGTTCAGATGTAATGTGGAGCAGACTACAGCTGGCAGGTAAAAAAAAAAAATGTGTGGACTAGAAACCTCAGGCTACTGAAAGCTAGAGACTGCTAAATCTTGGTTCTGTGTCTATCATTTTCTCTCTGTAAGTCTGAGTCTGTCTGATCCACTCTGAAGATGAGACAGCAGTGTGCAGCTCGGTCTCAGTGGTTTGGGCTATTTTTACAGCACACGGTGAAGGAGAAAAGTGACGATAAGGTCACCTCTTGCTTCAGGTAGATGAAACTTTGCTATAATGAGATGTGGACACTGCTAGTGGAGCACATCTCATCTCCGACTATTAAAGATTTTCTGTTTCGTTCCGTTTTTGATCTACACCTGAGCCAGCATATATGGAAAACAGAAGCCTGTGAAACACACACACACACACACACACACACACACACACACACACACACACACAATGAATGACAGGCAGCATCCCTCTCCTGGACATTCCCGAATCAAAACCTGACAAAAAAACGCTTCAGGCTGTATTGCGAGTTTGGCTGAGTCTCCACAGAAATACTGTGCTGGTGGAATTCAGACAAAATAACCGTATGGTGATCCTGGATGCAATCCGGACTGAGAACCGAGAGTGGAAAACCCCAAACATAATCATAATAATAAAGTGTATTTCATAATAAGTATAAGTTTGTAAGTAATAAATACACACCCTTTTGGCTGTTTTGCAGTTCACCTCAATCTCACAAGTGTAACCAACTTATTATAACCAATATATATAAGAATATAATATGTATTTATTTATTTATTGATGGAAATAAAAATTCATATACCTTGATATAAATACTGTATACACTACTGTTGAGAAGCTTGGGGTCAATAAGACATTTTTATTGTTTTTAAAAGAAGTCCCTTTTGCTCATGAAGGCTGCATTTATCTAATCAAAAAATAAATTAAAACAGTAATATTGTGAAATTTCTATTTTCATATATCTTAAATCATTACCCCAGTCTTCAGTGTCACATGATCCATCAGAAATCGTACTAATATGCTGATTTGATTTTTTTTTAAACACTTTTTTTTCTAATGCATATTTTCAGAATTCTGTGATGAATGTATATTTATATTAGAAAATAAAAAGAGAATAAGTACAAAGAAAAAAAAAACATGATATATTATTTGTATAGTCAAAGAATAATAGTTTACTAAATAAATATACAAATCCCATTTACTCTTTGGTACATTCAATCCATTGTAACTAATATTTGCCAATCTCTTCATCTTTTTCATTATGGAAATATCATTCATTATAAAAAAATGAGAAGACTTAGGCCTATACTTTAAAAGTACTGAATATAAGATGTAGTCTTTCAGTTAACAAAAGCTCACAAAAACTGTTTGTATGATGCATGTAAGCTGTTGCAACTGCCAGCCATTCTAATATCTAAAAACTCACAGTTTTTCTACTAGATGAAATTTAAAATGTGAGAAATAGCCTGAGCAAATATTGAAAGGATGAAGGTTCCTACTTCAATACTGCATCTCACCTCTATTATCTCTCTATCTGATATTGGCAAACCTGGCTAAAGGTGTGTTTGTAAGGACAGCTTTCAACATAGCACAATGTTTTCAAAGCCTTTCATTTTCACCATCTGTTTTCTGTGCAACAATTGAATAAGGTCAGTTGGTCGAAAAGTAATTATAACCAGTTAACACTTCATAGTAAGATCAATTTGAGCAAACCTCAAAAAAAAAAAACCTGTTGGGTTGGGTTTTCTTGGTCCTTGGGTAAAAACAGTCTCTCAGGATACTTTTTTTTCACTTTTTTTTTTTTTTGTAATTTATCAAAAGAATATTTACTGATCTGATCTGACCCTTAAGTTAATGGCTAAATGGCTAAATACCAGACAGAACACAAAAAAAAAATCCTTGGTTGTGATTAAAATTAATATAGGCTAAACATCAGTTGAAAGTGCTCAATGATATTCATATGGCAATCACTGAAATAACACCTGATATGACCATCTTCACTGTAAAAATTAAATGGCATATGATTTGTTAATGACAATGAAACTGTACACAAATGCTTCTATGAAATTTAAAGACCAGAAAACCATGGCATAATGTATTCTTTCAGTATATAAAACAAATCTTTCATTTATCTTCAATTAGTCATTTGATTTAGATTTAGGTACCACGTGATTTTTTACAGAATCACTGCTCTAATCGGTTTAGCAGGTCAGTGTCACTTGCATGAACAGGAACAGGAACTTTTAACAAATATTTGTCATGAAATGCTGGCACAGTATGTGCACTCAGATCAAAAGTTTCAATAGCTGCAAATTAAAACTTACCACAGAAAAAATCATCTTCTCTGTTTTTATTACAAGGGGATTATGTGGGTTAAAATGGATAATACTCATCTATGATGGCATTTGTATTAAAGCCCAAACTAATGAGAAAACTCTGACCTAAAGACTGCTGTTTCCAACATGCACTTAAGAATTGCACATACATTTGCTCAATTCTTCTATTTGCTTTAAGGTTACAGTATATTAGAAGGGAGCATAGATAAATGTACACATAAAATTTGCCATGTTGACCAACAGAAAGTTGCTTGGTTTCAAAAAAAAAAAAAAAAAAAATGGAAATTGAACTTTCTTGTAAAATGCTAAATTTTGCTGGTATTTCACTAATGTGATTGTACCAAATAGAACAGCTACCATATTTATCATTATGATTTCTTCCACTCATATATTAATTAGGTAAAAATCTCACCTTGTCTGACATACTCTTCTGTCTCTTGGTGCACCAGCTCCGCAACACATCCTCCATAGCGCAGGTGTCCATCCTGCTGGTAAGCCTTCAGCGTTTTGCTGGAACTGTATGATTTCTGTGACACTATATGGCAGTTCTCACTGTCCAGAGAGGATGTGGCATAGTGCAGATCCTTTCCGCGCTGACCCTGTGTCAGAGAGCGCTGCCGTCTGTCCTTCAGATCCATCACTGCAGGAGCTAACGGACAATTATGTCAATTACCTGCAGAGGGAGACACGGGAGACATTAAGGGCTTTGCAATTTCAGTGTACCATATTTTAAAGAGAATGTGTCAAGTTTAAAAATAGTACAACTTTTGTGTTTGATTCACTTCAGTTGTTCTGTGTGAACGCCCCCTTACATGTGTGTCTGAGGGTTTTTTGATGTTGTTGTTTACATAAAATAGTCACTATAATTTCAACAAGTTTCCAATGATATATATCACATCCAAACTGCAAGGTGTTTTTCTATACTTGAAAAAGGTCAAGTGCTTATAATTTCTTATAATCTTTATGTCTTATAGTTGCATTTAGCAGAGCTGGGTGATAATATATGTACATATACAGTGAGGAAAATAAGTATTTGAACACCCTGCTATTTTGCAAGTTCTCCCACTTAGAAATCATGGAGGGGTCTGAAATTGTCATCGTAGGTGCATGTCCACTGTGAGAGACATAATCTAAAAAAAAAAATCCAGAAATCACAATGTATGATTTTTTAACTATTTATTTGTATGATACAGCTGCAAATAAGTATTTGAACACCTGAGAAAATCAATGTTAATATTTGGTACAGTAGCCTTTGTTTGCAATTACAGAGGTCAAACGTTTCCTGTAGTTTTTCACCAGGTTTGCACACACTGCAGGAGGGATTTTGGCCCACTCCTCCACACAGATCTTCTCTAGATCAGTCAGGTTTCTGGCCTGTCGCTGAGAAACACGGAGTTTGAGCTCCTCCAAAGATTCTCTATTGGGTTTAGGTCTGAGACTGGCTAGGCCACGCCAGAACCTTGATATGCTTCTTACAGAGCCACTCCTTGGTTATCCTGGCTGTGTGCTTCGGGTCATTGTCATGTTGGAAGACCCAGCCTCGACCCATCTTCAATGCTCTAACTGAGGGAAGGAGGTTGTTCCCCAAAATCTCACAATACATGGCCCCGGTCATCCTCTCCTTAATACAGTGCAGTCGCCTGTCCCATGTGCAGAAAAACACCCCAAAGATGATGCTACCACCCCATGCTTCACAGTAGGGATGGTGTTCTTGGATGGTACTCATCATTCTTCTTCCTCCAAACACGTTTAGTGGAATTATGACCAAAAGTTCTATTTTGGTCTCATCTGACCACATGACTTTCTCCCATGACTCCTCTGGATCATCCAAATGGTCATTGGCAAACTTAAGTCGGGCCTGGACATGTGCTGGTTTAAGCAGGGGAACCTTCCGTGCCATGCATGATTTCAAACCATGACGCCTTAGTGTATTACCAACAGTAACCTTGGAAACGGTGGTCCCAGCTCTTTTCAGGTCATTGACCAGCTCCTCCTGTAGTTCTGGGCTGATTTCTCACCTTTCTTAGGATCATTGAGACCCCACGAGGTGAGATCTTGCATGGAGCCCCAGTCCGAGGGAGATTGACAGTCATGTTTAGCTTCTTCCATTTTCTAATGATTGCTCCAACAGTGGACCTTTTTTCACCAAGCTGCTTGGCAATTTCCCGTAGCCCTTTCCAGCCTTATGGAGGTGTACAATTTTGTCTCTAGTGTCTTTGGACAGCTCTTTGGTCTTGGCCATGTTAGTAGTTGGATTCTTACTGATTGTATGGGGTGGACAGGTGTCTTTATGCAGCTAACGACCTCAAACAGGTGCATCTAATTTAGGATAATAAATGGAGTGGAGGTGGACATTTTAAAGGCAGACTAACAGGTCTTTGAGGGTCAGAATTCTAGCTGATAGACAGGTGTTCAAATACTTATTTGCAGCTGTATCATACAAATAAATAGTTAAAAAATCATACATTGTGATTTCTGGATTTTTTTTTTTAGATTATGTCTCTCACAGTGGACATGCACCTACGATGACAATTTCAGACCCCTCCATGATTTCTAAGTGGGAGAACTTGCAAAATAGCAGGTTGTTCAGATACTTATTTTCCTCACTGTATGTACAAATATACATTTTGCGTCGATACAAGCAATGGTTGAGATAATAGACGTTGAGATAAGCGATATAGTATAAATCACCCCACTTGAGTATATTTTATATGAATGAAGTTGAATGAAGTTATACCTATATAATACAATACTGTGCAATAATACAGTTTACATTTTTGTGACAATATACAGTATACAGTACAAAATTATGCTGCCGAGAGTTGCTATATAGTATATGATATATATATATATATATATATATTTTTGCAAAAACAGATAACTTGTTTTTTATTGTTATCATGTTTTTCTTGTGTTTTATTGTATTAGCTAGCTGTATTTTTTAGTAATTTTTTAACCTAATCAAAATAAACCAACTGCAGTTTGATTGAGATTATTGATTGACATTGGAATGCACAATGAAAAAACATGATTTTTGAAAATTGTTAAAAACGGAGTTATCTGTTTTTGCAAATGAACTCTTCATATATTGCTTAATGTGAGTATACTATATGCATCCTCTGAATTTAAAGCATTTTGAGAGCAATTTTCCCCAAAGTAGTTACATTTGCAAGATAACAGTTCTTTAACTCACACATTCTAAGTGCATTTTTCTGTTAAAATGGTTGTCACAATGATTGTCTGTTTTGTAAAAGCTTCCACGGGGCGATTTATGAATGCCAACTTGATAAATAGAAAAACATGTCTATTTGTACCTGTTAAAACCAACAGTTGCTTCTCTATTAGCAAATTCCCAAAGCCGCATTCTACCGAATGGCTCCCTATCAGCTGTAGATCAAGCCGATAACCACCCGCGAAAACTCTCTAAGCAGATCAACGATGGATGTCATATTGCAGGAGAAATACATACCCTAAACATCACAACAATGTATCAAGCCTCCTAAACAGAATGTGCTATCTTCAGCTTGAGACAGACGTATCCTCATGATGTCTTATTATCAGGTAGAGACACAGAGTCTCTATCACACCCTCCCACTCTACATCTGTGTCGGTGTGCTGAGTTAGCCAGGCATGGGAGCCACCGGAGGATCCAATCAAAACATTGAGTCTTTGGCAGAAAGCCTGTTGTTTAGGACTTTTACATCATTTAGTCATGAAAAATAGCACTCTAAATGTTACATACAGGGAAACAGGGGCAATGAAAGAGATACTACACCTCTGTCAATTACGGTCTTTTAGGTTATGTTACTCTCCTGCAAAAACTATACAGCCAAGGCCAATAGTTTCACCTCAATCTATAAAATGTAAGCCCAGGGAGACGTTGCTTTTACCGTCAATTTCACCCAGGAGATTAATAAAGTACCGTCCTACGCTCTCATCCACTTACTGTAAATTACCGCGTGGTTTCGCTTACAATAGTAAAGTGGCAGTTGGCAGAGATCTAGTAGAGTTTGAATCAATTACATCCTGAGTATGTAAATGAAGAGGTGAACTCATTTTGTCCATTTTTATTAGAGAAAGTTTTTGTTTGGCAAATACAACCGCCATAAGGAAATATGGGTTAAATCTCATAAAGCATTTAGATCCAATTTAAATCTGTTTCACAAAGTGAAAATCTGTCTTCCTCATTCAGCGAGAGTTTGTATTATGACCTTGTTTTTGAAAGAAGTCTCTTATACACACCGAGACTGATTTATGTGATTAAAAATACAGTACTATTGTGAAATAGTATATATATATATATATATATATATATATTTAAAATAGATATTTTGTATTTGATTATATATTAAAAATGTAATTTTTTCTTCTGATGGCAAAGCTGAATTTTCAGCAGCCTGTCACATGATCCTTCAGAAATCATTCTAATATGTCTAATATTTCTTCTTATTATTAATGTTCATATTAATATTTTTTTTGAAAGCCATAAAACATTTTTTCAGGATTCTTTGATGAATAAAAAGTTCAAAAGTATTTATTTCAAATTGAAACTGCTACATTATAACAATATAAATGTCTTTACTGTCACTTTTGATCACCTGAATGTGTCCTTTCTGAAAAAAAAAAAATAATAATAATAATAACTTACACAAACCTTTTAAGCGTAAACATATATATAGACACATAAAATATCAAAATTTGTGCTGGCACCAGACATTCATTTTGCTACCATAAGCATTAGTCAGTTAACTTCAAGCAGACAATTTTGATCCTAAAAAAAGCAAAATGCCTTTGATAAAAAGGTTGTTTGGTTGAAAACATTAAATCAACAGTGCTAAAACACAAATTGAGAACTTCAAAGAGAATCAATCTGAGAGCAAGGCAGCAGGAAACAGCTCTGTAATTGTTCAGGTTGGACACGGCACTGCGCTGTCAATATGTTCAATGGGGACAGTGTTTACATATAGGGAGGCGCTCTGATTATGTTTATTGATTGCCAGTTGGTATTTACATTAATAAATGTTTCACTGGCAGACGGGACTTGCAGGCAATGCAAATCATTTGTTTTGTGGAACAATAATATGACAAATATACATTACAGTTTCATGCTTTACAAGTTTCATATAAATATATGTTTGATGTCACCCTTGCCATTGATCTGGCCTTTGATAAAGTGTGTTCAAACAGGAAACATGAAAACTAACCAATCAAAAGCATTGATATAATCATGTGCATTGCAGGCATGCTGGTTGTGATGTCAAAAAAAGTAAAGGCTTATGAATATTAATTAGGTTATGCTCTAAAAATTTAATGTGATCTTTTGTGTTTTAGATAAATCAACAGGTTATGTGATCTATTGATTCAGAGATAAGGCTTGTAGTTTAGTATTCACACATTACAGACTCAAAACTGAAATTTAAACAATAACATTATGATTAGAAATGCCCAAAAATCCTTTAAGCAACAATCTCAGTGGAGTTGCTGAGTGAAAACACTGAGTTATTAGTCAACATAAAATTAAATCCTAATTAAACAATGATTTGAGGAAGTGTTCAGTCTTACTGTACAATTTAAGTCCGCAAATGAACTGTGATGTTTAATAATTTTATTCCTATCTGTCACTTTTGTTCCTGGGATATCAGAGAACATTGAATAAATCAGGGTTTTTTGTATTAACTAAAACTTAGGCTATACTAAAAAAAAAAATATATATATATATATATATATATATATATATATATACACACACAGTCATGGCCAAAAGTATTGGCACCCTTGGCAAATATGATCTGTGAAAATGGCTGTGATAATCTGCATTGTTAATCCTTTTAATCTTTTATTTAAAAAATTCACAAAACTCTAACCTTTCATTAGAGAATAAGAATTTTAAATGGGGGGAAATATCATTATTAAATAAATAATACATATTGGCCACAATTAACGGTACCCTTTTATTCAATACTTTTTGAAAACCTCCATTTGCCAGTTTAACAGATCTAAATTTTCTCCTATAATGCCTGATGAGGTTAGAAAACACCTGACAAGAGTTCAGAGACCATTTCTTTAATCTAGAATCACTCCAGACCCTTTAGATTCCCAGCTCCATGTTGGTGCTTCTTCTCTTCAGTTCACTCATTTTCGGCAGGGTTCAGGTCAGAGGACTGGAATGGCCAGCAGAAGCTTGGTTTTGTACTCAGTGACCCATTTTTTTGTGTTGATTTTGAGGTTTGTGTTTGGATTATTGTACGGTTGGAAGATCCAAACATGGCCCATTATAAGATTTCTAACAGAGTCAGTCACTTTTTGATTTTTTATCTGTTGGTATTTGATAGAATCAGTGATGCTGTGAGTCTAAACAAGATGTCCAGGACCTCCAAAAGAAATATAGGCCCACAACATCAAAAATACAGCAGTATATTTCATTGTACACATGGGGTACTTGGTCACACTTTATATTAGGTGGCCTTAACTACTGTGTACTTACATCAAAAATTAAGCACAATGTACTTATTGTGTTCATATCGTATTGTAAAACACTTTTGTTGCTATTGAGGTGGGATAGGGGTAAGGTTAGGGACAGGTTAAGTGGTATGGGTAGGTTTAAGGGTGGGTTAAGGTGTAAGGATGGGTCAACAGTGTAATTATAAATGTAATTACAGAAATTAATTACAGATTTAATTACATAAAGGTATTATTAACAATATAAGTACAATGTAAGAACATGTAACACAATGAGTGCATTGTACCAAATGATTAATTTAAATGTAAGTACATAGTTAAATTTTTGTGATTTAAAAAAAAATAAAAGATCAAAAGGATTAATAATGCATGTTTATTTTCAGAGCCTTCTTTGATCATATTTACCAAGGGTGCCAATACTTTTGGCCATGACTGTATATATAATATATTATATATAATGGTTATATATATATATATATAGATAGATAGATAGATAGATAGATAGATAGATAGATAGATAGATAGATAGATAGATAGATAGATAGATAGATAGATAGATAGATAGAGACATAGATAGATGTGATAATAAAGTATATAGTACTACATCAATACAGTGTGTGTGTGTGTGTGTGTGTGTGTAATTTGTCATTGCAATTTAGTTTAATTTGAAGTACTCAAATAATACAAAAAAATATAATGAAAATGACAAAAACACAACAATATTACTAACTATAGTATTTTAATGATACTAAAATAACACTGGATTAAATATATGGATCAGCAACAAAAAGTCAAGTATGACTGGTTGGTTTAGTGTAGGTATGCACCAATATTAAAATTTAAATATGATAAACTTATAATTATTTTCATGTTGTAGCCAATACCAAAAAAAAAAAAAGAAAAAAAAAAAAAAGAAAAAATATTTTATGTTTAAAAAAGTGAATTTAGACATCACAACATTATGTAAAGTCTTAAAAATGACTATTCATTTTGACATTTTTAAAGATGACATTTAACAGTATTATTACATTATTTTAACCATTAACCTTAAATGAGCATTAGATGCCAGCAGTACAGCTTGTACAGCTTAAATTGAAACGCATAAACAAATATAATGACTGTATCATATATCACCCAATAGTCAAAATAGAGCTTGATGGCTAGAGGACAGCCATTAGCTTTCAGATAAACATGTTAAGAGTGCAACTGCAGCCACTTTAGAATATTTTTAAAGGACAGGTCAAGTTTGCAGCATTGGAGACGATCCACACAGACACCGCTCCAACAGTGATCCATACGAAAACTCTGCTGAATGTCAATAATTGATACAACCTCTCTATCTATTCGGGAATCTCAGTGGCACCGTGAGACTGGCTGTATCGGGCTACTCTATTAAAGTTAATCCACCAAAATCCATCTTGGGCAGAGCAGTGTCTTAATCAGTCTAGAAACAAAAGGCCACGGCAAACGCCACGCTGAGACTGACTGGTGCTCACGCCCGGCACAGGGTGACCAACTGTTAACTGTGACTGTTCAATTAGAAATGCTTAGATCAAGACGGCAGGGAGGGGAATGATAATTATAACAGGAAATGAGTGGGGAGAAGCTGCTGGAGAGAGCGGAGAGATTTATAAGGATGTGAGAAGGTGGTGCTGTGATGAGGAAGAATGAGAAATGAGCAACGTACCTGATGGGTTCAATTTAAGGAAAAGGGATAATTCACCTAAAAATGAAAATTCTGTCATCATTTACTCACCTTCATGTGTTTTGAAACCCGTATGTCTTTCTTTCTTCCTTCCTTTTCAATGAATAATGAGTTAAATTTCAGTCAGTTTCTCACACTAAAATTTGGAATATAGCAGGTGGGCTATATGGACTATTTTTATGATCTTTATTTTATTTTATTCTATTTTATTATTATTGATTGATTGATTGATTGATTGATTGATTGATTGATTGATTGATTGATTGTCCTTTTTATGGCTCAGAGTCCCTAGTCCCCATTCACTTTGCATTGCATGAAAAAGAGCAGCATGAGCACTCTACAAAACGTCTTCTTTTGTGTTCCACAGAAGAAAGTCAGTCATATGGGTTTGAAATGAAGTGAGGGTGAATAAATGATGACTATTTTAACAAACTATATTATTAAAAGTGAAATGGCATGATTATCTTGTTCATTTCCAGTCATCGTTCACTTTTTCACAGAATGAACATAATTCAAAATGTCTTCTATTGTGTTCCACAGAAGAAAGAAAGTCATATAGATTTGGAATGAACTGAGGGTGTATAATTGATGCCTGTTTTCATTTTAAGATGAACTATTTCATTAAAGGTGAAATGACATGTGTCATGGTCCTCTCTTGTTCATTTCCAGTCATCATTCACTCTTTTTTATGGCTTAGAGTGCCTGGTCCCCATTCACTTTTGTTATATGAAAAAGAGCAGCATGAACATTCTGCAACACACCTTCTTTTGTTTTCCACACAAGAAAGTAAGTCATGTGGGGTTGGAATGAAGTGAGGGTGAATAAATGATAACTATTTTAATTTTAAGATGAAGTATTTCGTAAAAAATGAAGCAACATGTGTCATAATCCTCTCATTTCCAGTCATCGTTCACTCTCAAAAGTAGCCAAAAGCTGTAAATTATCATTAAAGAGACACGGTGCGTTACAGAAAAGGGTTTAAAACACACAATAGTCATGTATATTTACAAGAGCTGCTTGAAAAAAATGAATGGACACTGTATCGTAGCTATTTTTCATAGACACATTTGACACAAAACCATTTTAGAAATGCTAAAAAAGGACTGTATGTGAGCATCCAGGGTTACAGGATCTGAGATATACGACAGGAAGGAAATGCAGATTCTTTTCGACAGAGAATGTTAAAACTGTAGGAACTGATATGATATTAGCCAGAGCTGAGAATGCAATAGATCTCGCTCCTCTCCCTGTGCTGGAATCACACCTCCATGCTCTGAAGAACTTTCCAGCAGAAGAACAGTGTCTATTTTCGACACGGCAAACTCGATGTCAAAATCTCCTCCCACTCTGCGGGCACCGGAGGCGATGTTGAGTTCTTTTGTGCGGTTCTGAAGTCTTTGAAGGTAAAGTACCGCGGTACTGAACATGCAGCCGGAGTGCAGTACACCCTAAAGCGAGCACAGAACACATTTGCTTTACCTAAAGCCCTGGGGCGGCTATGCACTCTGTCTCCTGGGCTGGGATAGATCAGCAGAGGGACGCTGGGGTTTTCTCCATTTATTTTTACAAGAATCTCTAGTGGATGAAAGAAACTAACAGCTCTAGAAACCCAAAGAGATGGGCAAAAGGCCTTAACTGTGCCATGGAAACAAGCACAGAAAAACAAGTGGAGAACAGCTTAGCCTGTGTTTAATAGCTTATCTAATGACCACCACTTATACTTTGTTTCTCAGCAGTCTCCTTCACACTTTCTTTTCTTTCTCGCTCAGTGCTCATTATTTATTACTTAGAAACACACTCCCAGAGATGTATTCTGATGCAATGAAGCATCTTTTCCCACTGATGGATATTTTAAGTAACTATATATTCAAAAAAATAAAAAATAAAAATTAAATATAACTCTGAACTTTATATTATAGAATAAATGTAATGAAAAATATGAATGTAATTGTAATAGATAATAAAAGAATATTTAATTATAATATAGAATAGCTAAAACAAAATAAAATTTTATGATTTAAGTATATTTTAGAATAAAAAATAATTCTCTAATATTTAATTATACAATAAAATAAAAACAATAAAGATGTGAATCATTAATATTAAATGATAATATGGAAGAGATACAAATATAAATATATAATATTTAACTATAATATAGAATATCTATAGTAAAGATATAATGTATTAATTATTAACTATATTTTAGAATAAAATATTTCTTGCCTAAAACGTAATTGCATTATAGAATAAATACAATAAAATTATGAATCATCACTATTAAATTAAATATAAAACAGATAACAATTATAGGTAATATGAATAATGGAATATGAATAGCTAATATTTAGAATTTAAAATAACTATAATAAAATAATCCAATAATATTTATGGATATATTACAATACAAATACAATTTGTATAATATTTAATATTTAATTATACTATAGAATAAATGTAATATAACTAAGAATGATTGATATACTAAATTATAATTTATAATAAACACAAATATGAATAGCTAATATTTAGATAATAAAATTAATATCTAATATTTAATTCTAATATAGAATAGCTATAATAATTTAATATTTAAGTTTATTTTAGAACAAAATAGCTAATTTAAAAAAATATATTTTTAAGAATAGCTAAAGCTAAAATTACATTTATGGCTCAAAACAAAAACAAAAAAGATCTGTGGCCATAACTAACAAGCAAGCAGGTGAACGGGTATTTCTCCGGGTATTACAGACCTACCGAACGGGCTAAATTTGTCTGCATAATAAACAATAATATTGGAAGAAACATTTCAGTGAATAACGGCTATTTTTCACAAAAATTACACCAAAGTGCGCTGAATACCTCAGTTTGTCTCTATTATCTCATCGTGCGTAACCCGGCATTTAGCTCTCCTGTGAAAAATAAATGACACTTCAGTCCCATTTCTACAGTGCCAATACAAACGTCTGAGCAGCGTGACGAAACCTAATTTTACAAGAATTCACTCACATACACTTGTACGTTGTAATAGTTTTAACACTATGTTTCACAAATGTGGAATTAAAGGAAGAGACAGAGATCAGGGGAAATCGAGATGCTCTTCGGGGGTGTTCGCTCGCTGGTTGGCTCTCACTCGACCGCAGCGTGAGTGGCTGTTACGAGGAGCGACGCTAATAAAGACAGAGGCAGGACTGAGAAGTGGCTCACAGACACACACACACACACACAAATAGACCTGCAGTGCTGTCTAAGGGCTGCTCCACTGGCCACTTCAGCCTCCTTCCCCCCAGGCCTGGATAATAGGACTGCTCTCAAAACACATTATATTCCATGGCAGTCGGGCAGCACAAGTGGCCAGAGAGGCCTGTAGTCTGTACTCCCAAGTGCCATAAAATTAGAATGCAGACACGACACGGTGCTTCAACACACACTCACTGAGCATCTCTTTCCTTTACACAATCTCATTATTTGCCCTGTTCACAATATGGAAGTGTATTTTTCACTCCAGCTTTTTAAAAATGAGTATGGACGGAGCTTTTTCTCTCTCCTTTTCCCTTAATGTTCCTCTCACTTTTTGGGCTAGCGCAGCTGCATTTTGGGGGAATTATTTTACCATTAGAAAAACATGGACAAAGTGAGCCAAAGCACACAGTGTCCTGATACAGTCCACTGAAAGCCAGCCTAATTGCCTAATTAAACATTTGGACATATTTGATTAAATGTACACTATTAATTTAAAAGAAATTACCACAAGTAATACTTTTATTCAGCAAGGGCACTTTGAATTGATCAAAAGCGACAGAAAAGACATTCATTTAATCAGTAAGGACTGAATCAAAAGTATCCTTAAAACAAATTTCAGTTTCTACAAAATTGTTAAGCATCAGAACAGTTAACAACATTTTTAATAAGAAATGTTTCTTTGACCAGCAAATCAGCATATTAGATTGATTTCTGAAGACAATGAATTAATGGTTGCTGAAAATTTTACTTTGCATCACAGGAATAAATCACTTTTTAACAAATTAAAATGGAATATAGTCATTTTATATTGTAATAATCTTTCACAAAATAACTGCTTTTGAACAGTAGTGAATGTTTATGAAGATCTTTAAAATCTTAAAATTGTTTTGAAGATGAATATAAGCAGACTTGTGAATCTGTAGCAAAACTAGGAAGATCATAAAAAATGAAGAAATAAATTAAGTAATAAAAATATTAAGTATATGCATTTAGCAACAAGATTTATAAAAGCAATGTGTACGTGCTTTATAAATGTAAAAATAAATATAATTACATTTTGAAAGTGTTTAATATATTATTTTTCTCTGACATTTAACTGCATTTTTAAACATGTATGTATATTTATCTGTTAATCAAATCTTTAATTTAAGCAATTTACTTCCTCGCGTTTTATTTTTACATGAATAATTGATTTCACCATTTTATTTTTAAATGGCGCTGCTAGGCCAACATAAAATAAATATAAGGTAGGATTTAATAAATAATAAATAAGGTCATTTTGATTGCCTTAACATTTCCAGTCACTACATAATTGCCACTCTTCAGTTTGTGTCAATTCAGAATTTAGATTTCATCATCATTCTGAAATGTCAAAAAAAGGCAATAGAGAGTGAGTAGGTGTCAAAATGTTTGATTAGTTGTGCATGTGTAAGTAAATTCTCTCTGGCTCTGTGTAGCAATTACCACCCATCCACCACAGAAGGTACAGCAGATCACAGAGATTTTCTTGTGTAGAATTACACCCAATTACTGCCTCTGCAAAACACAAAAATGCCGGTTGTTTGCAGATTTATCTGCGGGAACTGTTTTGGTTAATTACCATTTAACAGATACTTTTCATCCAAGCAACTAAAGGCAACGTCCCACTAGCTGACTCAAACAACTACAGATTTTTGTAGAGATGTCACACCTAGCAACTGTTTTCACTGAAATCTCACCCTTTTCATTTGGAGGTCTTTCCAAATCCCTCACGTATTGCAACGGCCCATTTTGGCAGCAAATCAATGTGAAGATAAGAACAAGAGCACCATGCGAACATAAACTATTGTAATAGACTGAATTAGGATATGGATGCGTATTTGTCCCTTTGGGGCCGTTATAAGTCCATGCGCCGCTTCGGCAAGAAAAGATGTATATTCAATAAACACAGACTGCTCTGCCTCCGCTTTCTTTTTTTATTAGTCATTTAAGTGTAGGAGAACAGCAGGGAAAAAGATGGTTATGCAATCGGAGTATGCGATATGTGCTGAGGAAAAAGTTTGGATCAGATCTGAGCAGCACAATGCCTTGTCAGATCTTCAATGTGAGGAAAAACTCTGTGGTCACTTCCAAGGCCACGAGAGTCCGTCCCAGCCACTGCCTGTGATAATATCAAGCATTCTAGATGTTGTGATATAGTCGCAAGGCCATTAACTCAGCAGGGAATTGAGTCACTGAGGCTGTTAAGGCTCCCTGCTGAGAGACGCTTCCTCTAATTCTCATATGGCTATGTAAATGAAGCTTCCAACTGAAAATTGGCTCTCAGGACACCAGCCTTTGACTATACTAATTGTAGGGCAGTCCCTTTGGAGCAACCTTGGGTTAAGTGACTTGCTTGAACTGTCCAGTTGTTATAGTTCAAAGGTACTTGAGATTATTCTACCACCTTGTGTTAGCAACTCTCAAAATCACTGAAACAAACTATGTTTCAAGATGCATCATCAAGCAATTATAGTTAAGTATGTGTATTTTAGACTGTAGAATTAACACAACAGATGTTTGAGTCTTAATGGGTGACTCTTGTTTTACGCCCCAAAAAATCTAAAGAAAAAGTAAAGAAATAATATATACAGTACAAATTAGTAGAAAGTAAAATCCTCTATTAGGACCTCAAAGATATTTTGCATTGTGTTGTTTGTTTCTCGTTTTTTTTAAGAAAAAAATAAGTTAATTGAGTTCCCATTACTGTAATACAGACAAAATATTACATAAAATTATATGCAATTTAAGGAATTTATATATAATGGAATCATCTGTTTTCCTGCCTTTAAAAACTGATTTTAATCATTATAAATAATAATAATAATAACAATAAATTATATTGTAATATAATTTGACTATATTGCAGTAAAGACAATTATCATTAAAAAATAATGACAAAAAGAATACCACATATTACAGTAATGATCATTAAAGGATAAAAATGTTGTATTGATTGATTGATTGATTGATTGATTGCAAAATGCATTTATTTATTGGCAAAATGTGACCTTGATATACGTTCACATATGTAACTTATTATGTTACAATGGCGCTAAAGACAACTTTTAAAGGAATGGTTAACCCAAAATAGAAAATTTGCTTAAAATTTACTCATCCTCAATATGCAGATAAGCTGTAAAAATTACCATGAATTTAACGGTACAAGATTGTAAAAAATGCTACAGTAAAAACCTGTTAAATGGTTAACGGTAAGTTCCCCTACTATATACGATGTAAAACTGTATTGGACATTACAAGTAATTTTACTGTAGTATACTGTTTTTGGAAGTGAAAAAGAATATATAATTTACAGTGAATAACTGTAAATAGACATTCCCAGAATTCCCTGCATTACATTTAAAATGTGATGTTTTTTTGTTGAAATAACAATGTTTCTTCTTTTTTTCTTAGCAGTTTTGTACATTGGGGTTGTATGTTACATCTAATGTTGTTAAATTAATGTTTATTGCATTATTTCAGTTTCATGTGTGTTACCATGATGGTGTTTAGTGTTTGTGTGAATGACACTGACACAGAATGAGAGTCCAACAGCTGATAAAAACATCACAATAATCCACAAGTAATCTACACGACTCCAGTCCATCAAATAACCTGTTGTGAAGTGAAAAGCAGCATTTTTGCCATAGGCACCCATTCACATTTGTGTGATGAAATATTTAAATATGTGATTTGTGATTTTGACATTTTTGGATGCCAAAATCACTCCCAGTTCTACATCACGATGGGATTCTCCTTGTGACCGCTCAGGTCACCAGTGTTGGGTAAGTTAAGGCCAAAATTTTCACACGTTGAAAAATAAATACGACCTCACATTGTGTCAATCACGTTTACACACTGCCTCCGAAACTTTCGTCCATGATAAAAAATCAGATCAGGTTCAATTTTCTGCATTTCTCGCTTCCGTAGCAGCCATTTAGAGAGGTTTTGACAATTCAGAGCCACCGTACAAGCGAACGCCAAAATCCTAATGCCGATTGTCAAGTTCATCTTTTCATCATTCATCATTTTTGCAATAGGCACCCATTCACATTTGTGTAATGAAATATTTAAATATGGATGATACAACATTACATGAGTAAAAAAAAAAGCAGTTTTGTTTTGGCTTTTGTTAGGCTTTTTATTATGAAATTACCTCAAAGACAACCATTTGTCAACATGGCATACAACAACCTTGCTTTCTTTAAGCAGATGTTTAGTACAGTGTTGTGGTGTTTTCTGCAATTTTGGTTTTGGGGAAAAATAATATCAGCAGAGCCTTTATTTTTTGCTCTATGAGATGAACGGCACATACTGTAGCATGTGCTGCTCCCTCCTCTCTTTAAACGCACGTCTTTTTTCTTGACCTCTCATTTTAGTCAGGGTCCTCTCTACCTCTTCCAGGAGTCCTAATTATCTCAAAACAATTAGCGCCAATTTGCCGCTGCGCCACTGAGAGATGAAAAGGAAGCTCTTCTTCCTGTTTTGTGTAAGATTCAGAGAGGCTGAGAGGGGAAGATGAGGTCAGGAAATGACAAAAGAGCTAATTACAGAAGTGTACAGCTATTTCAGTCCTGTTCACATTTTCAGGGATGTTAGAACAAAAAAAGTGAAGCGCTGCACAAGACATCAAAAGGGTCAAAGATCCTGCAATTCAGGCTGATGAACTTCCTATGAGGTTTTACTTTTTGCAGCCCACATTTATGTGACATTTTTACAATGGATTTGTCGTTGATGTCACAGTTCATGCGTGATCTCTTTCAGCAGATGGCTGGAGGAGGTGGAAGATACGAGTTTTACTGGCAAATATGTACCACCATGTGGCTGATTTTTTCAGAGAATCACTCTATTGTATGGAAATGGTGTTGTTTCACCATGCAGTAAGCACTAAGCACTCTATGAGATGTCCTGTAGAGAATTCCCAAGATGTCATCTGTCCCAGAGAGTCCATGTGCGTTCCTGTACTAAGACGCTGAGGACATATGGGCAAATCAAACTCAGCTCAAATCACTGGGTGCAACATTACTCAGCCACTGAACTGGTTACAGGTGAGCAGATGCTTCCACAGAGTGGCTGTAATGAACCACGTAAGTGAACAGGAGGTGCTCAGTTACAGCGCACAATTTAGCAACTAACCAGCTAGTCCAGTACAGGAAGAAGCACTTTACAAGCTTGAAAGAGGGAAAATGTTCAAGGAATCTTGTTGATGTACTCAGCAGTAGGAATTGTGAAGATATGTGAAGCAGACTACATTCACTCAAATTCCTGTGAATCACTTTTGACATGAGCAGTAATGTGTCCACATCCTGCCTCAAAAGTTACATGGCAATGAAATTATTCAATATTCCAAACTTAGAGGGACAATTAGTCTGAGTGATGGAGCAGCCTTTAAATCGCTGTTTTTATTGAATTTTTACAGTTCTTATGATTTTTATATTTACAAGTGGTTTGCTGGTTTATATTTCCTATTTATTTGCTTCTTATGTTTCCTTGCCTTTAAGGAATTGCGAACTTGTGGGGAAGTGCTTATTTTATCTAATTTTTGAAAATGTTTGTGCAAATGTTTGGTTTGGTTTTATCCATCCTTTTAATTATATTTACCTATATTGGTAGTAAAGGGATAGTTCACCCAAAAATAAAAATTACGTCATTAATTACTGACTTGGAAGGGCATTCCAGTTAAAAGTTCCTACTGGTAATTCGGAATTTCCAAATTCCGACTACAAATGGAACACACCATAAGATGGCTATCAGTACTAGCAGGGGGAATGAGTGGACGTACTGTGTTAAAACTAAGTTAAATTAGGTTACTGTAACGCTGCTTGAATGCGGTAAACTCTGGCTATTTAGACTATTTTAATTAATAACCTTTGTTTTATATGTTCTTAACCATATTTATTTGCACATTTTGCACAACTGCTTCAAATAAACACATTTTTGGTTGCCAAAATCACTCCCAGTTCTTGGATGTGATTCTCCTTGTGACCGCTCAGGTCACCAGAGTTGGGTAAGTTAAGGCCATTGCACACTGAGTCCTAAATTTTCATCCCAAATTTTCACACGTTGAAAAATAAATACGACCTCACGTTGTGTCAATCACGTTTACACACTGCCTCCATAACTTTAGTCCATCATAAAAAAACAGATCGGGTTCAATTTTCTGCATTTTTCGCATCCGTAGCAACCATTTCGAGAGGTGTTTTGACAATTCAGAGCCACCGTACAAGCGAACGCCAAAATCCTAATGCCGATTGTCAAGTTCATCCACTTCGTTTCGCAGAAAAAAGCACTATAAAGATCCTTGCACACTGAATTCACAGAAATTGGTGGTCTTCTTTTTAATATGTGGCTCTAGTATCACTAGCAAAGCATCAAACTGAGCCACTGACATCCTGAAGTAAACTTTGAATTACCCGTGATTATCCCGCTGCTCCTTAATAAGAAGGGGGAACTCTCCTTCATCTCTATATCTCAGGATTGGATGGACCCAATATTTCCTTTCTTTTTCTCTTTTTAAGAAGCGAGAGGACAATATCATCCTCACTGCTTGAAGACTCCATTTAGTTCTGTTTTGCAATTTTTTTTCCGCAACGTTTTAATTAATTGGACTCAGTGTGTAAGGTTTCTGTGCGTGATGAATTTTTAGGATGACGAATACGAAAAAACGCATATGAAAATGTTTGACTCAGTATACAAGGACCTTTACTCCAAAAAAGTAATCCACTACAATCCACTAGTCTCCGCGAATATATTACTGAAACGAGTCTCTAAAATGAACGAAAATGACATGAGAAAATCAAAGAAAGCTTGAAGTGTCTGTTTTTAAATTAAGTAAGTCATGTCGAAAACAAATTTTCTCTGATAAAATAATCCTTATGAAACCAACACGAGGTACAGTCTCTCCCGTCTGAGCTCACCTATAATATGGTCACACCAAGATAATCATCAACGCGAAACCAAGCGTGAATAAGTGAACGCCCACATCACCTCTGTAAACAAAGAAAGATTCATCAAGTTCATCTCAGTTTTTGGAAGAAGACGCACTGTAAGGCATAAGACTTGAATTTTGCTCAGAAGAAGAAAGAGAAGCGACACGGCTAATCCAGTGGAGGATCTCATTCTCATAAGTCATTTATTTTTTACTTATATTAGTGTTACTGTGACATAAACTTTTACACTGTGTGAACTTTTCCCAAACTACAATGCCAGACTAAAATATGTGAAATAAAATAGGACTCGTCTGTAAGGGCACACTGACGCGCAAAACATGATTTTTACTTCATATTTTTAACACTGCATTTATAACTTAAATAACGTAATTTTATTGACATTAGTAACTGTAATCAAATTACATAAATTTAAAATATAATGCATTACATTACTGTGTTACTAGGAAAAGTAATTAGAATACAGTACTGACAGTAAAATGACAAAGAAAGTTAACTTTGATTTCTAAGTGACGTTAAAGGTTAAAGTTGACAGTTGTGCACCTTAAAAGAATAACATGTTCTAACACTAAACAAACAGATGCAATGATTACTGGGAAATAGTGTTACTATGTGACCTTTACGTCATAAATGCCACTGACAAAGACACCTAATATGTTTTTACCTTCTTCCTCTCTCACTCTCAGTTCATTCTAATGGACTCTCCCAGCATCTGAAGACCAGGGCTGACAGTAATCAGATTTGTCTGTCCTATAAAAGTGCTCAAAGATAAAAGCGTCTGAGGCTTTCCACACTTTGACCAATTACAAAGCAGGAGAGAGAGGGAGAGAGAGTGACCTGTCCACTTTATCATTATCACAATGTCGATCTCAGTGCAGTGACCAAATGAACATTGAAATAAAGTGAAGATCGCTCTCTGTGCTTCTTTGAGAAGCTGGTATTATCAGGCAGGTGCATTTGATGTTGGACACAGCAGGTAGAGCACTTCCATTAAATAGCGTCTGTCAGCAACCCCAACAAAAGAAGTCAAGCAGAGTCATCTAATGAAAACCCACTGAGCAAAAACTTCATTAAAATGTTAATAACCGTTCCGCCGAAACATTGTTTTCCTACCAACAACAGCTCCAAATTTGCTTGATTGATTGAAAACAGGGGTTTCAGACAGTCAACGACCAATTCACCACTTGAAAATTTATTATGCTAATCACTGCCTTTTCAACATTGTTTAAAATCAATTCCATGTTGCAATTTAATTTACATAGTGAAATGTGTCAACAAATAACAACTAGAATTGTTTAAACCAGTGCAATTACTTTTTTAACGATTTTTACATTTATGTTGACACAGAATATTAAAAAATACACACTGGCTAAAAGTGTGCAGCCACACAATTCGAATGAAAATCAATCTTAAAGTTATAGGTTAGCTAAAAATGAAACTGATGTTATTATTTACTTCTTTCTTTTGCAGAACATATTAAGAGATGATTAAATTGTTTTGGTGAAAAAACATTTTGGTGAATACAAAACAAATGTTCTCCTGCATCATATGGCTTGTTTATGCACCAATGTAAAAGGTGCATTTCCGCCTCCTACTGGCCTGGAGTGCGAGGTGTTTTATAGTGCCAAAGTCACTTTCATGGCAAGTCAGTTTGCTAGGCACCCATCTTGGAAATACAACTATTGGCCATTATGCAAATACAGCTCCTATCAACTCCAGGTCTCTTATCTAATTGAATAACATATTTCAAACCAGCAAGAAAATCTGTCCAGAAATGACCCTCTACTAAGCACTTTTGGGATGAATTCAAAAAGTGAAAAACATCCCATCACTAATATTTATATACTATTTTATTTCAGCTTTAATTTAATTAACAAAAGTGATTTTTAATCATTTAATTAACAGTAGCAACACTTATTGAAATTCTTCCCAGAAGATGTTTAGGAAAAGAAACTCAATATTAAAGAAAGAAAGAAATATGGGAAGGATGTTTGGATATCCAATATATATATATATATATATATATATATATATACAATAAGCCTATAATTCAATGGTCAGAAAAGAAGGTGAAAACCTCTCACACTTCCATTGGGAAATGTAAACAATTGCTTTACTCAGGTCCAAAAAACCTTCTGGAAGCACAGAAGTGAAGAATTAGCAGAGAGACCTTTAATATTGACGGAACCCAGAGACAAGACATTGACGGATGGAATCGGGATCAATTATTTAGATGGAGCTTGATATGAGAACGGCAGAAAATCCTGAGCTTCTAAAGGGCAAAACGGAGCGCAGTATAAAAGGGCATGATCAGTGATTATAGAGTAACGAGAGATGTAGATTAAAAGCATGTGAGCACAATAAATCGTGCAATAAAAGCAATTCTCAACAATTACCAAACCGTCTCTAGAATTTCGGAATTTGATACCTGGTGTTCCATTGATCTTAAAATAATCATCAGCTGTTTTCATCCACTTCATTTCCATGGAAATGTCTACATATTTCTGATAATCAAAAATTCATTAGAGTCAAAGACAGAGAGAGAGAGAGAAAAAAGAAATCCTCTTGAGGAATCCTCTTTCAATTTCCATCCTTTCAACCATCCTCCAAACTCCTTACACTCTTTCCTCATAAATATTTAAGCGTGGAACCGGGACGCTGGTATTGTGCCACAGGAGGTACAGAAGTGCGGTTCTTTGGCATCGATCAAATAGGTTCAGGCTAAATAATTAAAAGCTCACACTCCCCGGACAAATGAGGGAGGCTGCTGGCGGTTCTCTCTTCTCCACCGTGCTAACAATGGTCAGGGCCCAATTACATGTGCACATGTGCTTTTTGACCTTTTCATGTTTGTAATGGAGCCTCTAATGGTAAAAATAACCCTGAACAAATCCCCAGGCCGAGGCAGCCTAAGGAGACACGAGGCAGATAAGAAAGGCGGGGTTCCGCGGGCCTCGGAAACGAGAGGAGGAGGAGAGGAGGAGAGGAGGCCAATTCTGCGCTCTGCTGATTCCTGCAGTCGGCGATTTGTTTTGGTAAGCACGGAGCGCGCTAGACACCACGGCCAACATGCTCTTAGTTTTAATCAGAGAGGAAAAAGACTTGCCTCAGTACACTAATGAAATGGGGAGCAGCTGTGCTCAGGAAAGCGCAGTAACCACACATTTAGTTTGGCAGAACGTCTGCCAAAGGCAACTGTATATTTTGGGGCGGCAGAGGGAACACGTGAGGGCATTACAAGGACGCCTCGGCTGATATGAACCTGTTTCCTGGTAGTTATACATCTGAGCAAATGGTGAAATATCCTCAAATGATTAATTATAGTGATATGCGTTTACTTATGAAGAAGTGAAGTGTGATGTTTCTGAAATGCTATTTAGTATGACCCACAAATTCATGAAATTAATGGCCGTGAAGTCTATGATTTTATACTTTAATTAAGAACATAACTTCCAATGTACAATAGCAACATTTCGACATTTATCTGCAGATTTCTATAAAGACCATACATTATTTTGCTATAAATTGAGCTACTTTGCTTCTAAGAATAATGAGTATTACATGCGTTTCCTCACACTTACAGCAACACCTACACACCGACTTGAATGGAAATAATTGAGTCCATTAGAACACATAATGAATTTGCATGAAGTCACTTCATGCATCTTAATCTAACAGATTTCTATCCAACTGGGTTGAATGTCCCATTTATACTATGCCACTTGCTTCACACCCAAGATTTTTGGGGGTGTGTGCAAGTTAAGTCACCTTTATTTATAGTGTATAGTGCTTTATACAATACTGATTGTTACAAAGCACACTAAAAATGACCTGAAGATGGTAACATCCAAATTAACTGCTTTTATTCAAAAGTCACATTTTAAGTCAAAAATATTATTTAACATTATTGAATTAACATAACGTAAATATATTATTTTATGCCAACAAAATTCATTTTTATGGGATAAATCAGGTTGAAATAGTTATTTAAATATAACAATTCCAGGTTCCCACTTTTTACAGTGCATGACAAAAACAGATTCAATGATGCAAACCTCATCAAATATGAGACAAATTTTAAATTCTGCAGCTCTAAAAAGACAATAGGGTCATTATTTAGTTCAAATAAATTCAGTGTTGATTCTGTTTAATTACTGTGTAAAGTTAATGAATTATGAAAGAAGTTCAGTTTAGCTATAAGCAGTTCTACAGATGGCTATATTGATTCAATATTGATTCAATTCAGTTCAATAACAGTATCGACGTTGCAAAATTCATCAATTATGAAACAAATTAAATTCAGCTATGAAGCAGCTCCACAGAAGACAATAGTGTAATTATATAGCTCAAATAAATAACATTTTTGTTCTCATAGTGTCAGTGCAGTCAAATCTAAAATATTACTGAATATTAAGTGTTTTGTAACCCCCAACAAAGCAAGCCAAAGGCGACAGTGGCAAGGATCCCAAACTGTAAAATACTAGCAAAAAGTCCGCACACTCTCAAAAATCAAACCTAAACTCCCATCAGGTGACACAAATGAAGAAAAACTTTGGGAGAAACCAGGCTCAGTCATGGGGCCAGTCTCTTCTGTTTGTGGGAGATGGAAGAGTAATGCTGGATATGCTGCAAATTCTCAAATTTAAAACCTGATCAGCATCCTCTATCCTGACACCCACAGTGCATCCTGCCCAAATCATGGCTCACCGAGCTCCTGAAATTCAATATGATCACTCAGATTCATTCACATGTGCATCTACACCGTTGTTCGAATGTGGTCTGCATAGTCACAGAATGTTCATTTAATGCCATGTGAAGACTCTGCTTCTTAATTCAAGCAATTTGTCTGTTCCATTAGGTTGGTAAATTCAACATTTTATTAAGAATAAAAATCTTAGAATTTGACTCCAAATGTGCGCCCTTTATTCTCATTAGCATCTAGGAGGAACATGATCTTGTTCATACTTATGGGACTGCACTCAGACCAAACACTTGCCAAACCCCAGTCGAACAAACTGTCTTCCAACAAGCAGTGGGCAGAGAAAGAGAGAAGGTCAATGCTCCCTCTCCAAACGGCACTTTTGTCAGGAGACAGGCATGAGCAGATGCAGATATACATGCTGGCTAGGCTTCCCCCGTTTAAACAGGTCAGGCTTGTTCTGCAGTGAAGGGAGAGAGTGAATTAGAGCTGCAGGAAAAGTGCTATCTGCCAGGCCTGATATTGATGGAGTCCCTCAGTAAAAAGCCACTGGCGTGCGTCCAGCTCTCGGCACTATCCTCACGTTCAGTAACAGATGATTGACTGGATGTGGTCCAAACTTGGCTCTTGACACAAAGCCCGGCTAATCCACGGCCCAGGCCATGGCACTTTTCACTCCAATTAGGTCTTTAATCGAATAAGCACTATAGATTGTTCACAAGGATGTCAGAAATATTGTACGCTATTAGGACCGAAACACGGGTTAGAGTAGGTTTTGTCGGAGCCAGAGTGAATCTCACTGTGGGAAGAAACACAGTGGAAACACTTGCTCTTTCTTCATTCAACTGAACATTTTTTATGAAATGCAGAGATACACATTTAGGTCACACAAGAAGAAGAAATAATACAAGAATAAATAATATTTTATTTATATAGCGCCTTTTAGCTAACAAAGTGATTCAGCTGTGTGATTTGTTGTTTTTATACAACAGTAAACAAATAAAAGGTAGTCTACTTTTGCTTTGTAAACTAAAATAGCTCAAAACGAACCCAAAGAAAAATAAAGAGTTGCCAAACGCACAATAGCTTTTGTTTGTTTGTTTTGTTTTGCTGTTTTGCATGAAATGAGTTAGTGACTCGTTAATAAAGACTCGTTTCACTCATGATAGAATTGGTGTTTTGAACAAATCAATTGAGTGAATGATTCAGTGATTCAGTGAGTCATAAAGAGGCCACTTGTGCTTCTGAATGAATTTCTTAGTGAATGACTTAATGACTCAACAATAAATATGGTCACTTGTTTAATTCCTGAATGAATCACAGAGTGAATGATTCATTGACTCAACCAAAAAGACAGTCACTTGTTTTTTCCCTGAATAAATGAGCCTGACACCCGCAGAGCATCCTGCCTGAATCATGGCTCACCACAATCTGTAGGCCTACTGTAGTTTTGCTTTGCTTTGTTTTGTTGTTTTTAATTAATTAATCAAGTGATTGATTCAGTGACTTGCTAATGAAGATTTGTTTCACTCATGATTGAATTGGTGTTTTGAACAATTCAAGCGAGTCATTGATTAAGTGACTTCTAAAGAGGCCACTTGTGTTTCTGAATGAAATGCTTAGTGAATGATTCAATGGCTCAACCATAAATATGGTCACTTGTTTCATTCCTAAATTAATCAATGTTTTTGAGTGATTCACAGAGTGAATGATTAATTAACTCGGTCAAAAAGATGGTCATTTTTATACCTGAACAAATGAGCATTGAACAAATTGGTTAAATGTTTTCCTGAGTAAATCATTGAGTCACTAGCCACCTCCTGCCATCACTACGTAACCACAGAAAGAGTCTCTGAAAAATCCCCACCTCTAATGCACAGACTGAAAGTCTACGCAAACACAGACAATAAATATTCACATATGGAAGGAGAAAATAAGGTCAGAGAAAGCAGCAACATAAACGAATCTAAAACTGAATAAGTGGATCTTGAAATCAATTCTGTGAGTACAATCAACCAAGTAAATCGAATAAGTACTAGATCAAGTTTTGACACTGTTGTAAGTTACACATATTGTTAGCACATTTCATCTGTCTCTACTTATTACTGTCTATGGCATCTCTCGCTTTTACCCAAAGGACAAAAATGACTCATAGCACAAATACACACAAACAGCCGGCTCATCAAACAGCTCATCAATCTACTGAGTAATCCGAAAGGAAATCAAAGGAAAGCGTGTCCTTGAGCTACAACGTGTGTTTGAAATATGTGATGAGTTAGACAACAGTTTTGATACAGAATTTCAGCATTTTTTTATCTCACCTTCTACCATTTTCATAGGGTTATTTGTAGGAATAAGTGTTGAAGGCTTCGAGACGTCCTATTACCATAGCAACAAGTGTTGAACCAAGGTAGGATCTCTCTGCCACAACATTCAACCTATTCTCTTGATCCAGTTCAAAAAGATAAAGCTATAAAAGCACCTTAGACATGCAGTGATGTAGCTACAACTGTCATTTTTGTTATAAAAACAGGGTAGTGACAATGAGTCATGCCGCCTACTTCAAGCAACGACTACATGAATCCTATAAAACATATTTCAAAGAAAAAAATTGAAGCAATTTTTTTTTTTTTAATACAGAAAACAACTTATTTACACAATATATACTGTATATATATATAAAGTGAAACATGACAAGTAACTTTTGACTTTTCAAGTCTTGAAAGACTTGACAAAACAATTTGCACTCTCATTCTGACTCAGGCTAATTGAAATGGCACATCTTGATCATTTGCAATTGACTTGATTCATACTTGTGAAATGAAAGCCTATACTTAACTAATTAACTTTTTAATGATGTTGTGTTCTAAAAATGTGGAGATGATGAATGGTGTCAATGAACTTATTCTTCATTTATGACAACACATTTAACATGTGACGATCTTCTGTGACATTTATCTTGATACATTTAATTGCACTTCTCCAAATAGAGGATTGTATAGTAGAGGAGTAAAATACATTCACAATACTTCACAAAAACTATCTTTATTCTCATTTTAATCTTCTGGCAGCTTAAAATCCAAAAGTATGTGTGCAGGCTCATGATGTCTCATTAAAGTGTTCATGTGCAGCGAGCTTCTTCTCAAAGGGCTCTGAACTCTAAAAGAAGCCACAGTCAGGCACCGAGTGGATGACACCAGCGGCTTGAGGAAAACAGCAGGCACTTCAAGCTCATTTGGCTTCAGCTCAAATGGAGTTTAAAAACGCTATAAAATCACTGCCCCCAAAACACAACAATATGTGAAAAATGTTTGGCTGATTTGAACACTATTCCTCCAAAAATTAATGATACAAACATAATATTTTTACTGTATGCATTCTCCCAAACAAGTTGCTTTTACAAACCAGGGATGGATTTATTTAATCAAAAATATGGTAAAATCAGTAATATTCTGAAATATTATTACAATTTAAAGTAACTGTTTCCTATTATAATATATTTTAAAATATAATATATTCCTTAATGGCAAAGCTGAATTTTCAGCAGTCATACTTCAGGCTTCAATGTTCGGGATGCTTCAGAAATCAATCTAATATGCTGATTTGCTGCTAAAAAAAAATTCCTTATTATTATTATTAAAGTTGAAAATGGTTTGGCTGCTGAAACAGAACACTTCTGTAATATTATAAACATTATAACATGATAAATGTCTTTACTGTTACTTTTGATCAATTCAGTGCTTTCTTTTCAACAATAACAACAAAGATTCTAACAGACCCCAAACTTTTGGATGGTAGTGTATGCTGTTCAAATTGTTTACAGAAAATATTACATGTTTACAAAGTGTGTCAATTTAAATCTAGCATCAACAAATGGTTAGTTAATTAAACTAATGAATGCATCTTTCATGGTATATATTCAGCTTCAGACTCTCTATTTCATCATATGAAAGAAAAATGTATTTTCATTCATGAGAACTCATTCATGGTCCATCTGGGGTCTGGATCTGGGTCTGCATGCACATCAGTTTCGTTTTTCTTCTACCTGATATTTTTGCATGTGTAAATATGATGAGAACATGTTAAGGTAGTCAGGAGCACATTTCACATTTGGGTATGAAGCCTCAGGGGACTCTTTTTACTGCCCGTACAGAGCTGGGACATAATTCATTTCATAAGACTCAATTTACAGAGCAATCAGAGATTAATGTTCATCCCAATCTATAAATCAGCATTTTTATCAGGCCTGAGACCCTCTCAGCATGCTAATGGCCAGCATGAGAGCAGCTGTGTTTGAGAGAGCTGGAAGGAACAAGCTCATGGCAGTAATTGGAATGGTCACCCCCACAGGCCACAAAAAAAGACTGAAGGAAAGAGTGGATAGTGTAAATATAGTTTTGGGAGGGAAGGAGATCCCATTTGCTGTGACAGAAATCAATCAGATCTGATGATATTCACAGAGTTAAACTACTTGGCACAGGCTGATTGGTTCATGTTGCATACTCAGCCAATGAGCTTTTACATTGAAATAGCTAGTTAGCATTCACTAGAACATTTTGTGGCACACTTTCAGAGTTCCTCTGAAACCCTCCAACTTCCCCAGCTCCACCTGTATAGATCTGCTACAAGTTATTTTATATGCTATTTGTGCAGCAGCAGTATGCCTTAAATACTCACAGCACCATATATAATGGCAGTAGCAATAATCTACAACAACTGAAATAACCAACAGCTGCAACAATTCAGCAGATCTATTCCCCAAGAACAAATACATTAACATTGTCATATCCATTACCGTGCTAAAATTTTCCAAGAGTTGTCTTGGTAGAAATATAAATGTTATATAACACTTCTTTCATGATGCTTTCGTGGCTTTTTGGGGTCCTTGTTAAAGCACTTTTCCATTGTGAGAAAAAATGTAAACCACTAGAAAATAATAATGACAAAATAATTTACATTAGGTATACAATTGTTGTTCCAAACCTGTATGTGTTCGTTTCATCTGTTTTTTTTCCATATTATGGAAGTCAATGGGAAAAGGCAGTTTGGTTACCCTCAATCTTCAAAATATATTCTTTCATTATCAACAGAAGACAGACATTCATACAGGTTTGGAACAACCTGAGGTGAGTAAATGATGACATAATTTTCATTTCTGCATGAACCACCCCTTTTAACGCACCAAGCAATCTTTACTATGAAATGCCTCCCACAGTATGACAAATATACATCATATCCTTTCATCCACAGTATCTTCCTCCGGCTTAGTGCAGGTAGAATCCATCTCAGATTTATCCACTTACAACCAATTACTGTAATACTTACAGTGGCCAACTTCATTCATTTAAATGTCATGATTACATTTGTCTAGTGAGGTAAAGAGTGGAATGAAACTACTAAAGTGAGAGAGTGAGAAATAGATAGGAACAAAAGAAAGATAGGCCTCTGCGCCATTATTTGGAAGATTGCCCTGGAGAGCAGTAAGATACATCCTACTGAAGTGATCAGATTCTACTCAAGTAATGAAGCAGTCAGCCATTTTAATGCCTTGGAAATTACAGAAGAGAAAATGGCTATTTAAATGCAGTACTTGACCGTGCTGAAAAATGACTTACTCTCTCCATTACCCAGCCTGTCTCCCACATTAAACAAAAGTTACCGGCACAGGGTTCATATCTATCACCTTAGCTACATTCACGGTAAATGACAAATTAAAACTGCCAGTAGATCGAATGACTGGATAACAAAAAAAGCTGATCCATATGTGGTTTGAATTCACTCATTTTCACTTTCTCTGTGCATGCTGAGCAAAGCTGTAGTCACTTTTCATCAGTGTGTCTGAAGAAAAAGGAATATAAAAGTGTTTCTTATGAAAACATTACTCTGTAAGGTCCAATACAAGAGAATCTGGAACTGGAGTGTCTTTCTATGGACCTCTTCATGGTGTATACATGAAAATATAACAATTTCCATATTCAACATCACAGCACAAATGCACACAGCACGCCACAGTGCACACAAACATCTACTGTAGATTAATTTAAGAAAAAGACATCTGTGTTATGAACCTATTATACTGCGGAGCATTAACCTCATGCTGTTAAATGAAAGATCTTTCACACTCATAAACATTTGCAGCTACATTTGCTGGGCATTTAAAACTATGTGAGATGTTATCGAGATTCTAGTTACACAAAAAGAGATATTTAAAAACCTTTGTTTTAGTGTGTTTTTCATAAGCTAGCGAAGAGTGATCACTTGAATGCTGGGGCTCATACACACTCATTCAGTGCTTGCGAAGGACAAATGTATTTATTAACTGGTGTGACACTTAAATTGAGCTATATAACATCTTACAAGACCAGATTCAATGCAGTCTGTATAAACAAATAACAAAAGTCAACTAGTTTTTTAGTTTACCTTGCAACAGCCAAAAAAAATTTAAAAAAATGCACATAGCTCATATCACCATTTCTGTGTTAATAGAACCGAACTTAAAGTCATGCGGTGCGGTCAAGTGCAGAAATATTACAGTAACATTAAACAGCAAATGATTTCAAAGAAACGTTTTTGAAAGAGGTCTCTCAAAATTGCATTTATTTGATCAAAAACACAGTAAAAACAGTAACTGTGAAATATTATTACAATTTAAATTAGCTGTTTTCTATATGAATATATTTTAAAATGCATTTTATTCCTGTGATGGCAAAGCTAAATTTTCAGCAGTTAATACTCCAGTCTTCAATGTCACATGATCCTTCAGAAATCATTCTAATGTGCTGATTTAAAGAAACATTTTTTATTATCAATGTTGAAAACAGTTGTGCTGCTTAATATTTTTGTGAAAACTGTACATTTTTTTCAGGATCACTCTTAAAAATAAAGGTGCTTAAAAGGTTCTTCACAGCGATGCCATAGAAGAACCAGTTTTGGTTCCACAAAGAACCATTCAGTCAAAGGTTCTTTAAAGAACCATGTCTTTCTTACCTTTTTATAATCTGAATCCTTTTTATAATTCTTCAGATGTTAAAGGTTCTTATGGAACCATTTAGACAAAAAAGGTTTGTCTATGGCATCGTGAAGCACCTATATTTTTAAGAGCGATACTTTGATAAATAGAACATGTAAAGAACATTTATTTGAAAATAGAATTACTTTGATGGTCAGACCATATGATATTTCACAAGAATGAATTAGTTTAAACTTTTCTTGAAAATGGTATAAAGGCTTTGCAAAATAATCTAAAAACAACATGAATATATACAAAGAGTACATTTCCTAAAAAAATTGCCGTGTTTAAAATTTGATTTTTAATTTCGTTCATCATGGAGACTGTTATATGTTATTGACCCACATGAGTGAAACTTGGTTCGTCATCAGCCTCACCAACATCTCTCATTCACATCTATGGAGCGTCTATTTTCATGTCTTCTGTCTCGGCATCTGACTCATTCTGGCACTATTTAATGACTGAGGTAATCCAAAAACTGCATTTAAACTTAATTCTACTTGTGTAATTGTTAAGCCTCAAGGGCAAATTAAATGTCTACATCTACACCGCTATTAAAAACAAACAACTCTTTGCCTCAGTTCAGTAGTCAAGAGTCTCTCGAAGGCCACAGAAAGCACATATGAAACTTGCTCCGTGGACGGTAAGTGGCTTGACAGATCACTAAAGGTCCTGCTTGCCATACGGAGCTTCAGCTCTGAGAGTTTCAGAGTTGAATGAGACTTCTGAAGCAGTCGGGCAAAAAAAAGGAGCCATGATCTGATCACCCTCTGGCATGTGCTTCTTCATCCCTTCTGTTTTACAATAATTCTCCATTTCAGTGGCAGCGAGCTGCCAAGCAAGCCAGACCCAGCCCCACCACCAGCTGGTCCTCCGACCTGCAGTTTTATGTTGTGGAAATGGGTTTTCAATTAAAAAGTCTATTCAAACAAGTTGGGTTTTTTTCCCTGAAATGGTGGAACTCATTAAAACCCTGAAATATAGTACATCAAGTGAAGTGTGAAAGTTTTCTTGTTCTTTATTTATGTGGTGATTTATAATAAGTAAATTGATAATTCGATAATGTGAAGAAAGCAATGACGCACCATTAGAGGCTGATGAAACGAACCATGCTCTGTTGCTCTCAAGCTCTGAAACAGGAAAAGAGTCAAGGCTAATACAAACAAATACACAAACATATGTATATACACACACACAAACAAACGTGCCCTTATTTTTTATTTACTGCTTGTTGAACACTCACTTTCCGCTCTTAAATGTCTTGTATGCACTTGTGTGTGTGTCTGTGTCTGTGTGTGTGTGTGTGTGTGGGTGTCTATTTTTGCAAACCAAACCATTTAACATTGGATAGTTTGCCGGTTGACGGAACACTCGCCCGCTTAGGAATCCATAAGGCCGCTGAAACATGCCAGAGCTTCGCCTGAACAGATCTGTCCACAAGCGTGCAGAATAAATACATAAACAAGCAAAACTTTTAAATACACGCATAAGCAACCCTTGCCCACTGCCTCTGAAGCAAGGAAATGACTGTGGAGATGAGGTCCACTAAATGGACAGGGCCATTAGAGCTGGGCAAACAGTTGTTCTCTCAGGCCACTGATGGCTAAACTACTGCAACATGTTGGTGACGTCCAAGAGCTGCACACAGCAGGGCTAAATAGACAGGGAAAATGTTTAGGGACTCTGGGAGGCAGCTGTGAGCCTAACAATGGCTTTCTTTTGACAAGGGAACTGTTAAGGCAGGCTGTCACAGGGAAAACGCATTTAGTGTAGCCTACATCTTCAGTTGTGAAGGAATAGAGGAGATAGAGAAAGAGAGAAATTAATAATGAAGAGATGGAAAAGGGGAGGTCTGTAACATCTGGAGAAACATGAATTGGGAAATAGTTCATTGTTAACAGACCTCCAAAAAATAAATCAAATAAAATCAAATGTACAAATATGCAAACAAACTTGCTCTTATTTATTTTATTTATTCATTCATACATTCATCCATTAATTCTGGAAAATTCTGGGATTTCATTTAATAAAAATTATATATATTAATATATATTTCCCAGAAATTCTGATTTTGCCTCAGTGTCATTTTAGTTTTTTTGTTTGTTTTTTTATAGTGTAGTACTATACTATTTATACTAAAGTATTTTTTATAGTATTTATTTATTTTATTTTGATTTGATTTTTAATTTTATATTTTCAGTTTTCTTAGTGCAACTTTGTTTTGTTATGTGCTTGTCATATTATTTATTGGTTTATATAAAACACACACACACACACACACACACATACAGGTGCATCTCAATAAATTAGAATGTTGTGGAAAAGTTCATTCATTTCAGTAATTCAACTCAAATTGTGAAACTCGTGTATTAAATAAATTCAATGCACACAGACTGAAGTAGTTTAAGTCTTTGGTTCTTTTAATTGTGATGATTTTGGCTCACATTTAACAAAAACCCACCAATTCACTATCTCAACAAATTAGAATACTTCATAAGACCAATAAAAAAAAAAAAAACATTTTTAGTGAATTGTTGGCCTTCTGGAAAGTATGTTCATTTACTGTATATGTACTCAATACTTGGTAGGGGCTCCTTTTGCTTTAATTACTGCCTCAATTCAGAGTGGCATGGAGGTGATCAGTTTGTGGCACTGCTGAGGTGGTATGGAAGCCCAGGTTGCTTTGATAGCAGCCTTCAGGTCATCTGCATTGTTGGGTCTGGTGTCTCTCATCTTCCTCTTGACAATACCCCATAGATTCTCTATGGGGTTCAGGTCAGGCGAGTTTGCTGGCCAATCAAGCACAGTACCACCATGGTCATTGAACCAGCTTTTGGTACCTTTGGCAGTGTGGGCAGGTGCCAAGTCCTGCTGGAAAATGAAATCAGCATCTCCATAAAGCTTGTTAGCAGAAGGAAGCACGAAGTGCTCTAAAATTTCCTGGTAGATGGCTGCGTTGACTGTGGACTTCAGAAAACACAGTGGACCAACACCAGCAGATGACATGGCAGCCCAAATCATCACTGACTGTGGAAACTTCACACTGGACTTCAAGCAACATGGATTCTGTGCCTCTCCACTCTTCCTCCAGACTCTGGGACCTTGATTTCCAAATGAAATGCAAAATTTACTTTAATCTGAAAAGAGGACTTTGGACCACTGAGCAACAGTCCAGTTCTTTTTCTCCACAGCCCAGGTAAGACGCTTCTGATGTTGTCTCTGGTTCAGAAGTGGCTTGGTAGCCCTTTTCCTGAAGACGTCTGAGCGTGGTGTGTATCTTGATGCACTGACTCCAGCTTCAGTCCACTCCTTGTGAAGCTTTCACAAGTGTTTGATTCAGCTTTGCTTGACAGTATTCTCAAGCTTGCAGTCATCCCTGTTGCTTGTGCACCTTTTCCTACCCAAATTTGTCCTTCTAGTCAACTTCGCATTTAATATGCTTTGATACAGCACTCTGTAAACAGCCACACCTTTCAGTAATGACCCTCTGTGACTTACCCTCTTTGTGGAGGGTGTCAATGATCATCTTCTGGATCATTGCCAAGTCAGCAGTCTTCTCCATTATTGTGGTTTCAAAGAACAAGAGATACCCGGAATTTATACTGTAGGGATGGTCATTAATTGAAACTCAAATGTAAATATTCTATTATTTTGAGATAATGATTTTTTGACTTTCATGAGCTGTAAGCTCTAATCATCAAAATTAAAACAAAAAACTTTTGAAATGTTTTACTTTACATGCAATGAATCTAAAATATATGAAAGTTTCACTTTTTGAAATAACTTACAAGAAAAAATTTACTTTTTCACGACATTCTAATGTATTGAGATGCACCTGTATATACAGTATATATATATATATATATATATACACAGTATATATAAGCTGTTATTAGCTATTTATTTCATTTATATTTAATTTATTTCAGCTTTATTTCAATTTAAAATGTATTAAATTTTTTAATCATTTTATTTTTGGTTAACAACAGCAACACTGTATTGCATGCAAAATGGTGTAGACATGGCATCTACCATCAAGATGAATTGCCTGGAAGAGAAAGAAATACTGATTCCTTTTTTATTGTTGTTGTTGTTTTGTTTTTTGTTTACTGGCCAATACAGTGACACTTGTTGACGTGGATGCAGCGTGAAGCAAAAAGCTATGTGTCTCTGTACAGATACTCTATTTACAGCGAGTTTGTCACTGATGATTAATTTATTACACAACCAGCTGTCTAATAATAGTGGGTTACTGAGATAACATGCAATGATAACAATAATGAAGCTGAATCAAAGCTTAAATAAAGTTGTCAAGCAGACAAAACACTGGAGGGAGCCAAACATATGAAGAAGAACCCTCATTTACAAGACCAGTAAACCAGGGCCTAACCTTGTTTGCAGGAGAACTGGAGCAAAGCAACTGGGCAGCAGAACAAGACCTCTGCCAGCATCCACAGAGCTCAACCGTCTGGGTGAGGGATTAAATAAGAGAGCATTATACAAAATAGCGGCTCCATTCTGTTCAGGGATCAGGTCTGTAGGCCATGCAGATGTGTGCTGTAATGCTCTAATAGGATTGACTGAATGCAGCACAGGAAATGCTGGGTCTCAGCACCTCTGGCCAGGTCTTTGTGATGGGTCAGAAAATGACAACTGTAATGGGGTTATGTCTCTCATGCTGCCATGTAGCTGTTTTCTGGGCAATTATATTTTTAGGGTGTTCAGGAAGAAAAATACTGAAATGCTTCCTCTGCATGTTGGCTGTCAGTGTTGTTAGCTGTCACCTTGGTTTAGTTTCTGTAACAATCTCCCAAACTCAGTTTTTTTAAACATTGGTTTTTCCACATGAGGACTATGCTCTTTTTCTCCTTTCTCCTTTTGGTGGATCTGAGTACCTTTCACGACAAAGTTTGTTCAAATTTGTCGGTGTGCACAAACGGATTTGCAATTGATAATATAATTTGAGATAATTTTTTTTTTTTGAAGAGATGTAGGACAGAGACATTTAATTGTTTAATTCTGTGAATCAGTTCAAACTGTGTTTTAAACAATTCAAATAATAAAAATTAATTTAAATACTATATTAACATATTAAAAATTTCAGTGTTGGTAACAGTTTAGTATAGGGACCAATTCTCACTATTAACCAGTTGCTTATTATTAACATATTAACATATTGGCTGTATATTAGTGCTTATAAAGCATTTATTACATGACCATATTCTACATCCCTAATCCTACCTAATACCTAAACTTAGCAACTACCTTACTAACTATTAATATTAGCAGCAAATTAGGAGTTTATTGAGACAAAAGTCATAGTTAATGGTTTGTTAATAGTGAGAACAGGACCTTAAATTAAGTGTGGCCACAATGTTAATTATACATATTATTATTATTATTTTTTTTATTATTCACACACACAAGCAAAACCACTGTGGTGAATGTAAATTATGAGCACTCAAAAATTTCAAGAGTTCATTATCAAGCTGCTTGCAAAACAAATCCATTAGTGCCACAAAGTCAAGCTGTCAGATTGTATGTATATTTCCAGCGAGATCGTAATATGCTGAGACTGATTTGAAATGCAACAGTTTGACTTCAATGGAAAATACTGAGAATGTCTTGAATATTAAGGTGTTCAGTAAGATGAATGCATAATGAACAGACAATTTACTCATGCCTCTTTCCTTGTCTGTGACAGACTATGATCCTTCACAATGTTAAACCATGATGCAATGACTGACAAGCTGCCACATTAGACATTGCTATAGCCAATTTCCACCCTCACAAAACACCTTTCATTCAGTAGTCACTCAAAACTAACAGACGAGTCTGTCTGAATCACACAGATGACAAGGGTATTAAGCAAAGTGATTCAATAGTTTACTTTGTTGTCAACAGTATTTTGCCACTATTCATTACTTGGTTACAGCAAGATCCAACACCTGGCCTACAGTGCACAATGCACGTCACTCTCCTGACAAATCTAATAATCATAAAGCTGCTAATGGCCTAAAAACAAAGCACAGCAAATCTGCTCTCATCATCCTAATAACAAGGACTGTCTATCATATGACACTTTTCTTAATACAACACTAATGCACAGTAATTAAGTCATATTTCGATAACAACAACTGCCCACAATGAAACATCTTGCCATTCTGGCGTTTTTACTGCTTCATATAACTTCATTAACCTTTAAAGTTTTTATTAACCTCTTTATATTGTATGC
The DNA here is from genome assembly GCF_012432095.1 of Onychostoma macrolepis. Lineage (NCBI taxonomy): Eukaryota > Metazoa > Chordata > Actinopteri > Cypriniformes > Cyprinidae > Onychostoma > Onychostoma macrolepis. The sequence continues at coordinate 11,313,934 of NC_081175.1, forward strand.
AAAATGTTCTCGTATTGTGCCAAATAAACTCTGTTTAAAGTCTATTTAAGAGATACAATCAGTTGCCAACAGAGACATGCATGTATTTGCTAATAATTAAGTCTGAATATCAGCAAATATTTCTGATATTTCAATATTTCTGTCTGGTGCTGTAGCTTATGATGCTTTAGTCTTGCTAAACCATAATTTTAAAGAATTACAGATAATCAATCAAACATACCATGCATAACCTTGGCAAGAAAGGCTTAGAAAAAAGAAAAAGAAAATGAGAGCTAAAGTCAATCAAATGGACATGTACCAAAAAGGAAAAACTATCCACAGAGCCGTACCGCAATGAATCCATTATGAGCAGTCACCTAATTCTCTTTTTCACTGGTGAAATATTACAAAGCTCAAAGAATTTTTAGCAACCCTACTTCTTTAAATGAGGTTTCAATGATGTCTTTATGACTAAGAGCAAGAAAAAGAGGAAATCGCTGTTCTTTTCAGTAGTTATTTTCAACTTACAGCCAGCACGAATAATTGATTGCGTGCTTTTATTAACTTAGACAATATTCCATTACCTCTAAGGCAGGGCTCCTTGTCGGTTCCTAGGGATAAGTTGATTTAAAAGGATCGTTATGAAGCCTCCTGAGATGGCAGCACTAATTGTACAAATGATAAAACAAGTCTGCCATTATCTCACAGGTGACGGAGCGTTTTAAATGAGCTAAAATGATGTTTCAAATCCATTACATGAGGGACAGGGATCCGGTTTAAGATTCTGGCTTACTAAGATTCCCCCACTCTTGAGCAACTTGCATGCTGCTCGTAGATAGTCACTTGGAAAAAATGTTCTTTGGATTTTAACAGTTAAACAAATGGTTTTAGCAAACAAATTTGTTTGTACTGTGTACTGTGTTGACTTAATCTCAGTTACTCTTAAGAAAACATCACGAAAGCAGAACCCTGTTTCCATGGCAAACGCCTTCTAAACAAACTCCAATCTGGAAGCGGGCGATGCATCATCAAATTCTCTATTGTTTGAGTATCATGCTGCATTTGATTTTGTCCTTTGTCTGAAGAGTTCTCAGTCTCACTCCTTAGAAACAATGCAAATGAGAAAAGCAATCAGTGCATCGGCTCAGAAATTTAAGCTCACTGGCTACTTCATTTAGTTCAAAGGTTCGTTTAGTACAAAGGATTGAATAAGAGCGTGAAATCAAAATGAAAACCCAGCCTGCAGTCTGGCATTCAAGGCTAGAAGTAAGCCAGTCTTAATTCAAAAACCTGTTCCCAGCTCTAATGAGTGCTTAACAAATTAAGCCGAATGGATTTCTTGATTTGCAAGCCAACACAACACAATCAAATCAAACTTTGAAATGAATGTATAGAGGAGACCGGGGTTAGTCGTCACAGAGGTTTGTTTGCCTAGCAAACAAATGATTGTAGCAGTATAGGTTTGTGAAAATATACAGGTTTCAAGAGTTGTAAACTTCAATTTTTGATGACAAAAAAATGGTTTAATATAAATGATCTAACTTTTATATTTTTGTTGTTTCATTAACTATTTTGTTTCATAGTTGTTTTACTTTTTAAATACCATACAGAAATGTAATGTATGACATATATTGCCCTATGTCAAGAGTGATATTGCCTTATATTGCCTATATATGAAATAAAAAAAAATAAAGAAATAAAATAAAATAAAATTATATATATATAATTTTTTTTTTTTTTTTTTACATATACATACATTCTCTCGGTAGATGAGATTTTTGTAATGTTTTTTTTTTTTTTTTTTTGCATTTTTTAAATATATGTTTATCTATTTAGGATATAATATCAACATGTATTGAGGGGTTTTAGGATGGATATACCTGTACAATGACATATATGTCCAAAAATGAATTACAAATATAGATATATAATATAATTCATATAAGAAACATTGGTAACACTTTACAATAAGGTGTCATTTGTTAACATTAGTTAATGTATTAACTAACATGAACAAACAATGAACAATGCATTCATTACACTATTTATTAATCTTTGTTAATGTTAGTTAATGAAAATACAGTTGTTCATTGTTTATTCATGTTAGTTCACAGTGCATTAACTAATGTTAACAAACACAACTTGTGATTTTAATAATGCATGAAATTAACATTAACTACGATTAATAAGTAGAAGTATTGTTCATTCTTAGTTCATGTTTACTAATGTTGTTAACTAATGTTAACTAATAAACCTTATTGTAAAGTGTTAACGAAACATTTTATATATGTACATTACATTTGCATATGGGTTAGCTGAAAATTAGTCAACTTACCCCATACAGTGTGACAACATGCCCCGTTAAATAGTCAACATGTGGTCAATAAATTGTATTTCTTCTAAAAATGTCCATAGGTGTAGAGTATGTGCCAAAATTGAAAAAAGACAGAAAACTGAAATCGGAGTAAAAAAAAAATGACAAGCTATTTAGGTCTCCCCTACCATAGTTTTTGTTTTGACTGTAGCTTTCACTTGTAGTATTTTAAAATAACACAGCAGGGTTACCACAGACAAATAAGTGGGTCAGTCAACAAAAGCACAAAATACAAAGCCACAGGCACGGAGGTCAGTCACTGCAGACCAGCGGCTGGGCATGAGCGTCTCTTGGCGCATTAGAGAGCAGCGCGCCGCGCGTTTTCCACTAGTGTCTGTGTTACTGCTGAGGCATTATGGATATTGCACAAACTCTAGGCTATATCTCTTAATCCTCTAATCTGCAGAGCACAGGGAATAGCTGGCTACATCTATAAGACCCTGGAATGCCGGGGCAATGCTCTTAACATAAAAATGTCATATTCACTTCCCTCGGCAGAGATATGTTTACACAAGTCGCCCACACTCATGCATTGTAATTTGATGTAAGCTGTTCAGTTGATAGGGTGGTGTTCTGAGACGTGGCTGTATGAGTTTCCCAGGTGAGTTGGTGGTGACAGGCCAGGCAAAGCTGATGATGATGGCGCTCACAGACCATGAGTCCCTCAGCTATTGAATATACTGCAGCAAGCAAATAGTTAAAGTGGTAATGAAATTACTATCATCCTTAAAGTCACTCATCAGCAGTTAATGCTTTTGAAACATGGATTGAATAAATTGACTTAAATATTAATAATATAAAATATTTGCTGTCGGGCATTAAATTTAGGTTTAAAATAACCATACATAATTACAATTTTACATGTAATGCTAATAATGATATTTTTATAGAAATTTGGGTAACACTTTAGAATACCGTTCTATCATTAATGAATAACTACACAAGAACACGAGTAACGCAATAGTAGCACTCTAGTAACTACTAGTAACTAACAAGAAACTCTGATTAATGAATTAGTAAATGATAGTGCTTAGTCGAATGTGGTAGTTCACTATTAGCTAATCAAAAACTATTATTTTTTCATACCTCCCCAAGAACTACTAAGAACTACTGTATACAGGTTCATAATTAATATGAATAATACATAATGAATAATTAATTATAAAGTAAAGGTCATGGTAACCCACTAGTAATGACTCAAGTATTACCAACTTCTTCAGAAGGAATTAGTAATTATTTGGATCAGTATTATAAAGTGAATAACATGATAATTCTCTAGTTATTACTGAAGTCATTGTAAACGTTTAAGGTTTTTGTAAGGTTTTGGTTAGTAATTCATTTTGCTAGATTTGGTAACACTTAAATCATTACTAGTGGGTTACCTTGATCTTCATTTTAGAATACTGATCCAAATAATTAGTAGTTTCTTCAGAAGGATGTAGTAACACATCAGTCATTACTATCCAAAACCTTACATATATTCAAAAGCTTACAATGACGTCAGTCAATATTAGGGAGTTATGATGCTTTTTACTTTAGAATACTGATCCAAGTAATTAGTAGTTCATTTAGAAGGATTTGATCATTCTTGAGTCATTACTAGTGGGTTACCATGATCTTCATTTTAGAATTAATTATACATTATGCATAATTCACATTAATTATGAACCTGTATACAGTAGTTCTTAGTAGTTCTCCAGGATATATATAAAAAATAGTAGTTATTGATTAGTTAATAGTGAACTGCCAGTTTCAACTTAGCGCTATTACTTACTAAATAAATAATCAAATTACTTACTAAATAAATAATCAAAGTTTACTAAATAAAATGAATAAAGTTTTTTGTTAGGTAATAGTAGTTACTACAATGTTAATAGTGCATTAGTCACTTCTTCCTGTATAGTTATTCATTAACAAAGGATCAGTATTCTAAAGTGTTACCAAAATTGGTTTCACTGTATTGGATAAAAACTGAGCATGTGGATTGTTTTTCAATAAAATACAGAATATAAAAAAAATGGATTGAATAAATTGACTAAAATATTACAGATTTTTTCAACTGCTTACACACATTTTCAAAACTTTGCCTCTCTTTTTCATAACTTTACACACAAATCCAAGAATTGCACACACAAAATGCAAATGCCTCACATCTCTTGCAAAATGAAGCACTGCATTCAAAATATCACAAACATATCTCAAAATCAAACATTTGTCTTCCGTTGCAAACACTTTCGCCATAATATTATATTTTTGGATATATCATATACACACAGTTATTCAAAACATAAAGCTCTTCTTTCATGAGCTCCTATGTACATTTCTGTACAAGATTGAAAGTAATTGGCAGAGAGATTAAAAATTCCATGAAAAATTCATGATAAACATGAACGTAAGATTGAAAACAAACCTTTTTTTCTTTTTAAACTGTAAGCATTCGTGGTTCTGAATACATTATTACACAGTAAGAAAGAAAGGAAATACATTGTTTGCATCCATTGTTCAAAACCTACAGTACAGTTATTCTTAGTCACTTTGGTGCATTTCTCGAATTATCCTTACTGTAATACTGGCAAAGAAATATGTGCATTTCTCAAAACAATTTGTGCAAACAGCACCACACAATAGATTACCTGCAAAAGCCTGTAACTTACTCAAAATCTTTAGTTCATCTCTCAAAAGTAAGTATTTATGTCAATGAACATATTAGTGCCATCAGAACAAAAAGTCCTTTGTTTCATTGTTCACAAACAAGATAGTCAAAATGCTTAGTCATGTTGTCAAAATAACACTGCACTCTGTTAGTATTACCTGATGTAAACTATGGCAACAGTTTGGATGACAGTTATTGTATTGAAATGCAGAAGGCTGCACTTCGTTTGTATGCCATATATCCATTTCAAAAGTACAAATTTACACTACTGTATGTGTGATATTGATTGAAAGAGACTGGATCGAATTCACAGTTAAACTTTTACTAGTGGTATGACTTGCACAGAGAACTATATAATACATTTTGAGCAACATGACATTAGCAAATGATAATGTAGGAAACCGCAGACAAATGTACATAATCAGTTGCATAAATGTACCAAAGCAATCACAACTTGTTCAAAAGAATGAGAAACTGCTTTTATGATGTGCCTAGATGAGTGAATAGATGATGTGGAGGTTGAACAAAGCAGTTTTGAGAATTTCATTTTTGATCTGAAAAATGCATCAAAGCGACGAAGCAAGAAGAACTGTATAACTTGACCTGTGGCCTATTTATAGGCCTATTCTAAAGCCATGATTGGTTGGTGTTAAATAAAGCAATGAGTGTTTGTGCATGTGAGGAGTTAGTGTGAAGCACTGATGAATTAATGTGGCATTTTAAATGGTTGTGTTTGAAAAAGGAAATCAAGATATTTCCTGTTAGATTTTTGTGTGTTACATAGAGAACTGTGTGTTGTGTTTTGCAAAAAAGTTTTTCTGTAAATGAAAACCCAGTCAAATGCCGAGAATTAGTGTAAGGTTTTGCAGATTTGGTGTCAGGGAGTCAGGTTCCAGAAATTGTGTGACAAGTAAAGATTTTGTGTGTAAGCAGTTGAAAAAAACTGTAATGATGTAACATTTGATGTTGGACATTAAATTTAAGTTTAAAATTGACCATATTTAATTGAAATTCTATGTTGTCAGGATTATGGACTGTGTGTGTGTGTGTGTGTTTCTCCCCACATGCTCCCCGTGACCCAGTTTCCCTACGTGTGATTGTTCATGTGATTCACCTGTGTCTCGCCTATTACCCCTCGTTAAGCTATGTATTTAAAGTGTTGTCTGCCCCATGTTTCCTTGTCCGGAACACCGGACCTACAAAAAGAAATTTGCGCGTTTCCCCTCTGTTTATTGTTTCTGCATTTTGTTCAATGTTTTTTTTCCCCTTGTTTTCCCCCATGGATGCCTTTATCCGTCCTGACTACCTCCTCCTCCTGCTGGAGCAGAGGGAAGATCGCTCGAGAGCCATACCAGACCGTTTCTGGACATTGCTCATCTCACCAGCCACCCGGATGACGCGCTCTGAGTCGTGGACAGCGAAAGTACGGAGAGGAGCTCCACCCCCTGCACCATGGCTGAGGGTGAGCTGAATGTGGATCTGGGACTGCTGGACTTCAAGGGAGAGTTTATGGAGGTATATGTTGACCTGCCCCCTCTCCTCCCTCTGTCAGTCCTGTCCCCACGTCAAGCCCAGAGAGGGCTTCTGTTCGAAGATCAGCCCAGAGTGGGCTCTCGTTCCTGGGATCAGCCCCGAGTGGGCTCCCGTTCCTGAGTTTAGCCCAGAGAGGGCTTCTGTTTCCCCGTCCTGCCCAGAAAGTGACTCTGTTCCCGAGCTCAGCCCAGAGAGGGCTCCTGTTCCTGAGTTTAGCCCAGAGAGGGCTCCTGTTCCTGAGTTTAGCCCAGAGAGGGCTTCTGTCCCTGAGCCCAGCCCAGAGAGGGCTCCTGTTCCCATTGGCAGCCCAGGGAGGGCTTTTGTTCTGGAGTACAACCCTGAGAGCCCGGAGGCTCACAAATGCCCACCCATCCTCCCGCTCCTTCCTCCTCCACCGCTGTCGTCTGGCAGCCCCTCTGCTCACCCTCAGCCCACCATCTGTACAGTGCGAGCTCTGCGAGTCTGCCAGTCTCCTTCGTCAGCGTGGCTGGAGAATCCCTGGCCTCCGCCTCCAGCCTCTGAGTCCCGGACTCTGTCTCGGCCCATCGACCCAGCTGCTCCACCATGGCTCCTAGCTCCCTCTTCTCCGCCGTGGCCCATCAGTCCACTGGCTCCGCCGGGCTCCCTCGTCCCTCCGGTTCCGTCGACCATCCGTCGAAACTCCACCTTTGGGAGGTGACTCCACTCCTCTGGCTGTGCCTCATCCTTCCGGCTGCTCCTCGGTCCTCTGTCGCGCTGCCTCCACCGCGGCCTTCCAGATCCCCGCCTCCGCATCGGTCACCTGAGCCACCTGTTTCGCCGTGGTCCTCCGGATCCTCCTCATCACCCTGGCTCATCGGCTCTCCGTCTCTGCCTCGGGCTCCTCCGCCACCTGCTCCGCCGCTGTCGGTCAGCACCCTGGAGTCGTTAGCCCTTCCTCCACCATGGCTCCTCCCTTCGTCGGCTCCACCATGGGTCGCCGTTATGGCTTTGGCCTGGGTCCTGCTTGGCTCCTCCTGCTCCAAGCCCCTCCATCCTCTCCACCTGGAACTCTGTCTGCCGGCCCCCTCCCGGGTGCCCGTCCTCCTCCCGAGCCTCCTCCCGAGTTCCCAAAAGTCCCTTCCTCTATTGTTTCTACGGCACCAGGACGCACCTTCCGGGAGGGGTTTGCCAGGATTATGGACTGTCTGTGTGTGTTTTTCTCCCCACATGCTCCCCGTGACCCAGTTTCCCCATGTGTGATTGTTCATGTGATTCAACTGTGTCTCACCTATTACCCCTCGTTAAGCCATGTATTTAAAGTGATGTCTGCCTCATGTTCCCTTGTCCGGTGTTGAACGTCAATGTTGTGCTACATGTGTGTTCCTGCCTACCCTGTGTTACCCCTGTTTGGACTATTAAAGACTGTTCGTATTTATCCTTCGGCTCCGCATTCCTTGCTCCTCTCCGTAAGCAATAGTGACATATGTGTATTACAAAAAATTAGGGAGACATTTGATTTTTTTGTAATGTAAATATTTTTAACCTTTTAAATACATACATATAGACTTCACTTTGCTCACTGTATTGGATAAAAACTGATTTTTATTTTTTTCAATAAAATAGAGTATAAAAAATCGATTGAATAAACATAATATATTTAAAATATCTGTTTTGGATATTAAATTTAGGTTTAAAATTGACCATATTTAATTGAAATTCTACATGTAATGCAAAAATTGCTTTTGCTTTAAATATTTGTAACCCTGTAATACTTGTACATACATACATATAGGCCTACGTATAGCCTGAATCTGCACACTGTATTGAAAAAGAACTCTGAGCATGATATTGAATGTTTGTTACGGGTTGTGGTTGTGGCGTGATGCAAAATGAATATAAATAAAAGACGGGAGAACGAAACGGCTTCAACACACTTTTTCCCATTTATTAACTTAAGATCCGACAAACACAGGGGGAAAACTGAGGACTTATAAAGGAACAGGAACAAAAGAGCAAACAACGTAATTAAACTCAGATGGGGACAATGACAGATAATTAACTAATGAGGACAGGAACTAAACCAAATAAGGACAACGGGGACTTCAGACAGGGCAGACACGTTACAATGTTATTTTTTTCTTCAATAAAATACAGGGAATAATCAACTATTTAATTAGTTATCAAACAGTGATGCTGCAGCCATAGTACATACAACTAACACACTACATCTTAAGGAACAGTTGCGATTAGTCAGGACACCGATGTGCAAACAAGACAAACAGTATGAATCATTTGTCCACCTGCTTTGCTGGGTTGTTTTGCAATGCAATCAGATACAGCCTCATTTTAAGCCTTCATTTGCTGTAGTTGTTAGGCTTTTCAAAGAAGTGTAATTAAGGTGACAACTCTAAGACAGGAAAATGGAGCCACTTTTTCACATGCGTATCTGATGGGTGGTTAGCGATTGTTTAAAATGTCGAAAGACTGATGCTAATCTACTTTCTGTTTTGAATATACAGTGGATAAGCACCTTCTATTGCTGTAATCTTCCATGCAGAATGCCTAAAAAGACGTCAAATCTGTTTGTTTTGTTACAGGCAATCAGTGAAAGCACCTTAAACTACAGCATAAAGAGACAGATAATCAGACAGAACATAGAGGGGTGAGGGAATAGGTATGCGTTGAGGTTTTTATTTAACAAAAATAAATATTTTAATCCATTATTTAAAAATAAAAATGTTATTCCACATTATGCTCAATGTTGGCCCAAATAATGCAGGGCAATTTGAAGGCTATGAAAACAAATATGACTGTATCTATGTAAGCTATGATTTACTTTATGTGCAAAGAAAATGTTAAAATATAAACTTTACACATCAAACCCCTCAAAAACAGCTGCTGATTGGTTCATATTTTAAAGCAGAAGTTCAAATCACTAAATTAAAAATTATTTTGAAAAAAACCACACAGAAATGTTAACTACACAGTTATTGTTAACTAAAACTAGAAGTTAAACTATTAAAACATTTTTTGTTAGTTAAATAAAATAAATTAAATATGAATAAAATTAAATATAATAAAATATAAATAAATATATAACCGAAACTTATTTCAGTTAAAACTCTAAAATTACTAACTGAAAAAAAAAAAAGAAATTAAACTAAAATTAAGCAAGCCTAACTAATATTAAAAACAAACGCATAAATTACTAAACATGTAACTAAAATTAAAATGAAAATATAAAATAAAAGACAATTCAAAATATTAATAAAAACTATAATAGTATATAAATAATACTAAAATAGCACACACTCACCTGTGTTATGTTTAGAATTCTAAACATGTCTAAGAACCTACATTTAATGTGGGCTATAAAATTTGAGCAAAATATATGCTGCTTGCTGTCAGCATGAGCCCTAGTGCAAAATGGAAATACATTTATCACTATGTGGAAAATTTCCCAGTTGAATGACATTGGGATGTGTAAATAATGACAGGTTTTTCATGTGAGCTATCCCTTTAAGAAACAGCACTTTCCCAAGAGAAGCTCCAACGTGATGGATGTGTCAAAGGTGGTGATAAATGAAGCTTTTACTGAGGCAACTGACCACCAAAGATTTAAACCCAAAAACAAGCAGCCTAAAGCAGATATTCTTCGCAACTAATGCCATCAAAAGCTAAAGTGCAGATTAACTGAGACCAAACAGAAATGCTTATCATCACCACGTCAACTTCAGATCTTCACATTACAACCATGACTAATACATGCAAAATAGTAGCCTACTTAGTATCACAATGCATAAAAGAACACATTTGATCATTAAATTGTCAAAATGAGAGAGAAAGAGATTAACGTACTTCATATCAACGAGAAAAACACTAAGTTGCGGTTTTACCTAAGTCCCCTTCAGCATTTACTCTAGAAAGTCTGCTAGTAGGCTATAGACAGCGGTGGAGTCGTGCCAATAATAATACTCTTCTAAATTATTGTTATTTAGGCCTTTAAATGCGTTATTATGTTCCGTCAGTTCACTGCAGCATGTTAGTTAGTATGCGAGCTCCGCTACTGCGGATGAGATAACACGCGCGCGCGCGCACAGCGGCACTGATACAGCGATATGTGAAGGAATTTAAACTGACAGTTAGAAAAATAAAATAAGAAAGAATATTTACCTGTTAAGACGGATTAATGTCTTATAAGCACATCTTTTCTCTCTCTTCTTCAAAAGTTTTAGTCCTCGCTCACGTCGGAGTGGTTGTTCTCGCGCTGTTTCTGCGTTCCAGTCAGAAATACTTATTTCATTCTGTCTGTTGTAGCGCTACAGAACGAACCTGCACTGGCGTCTGTCGAGGACCTAGAAAACTAAAACAAACAACCCATTCCAGTGCGAATGTCCATGGTGTCTCGCACAAAGCGAATGGTTTGGTAGTAGAGCAAGCACATGTGTAGATGTTGTCATTCGTGCGGCTGTAACCATCAGAGGGAGGGTTGAGGAGATGTTTGCCTCAGTAAGACGCTCCGAGTGTTGTTGGTGCTCACTGCAGGTAACAAGGTGAGAGATTTCTTGTATCACCGTAAACTAGCCGATTTGGATACTATTTTAGACGTTTCAGTACTTAAAGGTATGGAAGCTTTGAATATGACTGCAAAAACAAACTAAAATTCCGTGGTGCCTTCCTTTTTGCCTATTTTCGGTATGTTTTTCCGTATTTTTTGTTATCTATATTATTATTATTATTATATTTTGTTATATTGTTATTATTGTTGCATTGTTATTTTATCCACCTTTGTTTGTTTGTTTGTTTGTTTGTTTGTTTGGGGGTTGGGCATTTTTTATTCGGAATTTTTATGTTTTCTTCTTTATTTAGGCCTATTTATTTATTTGTTTATTTATAATTTAGCTTAGGCTACTGGATAACATTTACCATGCTGTCGCAACTCTGGCCACTAAGAGCGCTAACAGAAAAGGGGCATTGGCGATGTATCCGAAATTCCAACACGTTTCTGTGCTCTGATTTGTGTGCGAGTGGTGTGTGTGTGTGTGTGTGTGTGTGCCTCAAGTGGCATTAATATAGCTTTTTATACAATGCCGTTCAAAATCAGTTAGATTTTTAATGAGTCTCTTATTCTCATTAAGGCTGTATTTATTTGATCAAAAATACAGAAAAAAATAATAATATTGTGAAATATTAAATGTTGATTTTCTATGTGAATATATTTTAAAATACTATAATTTATTTCTGTGACTCAGCGCTGAATTTTCAGCATCATTACTCCAGTCTTCAGTGTCACAAGATCCTTCAGAAATCAATGTAATATTCTGATTTATTAACAGTATTGAAAATGTTGTGCTGCTTAATATTTTTTGGAACATCTGATACTTCTTTTTTTTATTCTTTGATGAATAAAAGGATAAAAAGAATAGCATTTATTCAAAATAGTAATATTTTATTTTAAACAATATACGTCTTTACTATCACTTTTTGTCCATTTAACACATCCTTGCTGAATAAAGTAAATTTCTGAATAAAGTATTAATTTCTTTTTTCTTTTTTTAAAGGAGAAAGTACTAGTACTAACCCCCCGAACTTTTAAATAGTGTATATTGTAACACAACATTCTATTTTTTTTTTTTCTTTTTTTTTTTTGTTAACAACGTTTTATTAAATTTTCTTCTGGGAATAGTAGTAAAAACAAAAAGCAACTGTGCAAATTTAGAACCCATCCCACCCCCTGGTAGACTTTAAAAAAAAATAATCTTTTTACAAAGATTTTAGAAAAGATGACACAACATTAAAAGCTGAATGCCATAAATTTACAGTTTTCACATTAGATCCATGTATTCGAGAAGTTGAGAGTTCCATCGAGATGATGTCGAACAAATACACCGTCCAGGTTCATATGTCCATTGTGTGAGGAGGATTCCTTTATTGCACGGACAAGGTGAAGTCCCAAAAGTCATTCATGGAAAAAATGGCACGGAGTCAAACATATCTCAGTACCCAAGAAATATGATAATAAGAAATATGAGAGCTGAGTCCAAAAAGGTGAGAGAAAGGGACACTCCCATAAAAAATGCAAAAACGTGCCTAAAGGTCCTTGCGAGCAGAGATTACACTTAGGAGAAGATGACAGATTCATATAAAAACATTTCATTGGGAGTCAAGTAAACCCTATGCAGCCATTTCCAATGAATCATTGGTGATTAGGGTTTTTAGAAGACAATTTAAACATACCCCATACCTGATCCGAAAATAAAACATGCACATCCTCATTAAGATCCTTAGCCCAAACAGTTGTAATAGATAAAGGTTTGTATGAATGCTCAAGAAGAAAGAGACAGATGACTGAAGCAGAGGAGGGAGATTCCTCAGAAGGAAGGATTAGTTTGCGCAAATAAAATTTCTACTTTGAATAAACACTGTTCTTTTTAACTTTTTATTTATCAATGAATCCTGAAAAAAAGTATCACAGGTCCCAAAAAAAATATGAAGCAGCACAACTGTTTCCAACACTGATTATAAATTAGCATATTAGAATGATTTTTGAAGGAAAACTGGAGTAATAATGCTGAAAATTCAGCTTTGTTTCACAGGAATAAATTATATTTTAAAGTATATTAAAATATTTAAAAAAAAATTAAATTTTAAATTGCAATTATATTTCACAAAATGTCGGGTTTTTTTCTGTATTTTTAATCAAATAAATTCAACCTTCACTGAAAAAAAAACAAGAAGTTAAATTTACTTAATTTTTATTTTGCAAGTTTTTGCACGCATATTTTTTAAGTAAAATTTAAATACGGAATTAAGTCAAATCTACATAACTAAGCTATGTAAAATTAGCAAAGGAAATAAGTAAACAGTTTGTAATTATAAACTTTACTCAAACAACATAGCACTGAAAAAAAGGCATATAAAGCATGTGGTTAAGTTATCACGTATGTAAGCAAGTAGACCATGTAAATACATCTTGAAATCAGAAAAAAAAAAAAACCTTATTAATTATTCATGCCCAAGTGCATAATGGGAGCAATGGGATCATGACGTTTCTTATAAGTTCAAACGTTAAATTCTACAAGCTTAAATTGAGTACTAATATTGAATTTAATCTTTTTTTCTTGCCTGAACTAAATTATTTAAAGTAGAAATTACATTTGTTTTTCTGTAATATTTACTTCACCACAAAATCATTCTTATCAGTGTTGTTTATTGAAACTTCTTTAAAAAACATTAAAAAACTTACTGATCCCAAACTTCTGAATGGCATGTATGTGTGTGTGTATATATATATATATGTGTGTGTGTGTGTGTGTGTGTGTGTGTGTGTGTGTATGTATATATATATATATATATATATATATATATATATACATATACAGTATATATATATATATATATATATATATATATATATACACACATATATATACAGGTGCATCTTAATAAATTAGAATGTTGTGGAAAAGTTCATTTATTTAAGTAATTCAACTCAAATTGTAAAACTCGTGTATGAAATAAATTCACTGCACACAGACTGAAGCACACAGACTGATTTTGGCTCACATTTAGCAAAAACCCACCAATCTCAACAATTTAGAATATGGTGACATGCCAATCAGCTAATCAACTCAAAACACTTGCAAAGGTTTCCTGAGCCTTCAAAATGGTCTCTCAGTTTGGTTCACTAGGCTACACAATCATGGGGAAGACTGCTGATCTGACAGTTGTCCAGAAGACAATCATTGACACCCTTCACAAGGAGGGTAAGCCACAAACATTCATTGCCAAAGAAGCTGGCTGTTCACAGAGTGCTGTATCCAAGCATGTTAACAGAAAGTTGAGCGGAAGGAAAAAGTGTGGAAGAAAAAGATGCACAACCAACCAAGAGAACCGCAGCCTTATGAGGATTGTCAAGCAAAATCGATTCAAAAATTTGGGTGAACTTCACAAGGAATGGACTGAGGCTGGGGTCAAGGCATCAAGAACCACCACACACAGACGTGTCAAGGAATTTGGCTACAGTTGTCCTCTCCTGAACCACAGACAACGTCAGAGAAGGAGAACTGGACTGTTGCCCAGTGGTCCAAAGTCCTCTTTTCAGATGAGAGCAAGTTTTGTATTTCATTTGGAAACCAAGGTCCTAGAGTCTGGAGGAAGGGTGGAGAAGCTCATAGCCCAAGTTGCTTGAAGTCCAGTGTTAAGTTTCCACAGTCTGTGATGATTTGGGGTGCAATGTCATCTGCTGGTGTTGGTCCATTGTGTTTTTTGAAAACCAAAGTCACTGCACCCGTTTACCAAGAAATTTTGGAGCACCTCATGCTTCCTTCTGCTGACCAGCTTTTTAAAGATGCTGATTTCATTTTCCAGCAGGATTTGGTACCTGCCCACACTGCCAAAAGCACCAAAAGTTGGTTAAATGACCATGGTGTTGGTGTGCTTGACTGGCCAGCAAACTCACCAGACCTGAACCCCATAGAGAATCTATGTACCCTACCAAGTATTGAGTACATATACAGTAAATTAACATACTTTCCAGAAGGCCAACAATTCACTAAAAATGTTTTTTTTATTGGTCTTATGAAGTATTCTAATTTGTTGAGATAGTGAATTGGTGGGTTTTTGTTAAATGTGAGCCAAAATCATCACAATTAAAAGAACCAAAGACTTAAACTACTTCAGTCTGTGTGCATTGAATTTATTTAATAAAATAGTTTCACAATTTGAGTTGTATTACTGAAATAAATGAACTTTTCCACAACATTCTAATTTATTGAGATGCACCTGTATGTGTGCGTGTGTGTGTGTGTGTGTGTGTGTATGCGTGTGTGCGTGCGTGCGTGCGTGCGTGCGTGTGTGTATATATATATATATATATATATATATATATATGCATACATGTAAGTGTTCCCGTGGCTCAGTGGTAGAGTGTTGCTTTAGCAGCGCAAAAGGTTGTGGGTTCAATTCCCAGGAAACACACATACTGATAAAACCAAATGTATAGCCTAAATGCACTGTAAGTCGCTTTGGATAAAAGTGTCTGCTAAATGCATAAATGTAAATGTAAGTTGGTCCCCCCCCAATGTTGAAGACATGGTTACGGCCTTGCCCCATAACCTCATTAAATTCCTTACATTATTCCACTAATATAGTCCACTGAACAAGTGAATAAAATGAGTGAATTTGGACGCTGCATACAATAATAATATTATTATATTTTGTTATATTGTTATTATTTTTGCATTGTTATTTTATCCACTGTTTGTTCGAATGGCATTTTCTCACAAGAAAGGAAATTGTTCAGCATGATGCTTAGAGTGCATGGTTGTTTTCTAGTGGCTAGCCATTGAGTGTACGTCATTATTGAGGTGCATTATGGGATTGAATGCGAGCACTTTGTAACATGGTTTCGGACAGCACGCAAATAGTTCAATATATAAGGGTATGGGGGTGATTTTGGACACAGGCAGTGTCTGTGGCTTGAAAATGATCATTTGGTGCCAACTTCGGCCACTAGGAGACTCAATAATAAAGTATTGTTCACACTGACAGTGAGTTACATCAACAAATGAGCAGCGATGCAACAACTACCAATAGGAGTGCAGACAGTGATCTGTTGCCTGATTTGAATACACTGACACAAACCAGTGATGTAATCACTGTCAGTGAGGGGCTTAAGCATGAAATCTTATATTTAACCATATGGTGGCAGAATGTATGTTACTTTATTGTTAAATAATTTAAAATAAGATGTTTTTTACACATTTTAATAAATAACCTTCTTTTACATGAGGAAAGCTGTACAATATGTATATATGGCAACAAAATTGACACATTGATATATTCATAAATGTCATGAATTCATCATATTCATATGAATTCATATTCATAGCTATCAAGAAACCATGCAAATTGTAGTTTCTTATTATCAGGGCACTGTTAAAAAAAAAATTCCATATGCCTTTTGTAAAATCCACTCTTATCATTCGTGAGACAAGCTCATCCACAGAAATCAGCCCAGGATAAATGATTTAAATTCTCTTTCTTTTGGTTATGTAACTGTCTGCCCTGTGTCTACATAACTGATGAAAATCAATTGACTGAACCTCTGCCCACGGATGTCAAGCTGGATTTGGGGAGGAAGTAATCACACATTTCTGCCTAGAATAACTGACTGTGGTATGAT
The DNA here is from genome assembly GCF_012432095.1 of Onychostoma macrolepis. Lineage (NCBI taxonomy): Eukaryota > Metazoa > Chordata > Actinopteri > Cypriniformes > Cyprinidae > Onychostoma > Onychostoma macrolepis. The sequence continues at coordinate 11,330,620 of NC_081175.1, forward strand.
ACAAACATATTTTTCTCCACAACACTGCTGGAAAATATGGTCCGAGCCCCTCTTGATAATGACATATTGCATTCATTTAGTCCTGCGACAGAGACGCCCCTCCAGAAAAATACAGCTAATGGAAATGGAGGCCAGAGATCAGAGAGACCACACAAATACACCACTGATCTAACACAGTTATTAATTATGCCAAATAATACCTGCTTCTGAAAAAAATGGATTTTGAAAACAGGACATACAGTGTAAGTAAATGTTTCTATTATGCATGTAATAATGATCTTTTATGATTATCCTTTTGAATAACCAAATAAAATCTGATTGTGGAGGCCAAACATTATTATAAGATGATCTGTAAGACTTTACAATAAGGTCCAATCAGTTAAGCAAGGGATGATGTATATGCAAAAAATAATTTTAATTAATAAAAATACAACTATACACAACTAGATACATTAAATAATGGTTTTGATTTTAATGATGTTTTAGTAAATGTTCAGTAAATGAACTTTAATCTTTATTGTGTTCATTTTGACCCAAAGGGGATTTACTTTTTTCCTAAAAATGCTATTTAATGTAAACCTATACTGCTTTTTGTGTGTTTTTTGCCCACCTTGCTACACTTGTAGGTTGTGGCCTACTAAATAAATGGCCTACAAAGAATTACATTAAAAAAAATGTCTTTATGCTATATTACTGCCAAATATCGGATTCAGTTATTTTATCAAATTGTTTTCTTTCAATTAGCACAGGTTTGTATTTCTTTTTGGAACTGATTGATCATAGCCCTCATTGATCTGAACTTACACACCTCAGTTTTTGAGTGAATATTGCCAAAATAATCTACAAATAATGTTTTTTTTTAACTAAAAAATAGAGATGTATAAGCACAGATCAATGAGGCCTATTTTCAGTAAGTTCCAAAAAGAAATACAAACCTGTGCTAATTGAAAAAAAGATTGAACAAGACAAAAAGATTGAATCCAGGATTTGGTGAATATAGCATATAATGGGAGATTTACAAGCAAATTTTAAAAGGCTGGTCTTTTTTGTCCAGGAACAGGATTTTCAACACAGCACAAGGGTTAAGGAAAACTACTAAATGCTTTAGAAGTATTTTCCATTGTTATCTCATTTAAATAATGCAGTAAATAAATGGAACCTTATTGTAAAGTGTAACCAGATAATCAAACAATCACCTTTACAGGCATTTTGTGTATTGCAATGCTTTATCTTGGAGGGGTACAAAGCACTGGAGGCTAAACGGTACAGACCTAATGTCGCTACACTCCAGCTGTTCTAAAGGTGGCCCTATCCAAATGTATTTTTGGAGAAACGTCTTGACGATACATTGGAGACGCTGTGAGCTCGGGAGGTGGTTGACTCCTGTGGTGAAATACTTGGAGCATTTTGAGTCAATGTGTGGTAAGGAGGTGTGGGGAGCAAGGCGCAGTGTGTTGCTAATCGCTGTGTTTTTTGCATCCTGCGGAGATATGTTCACGCGGGGCTACGACACAAAGCCACAATACAGTTTCCAAAGCAACAGTACCAACTACAAATAGGAGATGCAGAAGGAAAACTGTTTTCCCAGGTGCCATTGATTGGCTGTCATAATAACAGTGCCATTTGTTTATTTTTGGCTTGATAGGGACAGAGCAATCCAAGAACGTGGTTGTTTTTGGAAGGAAAATGAACCGAACTCATGTTTTTTCAAATATACTTTGGAATTAAAGTTAATGAATATTCACTATCAAAAAGTAACTGCTACTATAAACGTATGGACATGTTTTTAAACTGGAATGACCTAATAGTTTTCATTATGCTGGTTTTACTGCTATCCCATTAGATTTGGCTTCAGGCCAGCTGGACACATTGAGCAGCGTCACTCATTCCAGCTTCTAATTGAAATTGTGACAATGACATAATCAATAGGCAGCAAATGTTTCTTTCTTCAATTAAGGCCATGTCAGAGATGGCAGATGATGGAAACTGATATACACCAGTGCAATTTTGCTATTTAACATGATATAGCAAGCAGACCCTGCAGGAAGATGCTGTAATTACAGCAATTTGTGGGCAAAAAGCATTTCCATTAATGATTTTGTCTACAATACTGTTCAAACGTTTGTTTGTTTCTGTTTGTTTTTTTTGGGTTTTTTTTTTTTTTTTTTAAGTCTCTTGCTCACCAAAGCTGCATGTACAGTATTTGATCAAAAACATAGTAAAAACAGAAATATAAAACAACTGTTTTCTATTTTGATATATTTTAAAATGCAATTTATTCCTGTGATGCAAAGCTGAATTTTCAGTATCATTACTCCAGTCTTCATTGTCACATGATCCTTCAGATATCATTCTAATATGCTGATTTGGTGCTTTTGGTGCTTTTTTGGGGGGGCGACTGTAATATACATTGAAAATTTATACTGTATTATAAACATAAATTCCTTTGAATTTCTATGTATTTTAACTTCCTTACATTCAAATTGTAATTGCATCCTGTTTACTATACCTCAATTTATGTTCATTTTCATTCATTTATTATATTTAATGTCATATTTTAAAAATGTGGTGCTGATCATGAGGATAAGCGAGTACTTTAATATCTAATCATTCACAGAACTGCAATGCAGGGTTCAAGCTGGATGAACAGAAAGAGTTAACAGGCCAGTGGATTGATATTTCCCCTTGAGATGCAACTCACCTTGAAAAGCTGTTTTTGATGTTACGCTCACCTTTATCTTTTTCACGCTCTTCAGTCATTGCCTTTTGTGGCGTACTGAGGCCAAATCTGTTGACTGGACAGGTTTCTTAGAGACAACATTGAAAGTGCTTATTAAAATTTCTTCCCTGTCTGTCCGTGGCCGTGAGATAATGGAGATACTGAAATCATTCATTCTGTCCTACTGCATTTGTGACACTGGGTTATCTACCGTCACTCATACCAGAAGTGTGTTAGCCACAAACTTTAGGAGGCAAAATTTCCACTGCAGTGTGTAACATATTTTGTTTTAATTATCTGACATAATTAAAATTATTAAAATTATCTGACAAAGTGGTCTTTATTTTCATATTTTCCCACTGAGGTCATAAGTGTTTTCTTCCCTCTCTTTGAACCTTAAAATGAAAAAGTCTATTTGTTTTACTTTGTCTTTGCAACATTATATTTTGTAACTATGTGTGTGATCATTTTGACTACATTGTCTCTGCATATAAAATGCTTTAGTGCTCACACAACAACCAGTGAGTATGCTGTCAAGTCATATACAGCTTTTAAAGGGGTGGTTGATTGTGATTTCACTTTTTTAACGTTAGTTAGTGTGTAATGTTGCTGTTTGAGCATAAACAATATCTGCAAAGTTGCGGCGCTGAAAGTTCAATTCTGGCATTTTAATGCCTACAAAAACGACTGGTAAGGGACTACAACGAGTTACTTCCCAGGTCCGTTACATCACGAACCCAGATAAACCCCGCCTCCGGTAGCACGCAAGAAAGGGGGTGAGGCCATGCTGAGCTGCTTTAGAGAAGAGGAAGAGAAAAATATGAGTGCATGTAAAAATCTATTCATATATGAATCACGATTCTGTCTTCTAACTGTTCTAATGGATTAAAAAGTTTCAAAATCATGTTCTAAAAAGCAGTGTTCTCAATCCTGTTCCTCGCGTCCCCTCTCTCTCTCTCTCTCTCTCTCTCCAACAATGAAATGTTCCATTTATACACTTATTTTCACACAGCTATGACAAGCGTTAAACATGGACATGCGTGTGGTTGCCATACTGTATTAAAGCTTTAATCAGGATAAAACCGTATATTAAAAGCTAACAGAAGCAGTAGCACTTACAAATAACAGCATATCTAAAAGTATGAGACATCAACAAACAAAAAACATACCATTAAAAGCCGTGCTTGCACAGGTTCTGCGCGATCCTCTTCACTAATATCCTCTGTGTCTCAATCGGGCTCAAATTGATAAGCAATATTGACGACGCCATTGTTTACAATACAACCGGAGCACATGTCACTGAGCTGAGGGGCGGGACGTTTAGATGCGCATTACAGGTGGTTTAGCCAATCACAACACACTGGACCAGCTGACCAGTCTGAGCCCATTGCGTATTTCTGAGGGAGGGGCTTCATAAAACCAGGAAATGATCAGCGCGTTTAGAGGAGAAGGTACGGAGCAGTGTGGAATAAAGGTAAAATATGTGAAAAATAATGCGTTTTTTAAAAATGAACCATTAACACATGTTAGACTGCACCCCCTAAAACACAATCAAGCCTAGAAAAAAAAAACAGTCAACCACCCCTTTAACTGCACCATGTTGCAAAAGTAGCAGCCCTTACGTACTCTGTATAAGAGATTCACAAAACAATACACATAGAAAAGAGAGAAACAAACATCATTGTTGTGTAAATGTGGGCGGTTAGCTATTTAGTGTAAGATTTACAGTACTTCTATCTCTTGTGCTATATCATTTATTTTCCCAAACTTCAAGGTTCCTTTTTTGGCGATCATTAATTGGTAGTTCTTGACAGATAACACTTAAACCTAAAGGTGTAATGTCTGTGGCTGGCCAGCTGTTCAGCGTAGCATCCAAATAGCAACACAACACATCACCTGAGATCTCGAGCTTTAAAACAGAGCCAAGTGTCAGATGTATTCACAATGGCTCGATCCATGAAGGTTTTTCCCCCTTTGTCTGTTTTAACTATTGCCATTTGTAGATTGCATTTCACAAATGGAAATGTCAACAGAAGAGAGTACAAACACTTCAAATGTTATTCCTCCTCAGACATGAACTCTTCTTACATAAGAGACTCCATTAGAAAAATTCACTGTTCTCTCAGCCAGGAGAAGAGCTTTGAAATGAAGCTTTATAGAAAGATCAAAAAGAGAAAGTCAATCAGCTTCATATTTGCAGTGGCTGATAGCGGCACAGTTGTTATGACAACACGTTTTAAAAGCTCCATAATGATAGATTAGAGGAAACGTGACTCGGTTTTGCAGAAGGCTTCTGTGATCGACAAGCAGACACGAGCACATCAAAAGCGGTTCTTCGAACTCATTAGCATTTCGCATTAATCTGTGTTTGTGGAGCCACGTTCAGTTATCCATAAAACACCATGTGTGTTCATTATTTGTATTCATACGCAGTGTGAAATATGGCTGTTATATGAGCATTTAAGAGGTAGATACCATCATAAATTAAATACTGATAGTTCATTATGAGGAAATCCATTGAGGCTGAACCAAGACTTACCATATTTAGACAAATCTCATCAAACTTCATTTCAAATTGGCACACATAATGCCCCATTAGCATTTGTACAGTTTAAATGTGTCATAACATGATATTTATTGAACTGGAGTTGTAAAATGATGTCTAAAAAAACTAGACACTAAATTGTTAAACAAATACTTTCTTCTGTGTAGTTTCAGCCAGTGGGGTACAAAATAACATTTGAATTTGTATGAACAAAAAATATATATATATATATATATATATATATATATATATATTATTTATTTATTTTAATCAATACAGGTTTGGAATGACATACATGAGTGAGTAAACTGATTTTTGGTAACACCTTACATTAGTTAACTTTAATTAACTACAGTAGTTAACATGAACTAACAATGAAAAATTCAGTAGCACTTCATTTTAAGGTGTCCTTGTTACATGTTACATGTACTTACTATTATAATAAAAATAAATTATGCATAATTACATGCAAGTAACACTAAGCCAAACCCTAATCCTAACCCTACCCATATAGTACATACATGCAGTTAATTACAGTTTTTCTCGATTGCTAAAACACTATAACCAGGCTTTTGAACTAAAATTTCAAAATAATAAGGCCATGTTTTAAAAAGCACACCCATTCAGCTAAACTATACACACTATTCCCCTGCTTTGACACATGAGTCAGTATTGGTGAACTGTTACTGCAAAACTCTACACACAAATCCCTACATTTCTCAGTGCTTACACCATGTGGTCATTTAGAAAGCACCAGTATTCAGTATTTTTTACTCAAGTCTGCAAAGTTTGAGCTCAATTAGCACACAATTACCCAAGTGGAAACACTATGAGTCAAAATTTATCACACACCAATCAGAACTTTCGATGGATAAAAGGCCAAAGTCAGTTTACAGTTTTTCTCAGTGGCTTTGGTGCATTTTTCAGATCAGAAATAAAATTCTCAAAACTACTTGTTCAACCTCTACATCATCTAGTCACTTGTGTACATCATAAAAAGTTTCTCATTCTTTTGAACAAGTTGCAATTGCTTTGGTACATTCACGCAACTGATTTTGAGTAAGTTACAGGCTTTTTCAGGAAATCCATTGTGTGGTGCCGTTTGTAAGAATTGTTTTGAGAAATACACATACTTCTTTATAAATATTACAGCAAGGATGATTCGAGAAATGCACCAAAGAGACTGAGAAAAATTGTATTCAGGTTTGAACAATGGATCCAGGCAGATGTGAAGGAAGAGGTCAAGGATACCACAGAGGAGGAGGAGAAGGAGTAGGGAGTAGAGAAAGAAATGAAAGAAGAGGAAGAGTAGGAGGTGGAGAGGGAGTACAGAGAGGAAGAGGAGGAGGAGGAAGAGCAAGAGGAGGAGAAAGAGAGAGAGGAAGAGGAGATGAAGAAGGAGGAGGACGACGACAACAACATGGAAGAGAAAGAGGATTGGGAAGGGCAAGAAGACAAGCAGTCTCAGATATTTTAGTTGCTGCGTGCCAGGGTTGGATCAGGCATGCAAGAAGATTTTACCCCCGCTGCCTGGCCAGGGCCAATATAGCCTGTGATGTTGAAGAGGGTATTTGGCCTGTCCCAGACCAAAGATGGGATGCTGGCACAGAATTATTATTTGTGTTGTTGTTTGCTGTATTGTACTGTACCCTACATACTCTACAGTACATTAAATTAAGGAATAAAACACATGGGGAGTACCACAAGCAACACTTATTACTGTAGTTTTTGTAGTATTGTTTTGAATTTATTTCATCAGTGTGTAAGACTGTGTTGTAGTGTGTGTGCCTGAGAGCAAGTTTGGTTTTTCAGCAAGATTGAGTTGTTTTGAGTGGAGAGCTTCATTTTGACCTGAATAAAGGAAGTTTGGGGAATTGAGTCAGAAGTTATGGATTTGTTGCAAAAAAGAGTCATAATTTCAAGAAATGTGTAAAAAAAAAACTGAGAAAAACTGTAATATTACTGTAAAGCATTGTAAAGTATAAACCAGGATTTTTGGTGAACTATCACTTTAAAATGTTCTTACTTTGAGTGACTACAATAGTAATCAAATGATTTCTGCAAAAAGCTTCATGTCAGGTTGTTTATTCTGGGTGAGGTATGTTTGGCAAACACAGCTGGGCATCTTTTTTCTCTCCGTCTTACTCGCTCATCCCATCGCAGTCACATCCACACTGTCTTTCGCTCCTTCCTGGCCGCATCTCAGACCTGTGTTTGCTCATCTTACGCTCTGTTTGCTGTGGAACCCCCTGAGGAGGCCTCTATAGCAGAGGTCAGACTAGTGTGTGTGTGTGTGTGTGTGTCCACACATCCACCACACTGGTCCGCTTTGACAAGATATGGCACTTCGATGTGCGAGAGAAATTGATTTATTCCACTCAGCTAACACGTTTTGCACAAAGATGAGATTATTTTGTGACTATCCCCTGCCATAAAGGTTAGCTCAAAAGATGTGCTCTGGGTGGGTTTGTTCAGTGCGTTGTAGCGACACGAATGGATCCCGCAACATCAACACTGTTATTTATAGTGACCTTTGTGCTAAGGTGCAGCATATGACATTTTGAGTCTGGTATCATAATGTTTCCTTGGAGACGGTGGTAAGAAGAGAAGCTCATTAATGTTGCACAGGATTTTATGGCTAAATTTTTCAGTTTAGAACGTGATACACTTACAGTGATGGTGGGTATCGCTTGAAAGCAGTCGCTGAACGTTCTGTGCTGTTAATGCTGACTCTAATGTATTGATTTGGTTTCTCTGTCATCTCAGTTGCTTAACAAAAACAGTGCAGCGTTAATTCAGGTTTAATGGCAAATTAACATGCCTGAAATCTTTAAAGATCTATTTTAAAACACACATGTTGTCAAGTCCTTGTTTTTTATTCCATTTTCCTTTTTTTTTTTTTTTTTTATAAAAAAAATATGAAGTAGGGTACATTGTAAAAAGTGGAATCATTTCTTTACCTGATTTATACAAATATTTTTGTTTGTATAAATTAATGTATTTAGGCTTATTCAAAATGTTAAATAATATTGTATTTATATTTTAAATAAATACACAAAATAAAATAATATTTTAAAATATGTTGAATCTATTTTTATATGCAATTAAAAATGTCAAATTACCTGATATTTTAAAGAAAAGCTTACAATGGCACAGTTATGATAGTTTTACATTAGTGATTTCTATTATGTAAATTTCTATTTTATGGTTTTCTGAACAAAATGATTTAAATTAAATATTAATATACATATTAAATATAAATTAAATATTAATATACATTAAATATAAATATAAATATTATTATAAAACAAAAGTGCCACACTGTGATTTTTTTTTAAGTATAAATGTATATTCTGACAAAAAAAAACCTGAAGCAGCTATTTCTATGCGTTGTGAAGACGGAAAATTATTTTGTTGTCCAATGTATTTAAGTTTATTCAGTTATGTAAAATAATTTGACTTGAATTGAAACGGTTAATTTAAACGATTAGGCATGCATTAGGCACGTTTTCATTTTCACATTTTAACTAATAAAACATTTCGGTTTTTCACTGTGGAGGCATTTAACTACTGCCATTATGTACCTTTACTGTAAGCAACGCACAGAATTCATCATGGAAATGCACTGAGGAAAAGACATTGCATTCATTCTCTGAGGGTCTATATTTGAATGTAATGTCTGGCAACAGATTTCTATTTGGCTGAACTTCAGGCCTGATGAGTCAGCCATCAATGAACTCCTCCTGATCGCCTCTAAACTTCTTTTGATCGTGGGGAGCCTGTGGGTTGAAGGCAAATCTGCAGACCTCCACGTACATTATGTTCCCTTACTGACGTCTGTACATGACAGACAGCTCATAGTTTAGGAGTTTAGTTCACTGAAAGTGACAGGGTAGTGACTGATTGATTTACTGTTCTTCCTAAAAGCAGGCCTTAGAGGAGAGAGGAGAGGAGACAGTACTGGTACAATTTCTCCAGTAAAATTGTACACTGTACTCAAAGCCTGCTGTGCACAATATGCAAATTTTATGCATGCACAGAGCACATGTATGACCTACTACATTTGTCACAATGTGCAATATATTATGTAACCAGAGCACACTGTGTGGAATAATTCATCACATAATGCAAGGCTGTTGACTTGACCTTCTATTTCAAATGTGACAAATGAACCGGATGTTCATCAGCTGTGATTTTCATCACTTTATAGATTGATACAGGGATGACATATTTTTATAGGTCAAAACCTGAAAACAAGTGTAGCATTTTAGCACCTCTGGTTCTATCGTGCCGGAGTCAATGGGTTTTTTGAATGTGTTTTTGGTTAAATCTTTGAAATAAGTTCTGTGGTTAAAGGGATAGTTTTCACCCAAAAATGAAAATTCTGTCATTAATTACTCATCTTCATGTCGTTCCAAACCCATAAGACCTTAGTTCATCTTTGTAAAACAAATTAAGATATTTTTGATGAAATCCGAGAACTTTCTGACCCTGCATAGACAGCAAAGGAACTACCACGTTCAAGGCCCAGAAAGGTAGTAAAGGCATTAATAAAATAGTTCATTTGACATCAGTGGTTCAATCTTAATTTAATGAAGCTACAAGAATACTTTTTGTGTGCAAAGATAACCAAAAAAAAAAAAAAAGTAATAAAGGCATTATTTTTGTGAAGCTACTAAAAGCAATCACTGCTGCACTCTATTAACACTTTCTATACAAAATATATATGAAAATTACATGAAAATGAATTGAACGTTGAATTAAACATGCAATGTGACAAAGCAGCATACTACTATTTTTCTTATATTGTATTATTTTTTAATATATTATATTTTATACCCATATTCTGTTGTAAGATACCCTTAAATTCGTTTAAATTAAACCATCAACTATTAGTTTACTATTCACTACTCAAGTATTCCATTCTGAATATATCCCCATGATACTGAATGGATATAACAGATGTTATATTTGATCTTTCATTAACATGCTCTCCACATTCATTGAAGGGGAATCAGCATCAACATCTGTATCTAAATAACTGTTAGATTACATGTCTGATGGTTAAGTAAACCACCAATCAAGCAGCTCAAAGATCTCATCTCATCACTGCGTGGAGGGATGAACCTGTAACCAATTCTGCGGTGTTTGAGAACATCATAGTGGACACCTTCACTTGGCAGCTCAGTGTGGATTGGGTGAAATGAGGAGATGTATGAAAGTCCAGTTCCAGTGCTAATCCCTCTGCAGCAGACATGGAAAGCTGGCCTACATTAAGACTGAGTGTGTGTGTGTGTGTGTGTGTGTTCAGAGGGTTACATAAACAACACAGCCAGATGGCATGGCTAGAAGAGAGACTTTGAACTGAGCTGCTCAAAGGAAATACAATTTGTGGAAGAAAAAAATAACCAGGGATAAATTCACTCAATAAACACACTGGTCCATTCAGTCATAATCTATGGAGGTAAACAGTAATATCCATAAATACAGAGTAGTTTTACGTGATTAAAGCAGATCAGGATGGATTTAGATCCAGAGGAGAACACGTGAGGTGATGAGGTGGAGGGAGCGTGGATCAGTGCTTCAGCCAGAGGGAATTTTCATGACCTCAAACAGCTCGAACATCATGACGTGCCTGTTAGGAGACCAAGAACAGGGTTTGCAGATGCAGAGACGTCCACGTCTGCTCTGCCTTTTCCATTCTGACCTAGTTCATGAATGCTAAACTAGCATGTGAACGTATGAGCCATGGTGATACATGAGAATCGTGCTGGGCCGCATTTATCATACAGACACATCTTGCAGTCTGACATCTCGTCCACGTTATGCTTTCCCATGAGTCTCGAGTCCCTACACGGAAACACGCACGCTGTGAGCAAAACTCAAGGCTTTCTCTGCTGGGGCGACGGGTCTTAAAATAAATGAATACATTTCCCACCTTTCTTTCTCATTTTTCTTTATTTGTTTCTGATTCTGTCAGTTTGCAGATTCTGTCTGCGAAACATTTATTCAATCTGAAATTAATTCTTGACTCGTTCATTTTCAAGCTATATGTACTTTTATTAAGTCTCTTTCTGTATATCTATCTTATATACATATTTATATTTTATAGATGGCACCTTAAGATTAATGTTGAGTTGTGACATATTTAGGTGAAAGTTTAGCATGTGTAGGATGGTGATGCATCAACCAATGTGTTATTAAGGGAAATGATTAAAATAGAAACATTTACTAATTTAGTTTTATAGCACAAAAATGTCAAATTATTCAGTGTCCAAAGAGGTCGTCTTACCCCAAGGGTCTAATTTTATCTGTTCACTTCAAATTTTTTTACTCCACAAATCTAAAAACAAAATAGTTTTAGGACAATATTTCACAAATCGTCCACTGAAAGATAAAATTTTGATAAAACCCAATAAGACTATGTATATTATAATATATACAGTACTATTTAACAACAGAAATATAAAGAAATACTATACAGCACTAATTATTGCAATCCAATTTTAGATCGCCAAATTCATCAGCCAATCAAATTGTTCTATTTGTACCTGGCGAGAGTTGAGTTACAAATCACGTGACGTATAAAACAAACAGCAGAAAAGATGTTGTGCATGGCTGTTTTTGGTGTATTTTCTAAACATGCAAAAGATAACTCATTTTCACTTCACAAATTACCGGTAAATGTTTGAGTTTGGTAGTTTGTCGATTGCTTTAAACAATCTTGGGTTAGGTGTGGTTCACACAGAACACGTATTTGCGTTCCTTGGGCTGTATTTTAATCGTTTTTTGCTTATGCCATGCTGCTTTTTCCATGTCTTGCATATGAGATGCGTATTTTTAATGCATGGTAACTTAAAAAACGCAGCTTGAGATCTAATGTCACTATGTAGATGAGCTGTAAAAACTGTGTATATGATATATGCAGGTCCTCATCTCGCTCAGAATGAAGCAGGAGGAAGAGTACGGAAGAAGAAACTTCACTTCTACAGTAACTCTCTGTTCATCCTTATTTATTCTGTTGGATATCCTGCTGTTGATTTAATGAATTGAATTTCTTTCATTTATTCCTATTTGAAGATGTGCATTTGGTTTGAGCGAGGCCATTGCAATACACCATCAAGACTTCAGGCTTCAAAGGCCTTTTTTCCATCTTATGGCTACAGTTTGAAGTTCTCTGCAACTTAAAAGTGAATTTGGAAGTAATGCAGCACGGATGGCCCGGTGTGCGCTCGCCGTAATCTATCAATCAGACATAACATTTTTCAACGAAAAAACCTCATTGTCTAACTGCGCCAAAAAGCAAAAAAAAATCAAAGAGCTTCAAACCCGAAGAAATATGAGTTCGATTGAAATTCTGTTTAAGTGTGTGCCTGTTTAATATGACCTCACTAGTATCTGTATTCATGCGCTGGCCCAACAGTAAGCCTCTCAAGGATAGAGGTTTGGGATGGCTTAAGGGCTTTGAATTGAAAAAAGAAAAGGGAATAAAAACAAAAGTGAGAGATGAAAATCTAGGGAGGGTAGTCAAATCAGTCCTCGTTAAAACTGTATGTAAACTCCAGGTTGGCACGCGTTGACGTTCATGATGACAGATGTGATAGGCACAGGTTTTATTATAATCAGATTAAAGCATTGTCATAGTTTAATCCAACGAATGTGGCATGATTTTATCTTTATTTGGACCTACTGCTGAAACCATGGACCATGCAAGTTATTTTTTTTCAAAAAAGGGACAGGACTTGATGTTATCAATTAATTGATTAGACAAGGGAAAATGCACTATATGGGCATTTTAATTACTCTGAATCAATGTGAAAATAATTATTGTCTGGCTGATTTTAGTTAATAGGCTAGTGGTTATTAAAATAATAGAAAGTGGATCTAATTTTCAGGACTATGGACAGCTCCACCACAACATTAGCATTAAAATAGTACATTTAAATGTTAAGTCTTGAAAGGTCATTTAGTTTCTGTCTCTCTTTGTCAGTACAAGATCTTTGACCACAACATTTTCTCTCAGTATTTGTACTTGGATCTTCAACAGGTTTGTTGTTCTGTTCACTGGAGCTGGTTCAGTGCATCTGTGTGGTGTCCAGTCATCCATGAAAAATTATACTAGACTGTAGGTGTTGGTGTGTGTGTGTGTGTGTGTGTGTGTGTGTGTGTGTGTGTGTGTGTGTGTGTGTGTGTGTGTGTGTCTGTGTCTGTGTGTCTGTGTGTTTTTGTGACAAATGAGGACATAAATTTGTATAATGACAAGGGTATGACATAGGTATGAACATTACTTTTCAGGACATTACCCCATGTCTCCACTTTTCAAAACGCTTATAAATCACACAGAATGGAGTGTATTGAAAATCTGAAATAGCAGAAAGTCTCCTGTAAGGGGTAGGTTTAGGTGTAGGGTTGATGTAGGGCAATAGCACATACAGTTTGTACAGTATAAAAACCATTACGCCTATGGGATGTCCCCACTTTTCACAAAAACAAACATGTGTGTGTGTGTGTGTGTGTGTGTGTGTGTGTGTGTGTTGTTGTTGTTGTTGTTGTTGTCTCTGCATGGAAATGTGTGTTTTTGTGTAGATGCATGTGTTTATGTGCATACTTGTTAGAGAAAAATAGACTTTTTTGGTTCAGTTTCACTGGAATTTGTTGGAATTTTATTTTAATTGGCCACAACCAAAGGATGTTGAATTGCAATAATAATACTATCAATTATTAAATATATTTACTATATATTAAATTAACTACATTAGAGTATTCTGGGAAATTAAGTGAACATGGTTCATAAAATTAAAGTTAATTAAAAAGTTAAGTAACACTTTGCAATAAAGTTCTATTTGTTTACATATGAACTAGCAATTAGACAAGGTTTCTAAATAATTTATTAATCTTAGTTAATTTCAACATCTACAAAGATTTATTTATTACTACTATTTAATGAACATGAGCTAACATGAACCAACTATGAACAGTTGTATTTTTATTTACTAATGTTAACAAAGTATAAGTAAATGTTATATTTCACATCGTTAGTTAATAGTTAGACCTTATTGTAAAGCATTGCCAGTTAATTGATGAAATATATTGTTATTATTAGGTGCTTATGACTAATTGATATGATTTTTGTATTCCTTTACATATCATTCTGTTTCCTTAATTTTCCTTAAAAAGCAGCATAAAGTTCAAATCATTTCATATTAAGAAACAGAATTAAATTTTAATTCTCAAGTCAATTCTGAATGGCTCACACCCCTGCATACAGGGTTTAGAAAACTGCCTCAACTGAGATGCACACCGATTCATATGACGATTCTCCATGTCCACATCTGTAATCTAACAATATCTCTTTTGATGCCTCTTGTGTGAGGGGACTTAAGTAGCCGGATCATTGCTGAAGATAACAAGTGCTGAATTCCATCATTCTAATGCATAAAATCTGACTACTTCAGTAAATTCTCCTCTGTGATGCATGCATTAAAGATAACTGGAAACTCTCATATCCAAATCTATGAATATGCAATTGAGATGGCAAATCACATTGCTTATATTGCAAAAGTACACATCCAAAGAAGAAAAAAACAGAGAACATGGTAGAGGACAAACTACTGGATGGTAATATGACTGATGTGCATGCACAAAGTTTGAAGCACATGAAACGGAAGTTGTTTGCTATTGCTGTGATCTCTTGTGAGTGATAGGTTGTCCTGCCCTCGAGTTGGTAAATGTGTCATCAGAGAAGAGATGAATTAAAGATTAAAGTTAAATTAAATGGTCTATACTATATATATATATGATTTACAAACTTAGTTAAAAAAAAATCCCAAAATAACTGATCTACCTTATTGCATCACTACCTTTAAAAGGATTACATGAGCATGAGAAAAGACGGTATTTAGGCTGACATCAAGCTCTGTGGCTTAGGGAAAGGCTCATGAAGAAAACCCAACCGCTCAACAATATTTTAAAATTTCCTGTTTTAGGATTTCAAAGATCTTTTGCATACTTTATCATAATATTACCTGTGTTTTCTTACTAATATACACTTGACATGACTGTTAAAACTCAAACCTGCCACAGCCACAAGAGGGTGCACATTCCTCCCTCTACCTCTAATAGAAATGCTGGAATATTTCCTACACTCTCAGAAATAAAGGTACAAAAGCTGTCACTGGGGCGGTACCTTTTCAAAAGGTACACTTTTGTACTTATTAGGTTGAAATATGTACACTTTAAGTACTAATATGTACCTTTAAAGTACCAAAATGGACCCTTTAGGTACAAACATGTACCTTTTGAAAAGGTACCACCCCAGTGACAGCGTTTGTGTACCTTTATTTCTGAGATTGTATATGCACAAAAAATACTGCACAAAATGTTCATTATTGACGGATGAGAACAGGGATGACACATCTGTGCAGAATATCTGAAAGCCAAAGCAACATCATAATATTCAAACACATTCATACATTTTATATTTATTTCATAAATGGTTCAAAGGAAGGTCATTGAAGGAAAAAGGACGTGAAGCGTTCCAAGCTTTCTTTGAGCCAGTGTCCTCAAGAGCTATATGCTTCACATGAGCTATGCTTTTCATATAGATCTTCAGGTCAGCATTTCAGTAAGTCTCAGACATTTCATAAAGAATTTTTCTCTTGTATTTTTTTTTTTGTCTCAGATCTTTTGGATCATTGTCATGTCACATGACCCAGCTCCTATGGGTTTTGGATCAGACAGAAGCTCTGACATTCTGCCGCGCAATTTCTGGATACGACTTGGATTTAATCTGTCCCTCAGTGACTGTAAGCCATACAGACCCTTAGGCGGCATGGCAAATTTTTATAAGTAATTATCACTTTTCTTTTTTTCTGTGACTCCGTAATGAGAACAGTTGGTCTTAATCGTCCTCATCGCACACAGAGCATTCTGGGAGTGTAACGGTGTGACTGGGGTTGGATGGGAACACTTGTGAGAGTTCTCCATGTGTCAGAGTTCATCTGCATGCGGCCCATCTGCTCTGAGAGTTAACACGGCATCAGATCTGACTCCGAAGTCAAAGAAGAAGATCTCAAAGCTCACAGGGTTCTCCTAATGGTATTTCACACCCTAAATCATTTAATTGTTGAAAGCCTCATTTAAAGCTCTGTTTAATCTCAGTCAGTTCAGTGCTATTACTTTCATTTACATTCTATAAGTCATACAGTATACATTTACTCTGCTGTGAGTACAGGTCAGTAGTATTGTGAAGTATTATTACAATTTAAAATAACTGGTTTCTATTTTAATATGTAATTTATTCTTGTGATATCAAAGCTGAATGCAATTGTATGTTTCTGTAATTTTATGTGAATTTAAATCAAAAATTCATTCAAAAATTTGGGGTCAGTAGGATTTTTAAAATGTTTTTGAAAGAAGCCTCATGCTCACCAAAATATTAGAGAAATAGTGATATTGTGAAATATTACAATTAATTATAACGGTTTTTAAAATGCAATTTATTCTTATAATGGTGAAGCCGAATTTTTTTTCAGTCTTCAGTGTCACATGTTCCTTCAGAAATCATTCATATACAGTGGGGCAAAAAAGTATTTAGTCAGCCACCAATTGTGCAAGTTCTCCCACTTAAAAAGATGAGAGAGGCCTGTAATTTTCATCATAGGTATACCTCAACTATGAGAGACAAAATGAGAAAAAAAAATCCAGAAAATCACATTGTAGGATTTTTAAAGAATTTATTTGCAAATTATGGTGAAAAATAAGTATTTGGTCAATAACAAAATTTCATCTGAATACTTTGTTATATACCCTTTGTTGGCAATGACAGAGGTCAAACGTTTTCTGTAAGTCTTCACAAGGTTTTCACACACTGTTGCTGGTATTTTGGCCCATTCCTCCATGCAGATCTCCTCTAGAGCAGTAATGTTTTGGGGCTGTCGCTGGGCAACACGGACTTTCAACTCCCTCAAAGATTTTCGATGGGGTTGAGATCTGGAGACTGGCTAGGCCACTCCAGGACCTTGAAATGCTTCACGAAGCCACTCCTTCGCTGTTCGGGCGGTGTGTTTGGGATCATTGTCATGCTGAAAGACCCAGCCACGTTTCATCTTCAATGCCCTTGCTGATGGAAGGAGGTTTTCACTCAAAATCTCACGATACATGGCCCCATTCATTCTTTCGTTTACACGGATCAGTCGTCCTGGTCCCTTTGCAGAAAAACAGCCCCCAAAGCATGATGTTTCCACCCCCATGCTTCACAGTAGGTATGGTGTTCTTTGGATACAACTCAGCATTCTTTCTCCTTCAAACACGACAAGTTGAGTTTTTACCAAAAAGTTCTATTTTGGTTTCATCTGACCATATGACATTCTCCCAATCCTCTTCCTCTCCCCATGTGGTTCTGGGATTTTTGCTCACAGTTCTTGTGATCATTTTGACCCCACGGGGTGAGATCTTGCGTGGAGCCCCAGATCGAGGGAGATTATCAGTGGTCTTGTATGTCTTCCATTTTCTAATAATTGCTCCCACAGTTGATTTCTTCACACCAAGCTGCTTACCTATTGCAGATTCAGTCTTCCCAGCCTGGTGCAGGTCTACAAT
The DNA here is from genome assembly GCF_012432095.1 of Onychostoma macrolepis. Lineage (NCBI taxonomy): Eukaryota > Metazoa > Chordata > Actinopteri > Cypriniformes > Cyprinidae > Onychostoma > Onychostoma macrolepis. Next base: position 11,348,484 of record NC_081175.1, read on the forward strand.
TTTTTTTCTGGTGTCCTTTGACAGCTCTTGTTCTTGGCCATGGTGGAGTTTGGAGTTGGACTGTTTGAGGTTGTGGAGAGGTGTCTTTTATACTGATAACGAGTTCAAACAGATGCCATTAATACAGGTAACGAGTGGAGGACAGAGGAGCCTCTTAAAGAAGAAGTTACAGGTCTGTGAGAGCCAGAAATCTTGCTTGTTTGTAGGTGACCAAATACTTATTTTACCGAGGAATTTACCAATTAATTCTTTAAAAATCCTACAATGTGATTTTCTGGATTTTTTTTTTTCTCATTTTGTCTCTCATAGTTGAGGTATACCTATGATGAAAATTACAGGCCTCTCTCATCTTTTTAAGTGGGAGAACTTGCACAATTGGTGGCTGACTAAATACTTTTTTGCCCCACTGTATATACACTGTAAAAAGTGATAAGTTGACTTAACTTAAAAAAATTGAGGAAACCCGTTGCCTTAAAATTTTTAAGTAAATGATCATTTAAAAAATAAGTTAATTGAATTGTCAAGTTCACTTAACTTTTTTTTTTTTTTTTTTTTATTACGAACTTAATAATTTTAAGGCAGCGGGTTTCTGCCTAATTTTTTTTAAGTTAAGTCAACTTTCACTTTTTACAGTGTACTGATTTGATGTTCCGGAAACATTTCTTATTATTATCAATGTTGAAAACATTTGTGCTGCTTAATATGTTTGTAGAAACTGATATCAATTTTCTTAAGAATTGCATCCTGGCTGAATAAAAATATTTTATATTATTTTCCCCCTAAAACAATCTTACTGACCCCAATGTTGTGTGTACACTATAAAAAGTGATAAGTTGACTTAACTTAAAAAAATTGAGGAAACCCGTTGCCTTAAAGTTTTTAAGTAAATGATCATTTAAAAAAATAAGTTATTTGAATTGTCAAGTTCACTTAACTTTTTTTTATTATTATTATGTACTTAATCATTTTAAGGCAACGGGCTTCCTCAATTTTTTTAAGTTAAGTCAACTTTAACTTTTTACAGTGTATCAATATGTAAAAGATGATGAAGTATAATTAACATTTATAATTATGTGACTGACTTTTTGATATTTTACAGCTATTATCTTGCTCCAGATGTTGGGTTTTGACAATAGAAATTTGAATTCAACTCTTAATGACAGATGACAGTGGCATCTGTCAACATCTGCACGTTTTAAAGTTAACCAGAGCAATGAAGATGAATAATATAAGCTTCCTGAACGTCTTCTGTATGCGTCGCCATATAAAATGACGCACCAAGCCAAATGTTCTATTCACGCATAGATTTGTTACATTTTTAACACTCGAGAAGTGGAAAAGAGCGGGGTGCATTCAAAGCATGCAATTTCTCACTCTTTCATTGCAAGGAAAAACCAATCAAACCAATATGACGTCAATCAGATCTCTTTCATCTCCTGAAATCGTTCCTTTTGGCAAAATCCACTCATGTGGCATGCTTTGAATTCAAAGCGATATAATTCAGCACTAAGAATACAATAAATAATCATCTTATCTACAAAAAGATGAAATAGGTTTAGCTGATGAAACGTTTGCAACAGATGTAACGTTTTACACATGTTGCTTCAGGTGATCCTGTATTAAAAAGTCACTGTATGCTTGTTTCATATATAATTGCTTCAAAGAATTTGGAGAATATTGTGATTGGTATTGCTAAACAATGAGGTGCTTGACTGATTTATACAAACCTTCATCTTCCTTTATTAAACTGTTTTAAAATTCACCACAGAGTGCTGGTTTAAGGTCAGGCTCTATTAAGCGGAAAGGTTCTCGGTTCTCAGAAGTGAGAGAATGTGAGTCTATAAGAGAGAGAGAGATAAAAGGGAGAAGACTGTGTGTCTTTGAAGGTCTTCCTTTGCTGAAGAGCATGTTTGATGTATCTGCAGCATGTGTTCGGTGAAGCAACAGATGCTAGTTTTATAACGGACTGAACAGCAATGCAATGCAACTACATTTAACCTTGTTTGCTTCAAAGAAAAAAGCCACAGGGTGAAGTGATCTCGCTTTTGCTTGTGGATCCATCTAGACCTACTATTACATGAAGTAACCCAAGAAATCATCATATCATACATGTGGTTCTCAGCGTGTGGGGCACGGCGGAGGTACTGACATGAATTATGGGTCTGTTCTTCACACAAAGCTATTATATGGCTTCGGAAGACTTCAGAAGAGTCGTATATGGATGAGATTTATGGTATTTTTATGTGTTTTTTGAAGCTTGACATTATCATCATCCTCTCATACCTTAATTCATATTATTTTAGAAAAAAAATTATAATAATACTGCTTTAGACCAGTGTTATTTTAGTATCACTGAAATACTATTATACTTTTTAATCATATTTTTTATGTTATGTTTTCTGTTTATATTTAAATGTTAAAGTCTTAGTATTTCAGGTGTTTTTGTGAGTTTTTAAAAATATTTGATATAGTTTTATTTCAGTTTCAGTTTTAATTATTTTAGTACATAAACAAAACTAAATGAAAATGAGAAATGTTGCCTTGGCAACTAGCTGAAATAAGGTTTGTTTGTGTGTGTGTGTTCAGTTAACATTTATTATTATTCTTATTAGTAACGATTTTAATGTCTTAGTTTATAACTATAATTACTGCACTTTGAAATTACACAAGTGTAAGTAAAAAATGCCATTTCATATTCACTTCCCGTTTCATATTGTTCCTGCAAAGGAGTGTTGTGTTTATTTTCATTTATTAATTTGTATTTTCAAAAGCCATTCTCTATTATTAAATTGTTTGATGTATTTTTGTAACAGAAAGCGTCTCTCTATCATAGGCTTTTGCAGGTTTTCATTCTTTTTTATTAACTTTTATTCATTTTTATAATTTTTTTTATTTTTGTCATTCAGCAGAAAATAACATCAAAAATAAATAATAATAAATAAAGTTTTCTCCAAAATGTGGCTAAAAATGTACCATAATAATGCTTCATTTTAAATTGCTTGAATTTTGATTCACTTTCAACAGTTTTTTTTAAACGCATCTTTTTTAAATGCCAAGATTTGGCAACAATGCTGATAATCAGATCAGATAACGTTGTCTCCTAAGGTTCAATATTAGTTTTCTTTAATTGTCCATATATCACGTAATATAAGAAGTGTGTCGTGAAATTGCATTGATGAAGTGACCTTTGGGTTTGTGATATCCTACTGCTTCGCTTCTACTCACAGAGGAGGCCAAGAATACAACCGCGCACAACAATTAACTGATCTTGTCGCACTACGTGAAGCTATTCAAACAATTCCCCTCAGAGGACAAATAGTAATTAAGAAACTGCTAAACTGTAGCAAGTGCCTCCAAGGCTATGTGAAACAATCTGGCAGATCTGTTAATTGATGTTTACTTGTGACAGTGGGCATCTTCCCCAATTCAACACGAGAAGAATTAGGTTAACTTGATTTTAGGAAATAATTCCACTTGGAATGCAGTAAACCAGACGATTCATTGGCACATTCCTCCTTTGATTATTACAGCCCACTCTTTTCAGTGTCTCTTGTAAGGCAGGGGGACGTCACCAGCTGTGAACAGTTTAGTCAGTTCAGTCAGGAGTCTTAATCCTGTAGCTTTTTTTTATAAAAAGTCACACAGGCCGCACTGATCTTCACATTGCAAACTGTGCTCAGGACTCCCTCCGTATAGTGGCATCTCCCAATCCAACATCTATTATGTATGACTCATTGAGAGGAGGTCAAACAGCTGCTCCCGCAGATTAATGTGCACATAAATATTAATAAAATGTGCTCCTAGGGCTATGCTCCTGTAATCTGCAAAACAATTTGAAATCCTGGCCAGCTCTGTAAGAACAGGGAGATCACACTTTGAGACTCATCCTTCCAGACATGTCTGCAATTTCACCAGAGTAGCTTAATCCAACTCATACATTTATTAAATAAAAAAGACCCACTTATTGGCTTGCTTTTAAATGTAAAGCGTACACTCATTAATATTGAATCATACGGTAGACATACTTCAGTATTCTTCATTGCTTCAGTATTTTTATATATATATATATATATATATATATATATATATAAATGTTATAAAATATTGTAATTGCAGAAAATAGTTTTTAAAATATGAAAAATATAAAGCAGCGTTTTTAATACTACCATTCAAAATAAAGGAACATATATAATATTTTATTATATATGCATTTATTTAATTAAAAGCACAAGGGGAAAAAATTATATTGTGGAATTTTATTACAATTTAAAATAAATGTATTCTATTTTAATATATTTTAAAATGTTATTTATTTTTGTGACTGCAAATCTGTCTTCAGTGTGATATGATTCTTCAGAAATCATTCTAATATGCTGGTTTGGTGCTTCTTATTATTATCAATTCTGAAAACAGTTGGTCTGCTTAATATTTTGTAAAAGCAAAATACTTTTGATGAATAATGTTCAAAAGAACAGAACCGATTTGAACTAGAAATCTTTTCAATTACTTGTCTGTCAGTTTTAACAATTTAAAGCATTCTAGCTGAATAAAAGTATTAAATTCTTTCACAATTATTAAATCAATCAATCTTACTGACCCCAAACTGGTAGTGTGTATGTATTCATTTGCATTATAAAATCACTTGAGGGAGCATGACATGCAATTTAAATGCACGTGACATTTGTGTTTAACATTTATCTTTAGATGCTGAGATTAGGGCATTTGGATTCTTATAAGCTTTGGGAGGAGTGTTTCCTCTGAAACCTTATTAAACCTTAGCAATCGTTAGTCTCTGGATTCGTTGTATTTTAAAGGGCAAATGCAAAGTTAGCGGTGGGCTTTTGTAGCGCGGCCTCTTCCCTACTCATTCATCACAAATGCATGCAGGACCTTTCTCAAAATCACACTTCACTGTGATATTCCACTGCCTAATATTTTTCTTGTTAATGGCTCTGCTGCAAAAACAAGACATCAGTGTGCGTTCATCAAATCTCCCACTAACCCATCATTGCTGCGTTCGTACGATCTATTTGTTATGCCCGCTGGTATTTGTGCCATTCTTAAAGTGCAACAGTTCTCCCATTATGCTAATGCCGGAATGTTCCACGGAACATGGAGCTAAATTGAGAAGCAGAGAATGGCAGATGGGAGAACAGGGCCACTGCTAATGAAATGCGAAACTGTGTGATGCAAAACTCTGCTTATTAAAATATTTCACTAAAAGCCGAGGCCTGAAACACCAGTGTAATTATCAGGTCCGCTCTCCAGCAGAATGGTGGTAAATTGATGTTACGGCATACACTCAACCCTCATTAAATTGGCTACAGTCCACAACAATGAGTTGCAGGAAAACAGTGTTAATTCTCATAGCATTATCCATTTATGAACAATTCAGTCGACAGCATTGCAGCTTTGAAGCTGAAGTTAAGTGCGCAATTGAAAAAGAGCCGGACTGAACCATTTAAGCGATAGTATCTCTGCAAGCGGTGATTGGATAAAAGCATATTTGGACACCTTTCTATTGCCTATTCACAGATTCTCTAAATTAATATGAAGAAGTCATAAGATACGACTTTTAATTATTCTACTGAAACCTGAGGACAAACGTTTTAATTGAGGTTGAGGTTCACTAATTGTTGATTGTTAGAAAAAGCTAATAATTCTAACTGTCATTTTCAGATAAGACGTTTTTGCCATTTAAATGTAAAAGAGAATTGCCAAAAAGAAAATCATTATTTTGACTGTGGTCTTTTTTTAAGTATTGTAGGCTGCTGCAACCAGCATGCAACAACACAGTAAACGCTGAAAGCTTGATATCAAAAGACTGTGACAGTTCTGTTGCTAAACTGATTCTGAGAGACTGATACAAATGTCTGAATCATGTTTTGAAGCTTTTAGTTTATTTTTCAGCACAGATGTCTTTTTGAAATAAAAATGAGCAAATGAATCTAGCTTTCAAACTGACAGACCTTCAAAGCATCTGTTGTAATCTGGTTAAATTTCTACACAGGCCCTAGTGCTTCATATCAAAAAAATAAAAGCAAGACACAATAAATGTTTGCTTTTATATAACAGTTAAATAAACAAGAATAGGTTATTGAGTAACTCACATGTTGTTAAAAGAATTGTTCACTCAAAAATGAAAATTATTTTGTTTCTGGAGATATTTAGCATTAGCACTTGCTAACCAGTTGATCCTCTGCACCAATTGACGGATCTGCATGTTTATGAGAAATAAATCTATCATTAAGATGTTTTTAACTTCAAACCATTACTTCTGGCTGAAATGCAAGTCCTGTAATACTGCATTCTCCAGTGAAAAAGTTGTTTTGTCTGAATCAGGAGAGAAAAATTGACAGGGAACGCAGTGCTTACGAGTGAAAACAGCTCAAACAGTTCTAAACAAGTGAGTCAAAAGGAAAAGGAAAACAGGGAATGGACTTTTTCACTGGAAGAAGTGTTATTATGGATTATGAAATTCGTATTTTGGCCAGGAGCAATGGTTTAAAGTTAAAATGCGGTTGATTTGTTTATTACAAACATCACAAGACATTAAATGATCAAATTGAGTCATATGGATTACTGTGAAGTTTTTATCAGCTGTTTGGACTCTTATTCTGACGGCACCCATTCACAGCAATTGTTGTAAGGCTACATTTCTTCAAATCTGTTCTAATGAAGAAACAAATCTATTAAGGTGCAGTCACTTTACCATTGTTTAGCAAATGTTTTGGGTTGTTTAGGGCGAAAGATTTCCTCACGCAAATTTTGTTCGAGTTGGTCAAGCAAATTCACTCTGTTGTCTAAAAGAAAGCTGTTTTATTTGAAGCTTTATACATCGCTACACTATCGACAATAGATATTTTTTTGCCCGCCAAAAAAAACAAAACACTTTACTCCTTTTTTGCTCCACCAACAAAAATACAGAATCAATTGTTGCCAAATGTTTTTGAATACATCGGTTCCAAATTATTCATTGTCATTTGTTTCATTACTGAATGATACAGTGTTTCAAACTAATGTAATCTGAAAAGTAAAAAGTCCTTGTCCTGTTGAACTGTTATCAGTGCTCTTGAAACGATACTCAGCTTACAACTCAAATTACAGTTGCATAATGAAAATGATTCATTGTGAATTTCAATCTGGAAACTATTAATTACTTACAATCTCAATTCAAACAATGAATCTGTGAAGAACCTGCCCCTCCATATGTAGACCACCTTCGTTTTTAGCCTCGGAGACTTGGCAGGTTTAGTTATTAGCGCTACCTGTCGTGCAGCAGACTAGCTGCTCCAGTCCTGTCTGTGTCAGGCAGGTCGTCAGCGGTCCAGACAGTGCCTCAGGGCTCCGTGGCAGCCTTAAGTTACACACGCTGACACACATACAGTCACGCACAAGCAGACACGCACATACTATTTCTACCTCTCTCTCCTTTCCTTCTCTCATACAAACACACACACACACACACACGTACAGATGTGCCGTTTAAATTATGCTAATATGTGCAAGATCACCATCTGTGTATTTACTTATTAAGCATTATTGATCTGATATTATTTGCAATTCAAAATCTCCCATTTTCAGACCTGACCAACGGAACTGTGCACAGATGCATTGTTATTAGCTTGATTTCTTCTCCTCGCATAATGGCCACTTGGTTCGTCCTGAGGGTGCATTTGCCCTGGCAGATGTTTTATTTTGTAATTCACATGCATAATGGTATCCGTAGGCCAAATTTACCTCAGTTTGCAACTGATACAGACATACTTAAAGTTTCCTCTAAGATGTCTTCATGACAGCTACTACAGGTGTGCATATTGATGTGCATGGATATTTTTGGCATGCAACTTCTGCTCCATTACTCACACCTCTAATTTTTCTAAAATAAATGAACCATCAACAGAAATTCAACAAAGATAATTAAATTGCCAGAGGAACTTGGAGGCCGACAAGAAATATGAAATACGATTCGGTTTGTTGTCAGAGGGCAAATTGCTAAATGATGTACCATACAAATGAACCATCCTCCTCATCTGTCAGCTCACTGGAATGATGGCTCTCTCATGGTGTTTGGCTCTGGAGAAAATATATTCCCCCTCCAACCCATTAAGGATTTTTTCTCTTCTGCAAACCTCTTCTGGTTTTCCATGCAATATGAATCTCTAATATTGCAATGCTGATAAATCATTTCAGTGGGTTTGGCCCCAAAAATATGCCTCCAAAAGGGTAAAAACTTGGGGTGCACGTGTTCTGTTTGTGCTTCGCTGTCCGTGGTTGATTTTTTATGAGCATCATTTGGAGATGCAAATGTAAGGTCACTCATGACTGCACATGATCACAGCAGCGTAGAGAAAACTGTCGTGTCCACTCAAGTCGCTGTCGTCGGCCCAGAGATTCAGCTGCTTTAACGCCGTTGGATTAGGAGTTTGGGCAGCTGTGCTTAGGTGATCAAAAGCCAGGATTTATCCTTGTATAGTTTTCTTGGATTCTGCATGGATCAACTAAACCATCTGAGAAGGTTCCTTGAATTTCAATTTCTGCTAAGCAGCAGGCTGGAAATGTAAAACACATTAAGGGGATCTTCTGATTCTTAAGGACTCACAGACCATGAACCTCAAAATGAAACATCCTAAATATTCCACCAATAACATATTCAGGGTCATGAAATCGACACTGCTTGAGTGTCTCTGAAATGCATAAAGACTGTGTTTAGGCCTAAAAGTAATGTCCGTGCTTCATTTTAGATATGCTGGTCTTCGAAGGGAATAGTTATAGAAATTGACACTCTTGGATGCATTTTGCTTAATAATGCTAAATTCAGAATAAATTAATTATACCATTAAGCCCTGGCATCCACCCCATAGCATTGAAGTGATGAGCACTACTTTAATTTCCTTCAAAAAATATAGTTTGATACACTGTTTGAAATGAATAGTTTTTGATATTTCTGTAAGTTTTATAGTAAGGATTTGGCTTAATATACTAATTTGTATACTGGATGAAGTACTTTGCCAGCTAGACTGCCTGTGCGAACTGTTGTAAATTACACCACTGGTGTCAAGTTCAAAAAAAATATTTTCAAAAGTAAAGTTGCAAGTCATCTGAACCCATAGCTTTGTGTGAAGAATAGGTCTTAAGTTAAGTTCTTCTCTTCTGTTCAGGTTACACAAGCATTATGTATTTTTTCTTTTTTTTTTCTTGCAAAATATATGCGCCGAATGCTCAGTATAAGGAGAAGGGAGAAGTAGTAGCTGCTATTAAACAATGCGAAATGGCCATAGCATTTATCGTCATCATGGGAAATTCAAATATGCAGAAACCATAATAGAGTGCAACAGTCAAGCTCTGGAAGTAAAATTTTCTCCACAGGGGAATTTAACAATACCTTATAAAGCTTTAAAGACAGACCTGCTGTGAGCTACAAGATTGTTATTCAATGGTTTATGCTTTTGGTGAAGCCATCAGGCTTTATTATTTAAGCTTAGTTTTAAACCTGTTTAACATTGAAATTGCTGGTGAAAATCTACATTACCCATTAAAAAAAGAACAATCTCCAAAAAACAAGCTAATTTCACCAAAAAAACATTTCAGACCCCATTCCAACGAAGCACTGAAAATAACGAAATAACATACTGACATAAGAAAACAGAAATAACGACTTTATTCAACAATTCGTCCCCCCGCGTGAGAACAGCATGCGTTGTTTTCGTATGTGATACTCTCCAAAATGGCACTATAGGGTGATGTGGAGGAGACAAATAATTGAATAAAGTCCTTATTTCTGTTTTCTTCGCGTACAAAAAGTATTCTCTCGTAGCTTGGTAAAATTACGGTTGATTATAATGCACTGTGGAACATTTTCGCTGCTTATTTTGTTTGACTATTTTCTTTAAAATAAATGTAAGCTTCTATAATGTTGTTTTAATTTAAATCAATCAAACTTTATTTATTTTTAAAAACACCAAAGTGGACCATAGTGCTGTACAGAAAAATAAAACTCATATAAGACATCAAATACAATTAAAATACATTAAGAGACAATAGAAAAATAAAATAAATAACCAAATATCAACATCAGGTGTCAAAGGCCAAGGATAAAAGATATGTTTTAAGAGATGATTTAAATAAAGACAATGAAGAGGTCTGCCTAATGGGCAGAGAGGCAAATCATTTCAGTTACATTACTGCTTGCTTTTAAATCACCAAAAAGTGTCTAAATATCTTTTGAAAAAGAACATGAATAGGACTAGCCTATAATCTAGCATTCATGAATTGAAATAGTATGTCATTTTCTACTGTATGCACAAAATGGAAATGAAAGGTAGGGGACTTATTAGACTAACTAGGTAGCTTGCTGGCTAACATCTACAAATAAATTACAGTATGTTGCCTATATTTTGTTGCTTTTGTTGTGGGTTATTATTTTAGGCATTTCATATTGCTCATATTTCTCTTTTTTTACCCTTTGTTGTAATAAGTTTTGTCACTGTGGGCATAGTTGTGGGTTGCAGAAATCTAAAATCTCGCCTAGGGCACCAACAGAGCCCAGCCTGGCCCTGGGCAGTATAAAAAAAATATTCATCCAAAACATAGACCTCTATATAAACTGAATCAATAATAAATTGTAAATGTGTTCAGCATTCTGCAACAAATATTTTTCGGATTTTCTATACTATTTTAAATCGTAAAGTAAGCAGTATTAAAATCCCGCGCATGGCTTTAGCAGGCATGTGTACCTGATACTGGGCAGGGCAGACGGTGCCTGAGCTCTCCCGAGCTCAACAGCGCCCCACAATTTTGCATCGTAAATCTGTGGTGAAAAGGGGAACTGCAACGCGCTCTAATGCCGAGTTCACACTGCACGATTTTCAAACTGGTCGGATCGCTGTTGTTTTCACACTGCGTGACTATCTGGGGTAGCAGTCGCTGCTGTGTTCACACTGCACGATGGATCGGCGACAGGGGCTTTCACATTGCACGATTTCACAATAGGAAGAATCGCAGACAACTCTGTCTGATCAGCAAACTACGTTTCACAACAAAACACACGCGAGAAGTGATAAGGAAATAATGCCGAGTTCACACTGCACGATTGCTCTCATATTGGCTGTAGGTCATTGCCGATGTATTTTTCAGTCAGAACTCATTCACACAGCAGGATTGTGAATCGCTGACAGCTCCATATATTTAGCATGCCAAATATTTCACGAGCGTCGCCGACGCATCGGCGATTCCCTCAGATCGCGTCTTTGACAATTCACACTGCAGGATTGTCACTCTTGTGAACGAGCACCGATTTGCCTCCGATTTCGGGCATTTGTCGGCGATTTATCGGGCTGAAATTGTGCAGTGTGAACGTGAACCTCGCTCCACCAAGACGATATCAATCCGCTTTGGCTATGTGTCTGCATCAGGTCAGCAACTAGTTGGCATGTCTGTGTTTTGTTTTTTTGTTGTTGTTGTTGTTTTTCTATGTGGAGTAGTACTAGTGGATCAAATTAACAAAGTAGGCTATTCGTTAAATACTTTAGTTTAAATGTGCTCACATGAATAGCCTTTATATTGTTCTGTTGTGTTTGTTTTGTTTATTCTGAGAATAGACATATGATCTTCTTTCCTCACCCGAATTGCTCCACAACTTGTAACATTCTAAATCAGGGCTGTCCAAACTCGGTCTTGGAGGGCCGGTTTCCTGCAGAGTTTAGCTCCAACTTGCCTCAACACACCTACAAGGAAGCTAGACCTCGATTAGCTGCTTCAGGTGTGTTTAATTAGGGTTGGAGCTAAACTCTGCAGGATACCGGCCCTCCAGGACCGAGTTTGGACACCCCTGTTCTAAATTAACATTTGGAGGTGATAAATACTATATTAAGGCAATTATTATACAGCATTTTATGCGTGTAACATTACTTCAAGCCTGTCAATCAACATTAGCACGCCACCCACAGGATAACGCAAGGACATCTCTGCCAAAATTTTGTGTTCAGAGATTTGAATATAAAGTTTACAAAATAATCTGCCCCACCTAAATTTACGGTCAGGAGCCGCTACTTGAGAGCTCTCAGAATTCATAAAAAATATCTTAATTTGTGTTCCGAAGATGACCGAAGGTCTTACGGGTTTAGAACGGCATGAGGGTGAGTAATTAATGACAGAATTTTCATTTTTGTGTGAACTATCCCTTTAAATACAGGTAGTCTTGTACCTTTTTGTCCAATTTTCAAATACTTCTTGTTTAAAAACAAAATTTGTAATGTGATTCACCTCATATCTTGGTTTGGTTTCTGGATTATAACTTTTTTTTAAAAAACCATAGAAAAAAAAGTTCAGATCCCATTCCCCTGGAGCTAGGAAGACATCAACTGCATTATTTGTAGTATTATGGTAACAGTTGAGACGAGCAGAGCTGAGAGTGACATGTACGTGCCTGAAGTTTGAGAAACAAGGCTTTCAGCTCTCAACTGACATTGAGCTCTGCACTATCAATGAACACCAACTGCGTGAAAACCACCTACGTAGTTGTGAGAGGCAAAGCCCCTAGTGAAATACAATAGGGAGTTATGCAGAGCTTTCTGGTACATTAATTTATACTTGATATAAGGCATCTGTCTGAATCATTTTTCAGCCAGAAGAACCATAGATGGATAAAAATACCACTGAGTATTAAATAGGACATTTGATATTCCCCACTTTAAGATAATCAGCTCAATTACCTCCCCTCAAATCTACGCTTGTAATCTTGTGCTCCTATACTGAGAGGAGATCTCATTGGAATAGCAAGCCCATTTCTCTGTGAAGTGATGACAAGCAGACAATGGTGTTTAAAATGGCAGCGTGGTAGAAATTAACGTTAAGCACTTTCACAGGCCGATTCCCTTCTGACCACAACTTGACAGCGTTTCATTGTACACAATTTGAGTCAGTGATCAAAGTGACAGTGATGTAAAAACCCCAGTCAACAGAAAACAGTTCAGCTCTCTAGTGTTCTTGCAAAATCACCTCTAATTAGGTCAAGGCCTGATCCATCAGCAAACATGAATGGAATCAAAATCGAAAAATGGGGGGAAAATGGACGGCTGTGTCTATTTACCCTCTGAAATATTACGGGAAACATCAGACTGTCGAACTAGTTCAAGATCGGATGTGGCAGGGGTAGCAGTGATGTGACGTGCGTTGAAACATAAAGACGAAATTAACTCCGTGTTATTATGAAATTAAAAACTTTAAATAACACGAAATGACTTATCTCATATTCTTCCTTTAACTATGTATTTTAAATGAGGAACTGCACAAAGCAGGGACCCTTAAGTCCTGAAATACTCATGGTGATGTACTTAAAATACCATATCACATCACATATTTGCTTAGGAGTAAAAAAATATCTGAAATACCTGAGCAGTGCTGTAATGTTAGTGCACATCCCGATGCTGCCAGTGCTAATGAGTGTGGATTTAGATGACTGTAAATATGTGCTGCGCACTTTCCTCTAAATTACGAAATAAACACAAAACAAAAATAACAGTGACGAGAAAACAGCAGTTAACCATCTGATCATGTGGATAAGTTTACACCAGTTCTGCAATTCAACAATCCAGTCAATTTAAGTCACATCACTTTTATTTACATAGCAATTTAACAACAGATAGCTTTAAAGTATTAAACATCGCTTTCAATTAGAATTACACCTTCGATTTCTGCTATAAAGCAGCACTCTAGTGTGTTCATGTTTTTACTTGCTTCTGAACTTGATGGACTAAACAGAAATCATATTAACCAGAGATTATTTCCACGTCAAAGAAGAGCTCCTCTTATCTGCATAATCTCCATGGACAAAAGGTAGTTCAAAGGTGTTTACCAGCCATGGGTGCGTTTCTCAAAAGCATCATTAGCCAACGTCGCAAATTACCAAGCTAATTACATAGCTTAAAGGGATAGTTCACCCAAATATTCTGTCATTAATTACTCACCCTCATGTCGTTTCAAATCTGTAAGACCTTTGTTCATCTTCAGAAAACAAATTAAAGATGTTTTTGCTGAAATCCAAGAGCTTACTGACCATGCATAGAAAGAAATGCAACTACCATGTTCAAGGCCCAGAAAGGTAGTAAAGACATCGTTAAAATAGTCCGTGTGACATCAGTGGTTCAACTGTAACTTTATGAAGCTACGAGAATACTTTTTGTGCACAAAGAAAACAAAAATAGCAACTTCACCAATTTCTTCTCTTCTGTGTCAGTCTTAGACATGCGTTCACGACAGTACCACGATTTATGCATGTGCATTCCTCTGCTTGTAAACAAGGCACAGTGCAGTTCTACATCAGGACTCCGCCTTCTGCGTCAGCAGCACCACACACAGGCATCATGGTCCTCTTGTGAACATACGTAGAAGATGTTATAAAGTCATTATTTTTGTTTTCTTTGCAGACCAAAAGTATTTCCTTAACTTCATAACATTATGGTTTAACCACTGATGTCACATGGACTATTTTATCAATGTTCTTACTTTGTTTCTGAGCCTTGAACATGTCAGTTGTATTGCTGTCTATGCAGGGTCAGAAAGCTCTCGGATTTCATCAAAAATATCTTCCAAAGATGAGCGAATTTCTTACTGGTTTGGAATGACATGAGGATGAGTAATTCATGACAGAATTTTCATTTTTTGGGTGAACTATCCCTTTAACGATTTGGTATTTCCCAAAACCATAGTTTCCCGAAATTAAGGTATGTTTTGAAGCATGGCAGCTGGTTTGAGCTGGTTTAAGCTTGTCCTGAGCTGGTTATAAGCTGATTTAGGCTGGTCATATCATGTGCTGGTCCTAAGCTGGTCCTAAGCATCTAGATCCTGCTCAGGACCAGCTCAAGACCACCTTAAACCAATTCATGACCAACTAAGAACCAGCTCAAACTAGCTGGCACACTCTTAAAAAAAAAAAAAAAAAGGTGCTTAAAAGGTTCTTCACAGTGATGCCATAGAAGAACCATTTTTGGTTCCACAAAGAACCATTCAGTTTAAAGGTTCTTTAAAGAAGCATCTCTTTCTTACCTTTTTATAATCTGAAGAACCTTCTTTGTGAAAAAGGTTCTTTATGGAACCATTTAGACAAAAAAAAGGTTCTTCTATGGTATTGTGAAGCACCTTTATTTTTAAGAGTGCATACTTCAAAACATACCTAACCAGCATATGCTGTTTCTTGTTTGTATGACATGGACTTTAGAAATCCTAATCTTGAGTAATAATAAGCAAGTTGTCATTCAGTACAATCTATATTAAGTGTCCCGAACTAAGCAAGCCAAAAGCGACAGCGGCAAGGAACCCAAACTCCATCGGTGACAGAAATGGAGAAAAAACCATTGGAGAATCGAGGCTCAGTCTGGGGTCCAGTTCTCCTCTGGCCAGACGAAACCAACATGGTGTGGCTTAATTCATTGAACAGCATCACAATTGTGAAGATGATAGTGCCATCATCTCATCCGATTATGTCAGTCAATGCTGTCATTTAATAAATTACTGGAAGTTCATTAGTTGGTTACTTCTCCAACAATACATTGTACTATGATAGCTAATCTGTGAGTTACGTCATTGAATGGAAATGCACCCCAATGCAAACTTTTCCTGAAAGTTTGCTTTGGCAAGCTGTTTCAAACTCCCGAAACAAACTCCAAATGAGCTTCATTTTGACCTGATTTTGTTCTAAGTGATGTCACTCCAGTTCACGCTTCGATTTTGCTTGATGTACACTGGGCCTTTCGACCCCTGAGATATGTTCACATGAGGCACGTTGCCGATATCTGGACTTCAAAAGTGGACCTGTAAGACTCTGAGGAATGAAGCAATTACAGAGAACACGTGGCACTGTGTCAAACGCATTAGGAAGTCAAACATACTAATCATTGAAGACCTCTCTACAGAGGGTGGAATGCCTTTAGCTATGGATTTTTTCAGCATTGAAAGACAAACTCCTCAATGTCCGTGGCAGCGTGCCAGCCTATGAAACACAGGCACTAAGAGGCCAACCAATTAGCAGGTGTTTGTAAGAAACAGTGACACTTCTCCCTGTCTGAATGGTCTGAGATGTATAGCTATGGCTGTCTAGACACCAACAGACAAATTTAGATGCTCTGGGGAATTTTGTCTTTTTGCAGCATGCCTGTACTAAGAGAAAACATCCAATTTGGAGGATGTCACATGACAAACTGACATTCAATAAAAGGCAATATGGAGTAGTGAGATAAAGGCCGTAACCATACAGTTTTATTGCTTTAACGAGGTTGTATTTGTCTCAGGTGTGTAGAATTAGCAGGAGAGCACATGCACAAGTGCTTATAGTATTAAAGAGAAAACACAATACACATCATAACAAACAAGCAGCATTTTATAATCCTTTTCATGTCTTTGAAGTTTAATTTACAGACTATAGCATCGTAAAATAGAGCACACAGGAGGACTGGTAAAAACAAATCACAGTTGTTTACTGAGAGAAACACTGGGTTAATTGAATAGATATGTAAAAAAAATAAAATAAAATTCTGTAGAGTTATCTGAATTATTAATTAGCTGAAGACCACCAACTGTTAAGAGAGCCAGTGACAAATAACAGTGTGATAAAGAAAAAATATCCTTGAAAAATCTAGTTTAAAGCACATGTGCTGAGTTCTTAGAAATGTAGTCATTGTATTCCAGTTGATTTTCATTGAAAAAATTGTTTACATTTAAAGTTTATAAAAAAAGTTTTTGAAATTAGTGTTGTCAATTTGATTAATCATGATTAATCGCATCCCAAATAAAAGTTTGCGTTTATCATTTATCATCATTTATTTTTGTGTAATGTTTTTATTTCTAAGAAATATTTGCATATGTGTGTATATATTATTTTTTCTTAAATGCCATGAATTTATTTGACAGCATTATTATAAATATATTTTTCAAAAGAGAATATTTTAAGATATTGTGATTTAATAATGTATCTTACATTATTATTTTACTTTATTATTATTTTTTATATACACGTGATATTTTACAACAAAAACTAACCTTGTCTTGTCATAAAAAGGTCAAATTATTTGATATTTTAGTTGACTTAAAGACCTTGACACAGTCATGAGGCTCTTTAGGGTCTTATGATATAATTTCCTGTTTTGTTTTTACCTGCATGTTGGTTGCACCACATGGCTTTTATTTTTTTTTTTTTTTTTTTTCTTGCAGAAGGTTTCTAAATCACTAAGCAGTGGATCAGTTTTGTCTTTTTTTTTTTCAAGAAAAAATTAAAATATGTCAAGATTTTTTTTCTTTATTATGATATGAGGACAGTTGTATCACTTTTGCTTAACACATTTACTTAATTCTTTTAATGTACTTTTAATACATTAAAAACACATCACAGTGGAAGAGGTGCATTCAAGTCATGAATTGCATTTTTTATGTATTTTAAATTTTTAAAAATTGTGTCATGTCATAGATCCAAATGCAAAGAAGAAAATGTGTCATATTTGAGGGAGGTAAAGCAGGTCCCGCTCATGGATGACCTTGGAAATTGCTCTGGGACGCTCCACCAGCTCCGCGGAATCTCCAGACATACTCATGTCATGTTAGCGCGTGTCGAGGGCCCATATGGACCACTTAATATTTAAAGCGGTGAAGCGCACGCGAATCCCAACAAAATTAATCTACGAGCACGGTCTAATATAGCTTCTCAACCTCTTTCAACATCTCGCTATCGAATTCGACGAAAAACAACAGGACGTTTCAGCAGGAATCGAAATGGAAACAGAAAGCTGAGGAAAAAGTAATGACCTGCCATTGGGAAGGTCGATGCTTGGCTGCACAAAGAGATAGAAGGGGCAAACAGTGGCGAAGGGAAAGTAGGTCGGCAGCGGTGAGGGAATAGGTGCGCTTTAACCCTCCTCTCTGCAGGAGTGGAGATGAGTGCCCTCAGTAGGGTCACGGACAAAACACGAGGGGAATGTTAAACACAAGTACCCTGTGGAGCACCGACCACGGCCAACAAGATCACACCACACATTCTGCTAATGTGCTGTGACCACTCTCTCGCTGATGAGGTGACTTCTGGGAGATGTGCTCGCCACACGCAAATTTAATCACAGCACCATGGAGCATTTCAGGTAATTGTGACTTTAATTACGTCTTTATTTTTTTGTAATTTATCTCTTATACCTCATACTGTTCAAAAGTTTGTGGTTGGTATGATTTTTTTTATATTTTTGAAAGAAACCTCTTAAATCAAACATATTGTAAACACATGTTGTGAAATATTATTACAATCCATCAAACTATTTTAATCATATATTTCAAATATTTTCAAATGTAATTTGTCATTGCAAATGTTTCAACATGCTCCAGTTTTCACATGATCCTTTAGAAATTATTCTGAAATTTCCACACATCTTTAATAACTTGCATGCTTTATGCTTCGCACAAACTTTAGGCAAGAATTATGCATGCATTAAAAAGAAGTTTGCTCAAATTTTCCCAAAAGTTTCTGTATTTCCATAGTTATAATTCATAGAATCCAAGAAATACATAATGTGACCTTCCACGAGACATATAACAGTGACATTCTGAAATTATGCACTGCTATTACTTTTCAGTGAGGTGTTTTGCACATTACTCTTTTGAAGGCTGCGTGAAACTACCTGTTGATGTGATAAAGGGGTGGAGAGTGAAGGTTAAGATGAGCACTTGCTTCTGATTTGACTGAGGGGGGTTCCAGTTCTTCACAGCAGCTCCTCCTCAGCTCAGCCATGCGGGATCATCAAAGACTCTCCGCTTTGATCCGCTCTTCAAAAGCCTTCACTGGCCTCTTGTCAGTGTCTGCTCTGCTGGTAGTTTAGGCTCAGTGCCACTGCTGTTAAAATGGCCCAATTAATTCACCACACTCTCCATACTCAGTTCAAATTGTCAGTGGTTGAAAAAGAGAAAATTCCTTAATGCGGATTTTGTATCAATTCAGAAAAATGTGGGGAATTGCTTTCACTTGATGGTATCATGCTCCTATTGTTTTTCTCCACACTCTTAAAAATAAAGTTACTTTTTAGTGGCATTGATGGCTCCACAAAGAACCTTTGACTTCCATGGAACATTCTTTATAGGGGAAAAAGTTCTTTAGATTATTAAAATGTTTTTTTTTTACACTAAGAAAATAAAGATTCTTTTAAGAACAGTTCACTGAAAGTTCTTTAGAGAACCAAAAATGGTTCTTCTATGGCATTGCTGTGGAAACCTCCTTTTTGGAACCTTTATTTTTAAGAGTATACTCTAAATGTTTGAATTGTTTGATTTGGGTTTGAGGTAAACTCTGCAGGACAGTGGACCTCAAGGGCCAGAGTGGAGAACCCCTACTCTAAATTATTTAATATACATTTTTTGGTTCCCCAAAGAACCTTTCAGTGATTAGTTCTGTGGAAAGGTTCGTGCAATGGAAAGGTTTAATGGATGTTTAAAGGTTCTTCATGGAACCATAGGTGCCGGTCAAGACACTTTAGTTTTTAGAGTGTATATAAGCTGCAGATATATATCTTGCATTAAAAAGAAAATCAGAATTAACAGAATACACAGTTAATTTTCAATGACCATCAAAGGAAAATATTCTTTTTTGCATGCTGAGTGGTGTGGTTGTAATCTCTACAAGCTGAAGCTAACCAGGCAAACTCTTGTTTTGCAGTCAGACTGGCTTATGTGAAAAATGCAAAGTGATAGTACATTTACATTTATATTTCATGCACTTGACAGACACTTCACACTTAAGGCCCAGGTATATTTCATTTTCTGTGTTCCACTCCATCTCGTGCACAGTTGAGCATGCAGGCCTTTTAAAGCATAATGTATTCGATGCATACGAGCTCATTCTAAAAGATTTTGACTTTCTTGAATTCAGAACAATTCCATGATAGGTAACATTTATTAAAATTATAACATTATTAGGGTAATATGGGGTATTTTTTCTCTTGATCATAGATGGCACAAAATATCATCTCAACATATTTAATGAATGACTGCTCTTCTTAATTTTATCATTTCATCTGAACATTCATTTTTGTAAGATGTAGACAGTTTTGAAGTAAATAGGTCTAATTTTGTGCCTCTAGAAAATAGTGATCATTCTGTATTACGTCGAATATCAAACGTTATTTCAGTTTTAATAGTTCTGTTTCAATAAGGGATTTGTAGACACAATAATGTTATTAATGGGGTAAATGGCCCCAACAGACTTTTATAATATTTTGCTATTTATTAAAACCTACTGGCTAACTGAGTGAAATCATTGAATTGGAATTCAAAGCGCTGACACATCTTGAAAAAACAAATACCAATTAAAATATATTTATATATGCCTGTATAAGAACCCATAGAATAAATCTACCTTTTAGCTGACTCTCTTTTACTGGGATTCTGTTTTGTCTGTCAAACTTGTCAAAACACATTTTTAAGCTGATTTAGTATTTGCACTAATACATTTAAATAAATAACTGAAAATGTATATAATGTAATAAAGTTTAGATAGAATAATGTCTTTTATATAAGGTTTCAAGAATATTTGACATAAGTTACTATGACTGATGTTTTTGTCTCCAGTATTTTATGTATTTTGAGAATGTTCCGTGGTCAAACCCGTAATCTTGGAGTTGTTAGAGCCATGCTCTGCATGTTTACATAACTCATCAGATCTATAAAAAGATTTATTCAAACTAAATCTCATATTCAGATTCAGACTAAGCACATCACTTGGACTTTGGCATCCATCGGTTGTTTTGACCATGTAATCCTGTGAATGAACAAACGGTCCCACACACACTAAATCAGACTGATACAGATCAATCTTTGCACAGCTGGCAGCGTTAGGTAAGTTTATGGACTGTCCGAAACTGACCTAACACAATCTGGCTTGGGAAGAAGCTGGCGAGTGACATGGAAAGGCTCTTTATGGAGTCAGGGGAGTTGTCTTTCACTGTGCTTGACTGAAAATGTTGAAGTGTGTGATGCTGACAGGGATCCATTAGGGAGCCTGGCCTCTCCTCAGTAATGGAGAGCAAAGGAAAGAACTGAGTTCTTTCTCCGTCAACTTTGTCTCTCTTTATTACTCTCTCTTTGTTTCTCATTCTTTTGGTCTAGCTGTAATTCTCTGTCGCATCAGGCAGCCTGTGAATTTGCTACTCAAGGACGTTTGACAATTTTTTGTGTGATTGAGGCTAATAAGGCAAATCTCTATCTCTCCACAATCTAACAGTGTCTTAAGGGAGTTTCTCCTTTTATATAGAATATTACTGGGTTTCCACCACAGAAACTCCCTCAAAATGCTTCATCATTTAGGTCAATTCCTTCAGGGAAACGGAATAAGGGGACCGCTAAGAATGAGTTTGTCTAGAAAGTCCTATATAAGCACTCTGGTATGTTTTATTTCTCCTGTGCCGTGCTTTGAAACTAAGAAGGACATATTTGAGAAAAAATACCCACTGCAGTATAGGTGTTTGTATGCGTTCTGTGTACATGTGCATTTTGAAACGTTTTGACAGCATGTTAAATGAAATATACACTCACCGGCCACTTTATAAGGTACCCCATTCAACTGTTTAACACAAATATCTAATCAGTCAATCACATGGCAGCAGCTCAATACATTTAGGCATGTAGGCTTGGTCAAGACAGTCTGCTGAGGTTGATTTAAGTGACTTTGAATGTGGCATGGTTGTTGGCTGATCTGAGTATTTCAGAAACTGCTGATCTACTGGGATTTCTTAGACACAACCATCTCTAGGGTTTACAGAAAATGGTCCAAAAAAGAGAAAATATCAGTCAGTGGCAGTTCTGTGGGTGAAAATGCCTTGTTGATGTCAGAGGAGAATGACCAGACTGATTTGAGTTGATGGAAAGGCAACAGTTATTCAAATAACCACTCATTACAACCGAGGATTGAAAAGGATCTCTGAATGCACAACACGTTGAACCTTGAAGCAGATGGGCTACAGCAGAAGAAGACCACTCCTGCCAGCTAAAAACAGGAAACTAGGACTACAATTTGCACAGGCTCACCAAAATTGGATGATAGAAGATTGGAAAAAGGTTGCCTGGTCTGAAGAGTCTCGATTTCTGCTGTGACATTCAGATGAAAGAGTCAGAATTTGGTGTAAACAACATGAAAGCATGGATCTTTCCTGCCTTGTATCAACAGTTCAGGCTGTTCCTGGTAATGTAATGCTTTTGCACCAAACTGAGCATTGTTTAAACATCACAACCTTCCTGAATATTGTTGCTGACCATGTCCATCCTATAATGACCACGGTGTACCTATCTTGTTATGGCTACTTGCAGCATTTCACAAAGCTCAAACTGTTTTATGAACATTAGTTCACTATACTCAAATGGCCTCCACACTCACCAAATCTCAATGCAGTAGAGCACCTTTGGTGGAAAGGAAGATTTGCATCGTGGATGTGTAGCTGACAAATCTGCAGCAACTGTGTGATGCTCTCATGTCAATATGGGCCAAAATCTCTAAGGAATGTTTCAGCACCTTGCTGAATCTATGCCACAAAGAATTATGGTAGTTCTGAAGGCAAAAAAGGGTCCAACCCAATACTAGCAAGTGACCTGTGTGTGTGTGTGTGTGTATGTATATGATGTAACTTCAAAAAGGGTTATACTGAATGAAACAGTGAACAAAGGTGAATAAATCTTTTTGCTCAAGTGAAGTCTGTTGCTGACGTCAGGCTACATTAAAGTTGAGATGCAATGTACTGATTATCGGAAAAAGGGACTTAATTCTATGCATCAGTTGTTGACTCGGTTCTGTGTCGGTCTGTTGTCAGAAGTGGAGGTGGGTACAGATGGTGATTGATCACAAACATTGTAACATTGATATAACGATAAAGTCCCGGTGCATTAATTGATTCAATCATTCATTCAACCAATTTGTTAAAAAACACTGATTCAGTGAATCATTCACTCAACTGTTACATAAAAAAACACCTGATTCCTTTAGGGGGAAAGAGACACTGTCTTCATGCACAAATCATTGAATTGTTCACTCAACTAATTCATTTGGGAACGCCACTACTGTGTGTTGCTCGGGAACATTGCTTTTCACAGACGTAGCAAAAGTAGACAAAATTACTGTCAATATTGTGTCGGAAACCCAAGTAACTTGTTTATTGAACTGCGTCAGCAATATCACACTCACAATGGTGTGATACGAGGACAGGTCCGTTTTAATAAGGTTTGTCCACTGAGGGACTTATTCTTCACTGCCAGTTTCTTAGAGAATCATCATGTATGCTTTAAAAACTGGCATATTTGGTAAAAACCCATTTAATTAACTTCTATGTATTGAGGTCTGAGTTTAGCAGACTGTATGACATGCATGTCATGGTGTCTCTGCAGCTGGTGATGTGATTATGACTTTGTTGTGATAACAGAGAAAACCGTGTTTTGACAGGGCCGTGAAACTGTGCGCCTGATAGGTCTGCATGTTATTACAGTCTGACGAACATCAGAAATTACGACATGAGAAGGAAACTGCACTGATGTGTTGGAGAATGAACTAAAGTCAGCTTAGAATAAATCTAACAGGCTAGTTGATATTCCAGATGTATGCAGAAGGCCAATTATTTTAGTCACGAAATATAGAGTGCTTGCTATTGTACAGTATGTACAATGTTGTTACAATAGATTTTTCCTGTGCATATCCTAGAATTCATTGCAAGAGGGGAGCCATGGTCATTTATACTGCATACGCCGCTTGTGCAAGTCAAGAGGAATAGAAAATTCAGAACAGAGCGGTAGATCTTGTTCCTAGTAGTGCAGGGATTCAGAGAGACCACTTACAAGAAAATGGCCCACTTTTCTTAATGCAATGGTTTTGCACAAAGCAAGCTCGTAGCAACACACACTGCCAATAAATATTCTTGTCAAGTGTGGTATCCTTGTGGATTGACAGCACTGTGTAAAATGATAATGTGATTTAGCAGAGGATGTTTTCTCCAAACAGCTTCACTGTCTCTCACAATCTCTTAATGATGCCACTTAAAGGCAATTATACACAAGCAATGATGCAGAGGACCAAACACTGCAGCATTCATAGCACAGACTTTAAAATCCTCAAACTCCTCCTTAGACGTAATAACACACCATTATCTTTTTCAGGTGGGCTATTTGTATGTTATCTGCTGAAGCGTTCCAATCTATGTCAAGTGGGCTTCGTAAGGATTTGTTGTTGTTTTTTTGAAAATATGTTTTTCCCCTCAACAAGTAGCTAAATGTTCATTCTATGTATGCAAAGGTTTAGATGAGAATCATGGCTAACATGAATCCTCTGTTGTGCTTCAAAACACAGATTTTACATACATTAGTGGCCTAATTTGTATTTAATAATCTGAAATCAACAACAAATAATATCCTCTCATTTATAAGTTAATAACCAGTGGCATAAATCAGTAAACCAAAAATATATATTCAAATTTATTTATAATATCATGCCATCATGCCAATAAGTGGCAACAAGTGAAATGTCTTTTTGTGTATAATTAGTCATTGAATCATTAAACTAGAAAGAGTGAAATAAAATGAATCTTATTATTCTTTATCAAAATTTGTGTTTACAAGTCTACCAAGAGATACCACAAAATATTAAAAGAATTATAAGCATTTTCCTCACAAATGACAATAAAGCGGGGATTCTTATCCCTGCTGCAAATGATTCAGTGCATGATTCAACTTTTCGAATGAATCAAACTGAATCGCGAACAACTTCACACCTTTCTGGAAACGATTACTTGCATTTAAATTTAGTCATTTTGCAGATGCTTTTATAGCTGGACAAGAAGTTGTGCAGCATGCTCAGTTAGAAAAGGCCTGATCTTAAAAAGACTGAATTTTTTTGCAAATCTGTTATCACTAGTTCTGATTCTAAACATCTGATAGAAAACACAAATGACATGATTGCTGAAACCACCGATCAACCACAAAAATAATTAACTTTCTCAATAGGGTGGCCATATGTGCCGTTCATACGGGACACATCTTGGCCAGGATTTTAATATTGCCTAAATCATCCAAAGTAGTTTGACCAATAACATGCAAGTATTGTACATAATTGACCAATCGTGGTCTCATGAATGTCACACAACAATCTACCTGTACAGTGCAAACAGCCAATACCTGAATATTTTAGGCAATATAGAAATCCTGGCAAGGACGCGTCCTGTAAAAATGGCCCGTATGGTCACCCTATTTATCAAGCTACATAAATAAATTAAGAGTATCAGTAATGTCCTTACATTATCTTAATTGTGTATGCCATCAATAGTTCAGAATCATTCATAATACTTTCTGCCTGTTTTACCCATACAATTTTTGGTTCCAGAATGCTCATTTTTTCATTGGCTTCCCAAAAAATAACCAAATGGTAACTATGTGGGAATGTTAGGAGAACATTGTGTGTTATGCAGACAGACTTGCATACACCTTCTTATACAAATTTAATTTAATTTGCTCTCATTCTGAATTTCGTTCAGATTCAAAACAGCGAGTCGGTACGTGAAGTGAGTATATTTGTTCCAAACAATAAAACTGCCATGTCACAGCCCACACTCAAATCCTGTTGACTGCAGCAGTCTTTGAAAGCTGTTCAGCATTTCAAAAGGGAGAATGATTTGTTCAATTTGAAACAAACTGATTCTTTTAGTTAAAAAAGAAGAAATCTATGCTGTAACTTTTTGCTGACGTGATCTTTTAAGTTTGATACTTCCAATTACTGCTGAACTTATCAGGGCCCTTGTGTCTCTTCTTTAATCAACCACAATTATTTTATTCACTTTATCACACTGTTCAATAAAAGATTCATTCAAAAATACAGATTCTTTCCGTAATAATTGAACGAATCTAAGCTGTAACTTTTGGCTGACATGATCTTATGAGTTTGACACCTCCAATTACTGGTTCTGAAGTTAGTAAGACCCAGTTCAGACGTCTTGTCTCTTCCCTTTAATCAACCACAGTTGTTTTATTCACTTTATCACAGTGTTCATTAAGGAGCTCTAGCTAATCCACCTTTGCCTTGTCTTAATTCAACTCTCTCATTTATTTCCAATCAGTTGCCCGTCTCAGAGCTGTCTTGCATTTAGTTAAATCTCAGCTAGCAGCATCCCTCACAATGAGACTCGTGGCCAGAGTCTATTAGAGCCTGACCTCCCCGTATCACTGTGGATGTTAATTACATCCACACACACACTCCTACTCTGGCTGTCCCTCATATGAAAGTATCGACTGTCCGGTCACTCAGAATGGTAAACATCCACAGATCTATGAAATGGAGGTCACCTTCATTTTAGAAGACTGTTGTAATCTTCTTTCACTCAGGTCTGAGCTGTCTGTCAGCCCCCTACATTCAGACTGGGAATAACTTCTTTGACTTTAATCTGTCCTGGGGAATTGCACATTGCATTGCCTTGATGGAACTGCTATTTTCACATGTTCTCTATCTCCCTTACAGATTTGTGCGCGTACACACAGACACACACACACACACACACACACACACACTTAGACAAACAAACGATGGTTCCATAGGCTGTGTGTCTCACAGTAACTGGAGAGCGAGTAAACTGAGCTGGAGAAACAAGATTGCTACTCTGCGTTTGTGTCCATGACCTTCTATTTCTCTTCTGCCCTCATCAGCTTCAGTACAGAGCCACTCGCTGCCTCACCATTGCGCAGAGCAATCTCACAGAGAGAGGGGTGAGAAGACGAAAAGCTGACCTTTGATCTGGGACAGAATTCAATTTGGGTAAAAGACCTTGGTGGCATCAGCTTTCTATGGGATCTCTCCACCGTCAGATATATAAACAGGCCAGAGTGATGGATGCCTGGGAGATTTTTGGCGAGAAGGATATTGTTAAGATGACAGACAAGGGTAGCCGACACATGCGGTTACAGCTGAGGCAGGATTGAAGTGTCAGGCTGCCATATGCTTAAAGGGATAGTTCACCAAAAATGAAAATTCTGTCATCATTTACTCACATTCATGTCAGTCCAAACCTGCATGACTTTCTGTCCTCTGTGGAACAAAAAGGGAGAAATTTCTTCTATTATTTTAAAGCCATGGAACATGGTTTTGGTTGCTGCCATGGTCACTGTTCACTTAAAATCTGTCCTGTCTTTCATTGGCGCATTCACAAGAACTCACGAAAGAATTAGTGATGTCCTAGTCAGTGTTAACGTTCAGTTTTAAACTAAAACCAGTAAAAAGTCATTTTCAGTAATTGAAATTAAGCTGAAATAAAATAAAATATCAATATTAGATGAAAAACTTAAACTTAGTTATTAGTTAAAAAATTCACAAACATTACTAAAACTAATACTCAAATAAAAAAATCTATATAGAAATATTACATTTAAAAAAAATGACAAACTAAAATGAAAATGAAAACTGAAAACAAAAAATAAAGCTAATTCAAAATACTCATAAAAATTATAATACTATATCACTAATACTAAAATAACACTGGTCCTATTCATAAATGAATCAGAATCAGATTAGAATTCAGAGTCAGTCAGAACTTAATGAATGGGGATTGAATCAAATTTATCAGTTCTCTGGAACGACTTTCAGTGAATAATGACTCTTTCATGTGAAGCTATCATATGGTATATAACTAGTCATGTGGACCACGTTTATGATATTTTTATTGGAGTTGTACATGATTTTTGAGGATTGAAAGCTCTAGTCCTTATTCACTGTCATTGTAAGGAAAAGACCCGAACAGTCTTCATATTGTGTTCCACATAAGAAAGAAACTCATACAGGCTTGGAGCAACGTAAGAGTGAGATGATGACAGAGTTTTAATTTTTGGATGAACTATCCCCTTAATTCTGCTTTGCTTCTGGAGAGGATAATACATTAACCGTGGTGAATTTAGAGGCTAATTACGTTTACCAGAAAAGGCAATGTTTCACAATATCTCTGATCTTTTCTTCTTCGACTAAAACAGCAATTTAGGTCTTGAAGTTAATTATATGTTAGAGTGGTACTTATAAAGGTTATTAGTGTGTGCTTAATGAGTGGAAAAGTTAAGAGTTCCCAGAGTAACACAGTAAAACGCCACAGTGGATTTCAGTTTTTGAATGTGTTGGTTTAGCTTTAATGAGTACGTTTAAAAATATGATACTGCGCAATAAGTTCAAAAACTCAAAGAGGCTTCCTCATTAAGTCTCTTGTCTTGTCCTTTCTAAACACAGCCTATTATTTGCTCCTTTTGAATATAACTTTCTTTAACATTTCTTCATTGAATGTGAGACCAAAAAAACCAAAGATCACCTTCAAATATATTTTACAGAACTTCTGAACATACTAGACCTATGTTTGTAGCTGATGCAAAAGTTTTACCAAGCAAGTAAAGATATTCTCTATACCAGTTTGCGAACTTCCAAATTTTAGACTTCCAGGCCTCATTCGCATCCTGAATCATCACGCAGCACACCCTCCTCCGGTCCTCCCCCACAGGGTGATGAAGCTGAGATGTACCACTCAGTGACGGCACGTTTAATCAGCACTCCAAAATGTATGATCGCAAGAGACACGGCTCCACGCCACACGTCTCCGCACACCGCTATTACAAGTACGGAATAACCATGCGTGATCACACAATCAATCCACCAGCAGCTTTTAAATTAGCATCTCAAACCCTCAGCACATGTTTTGTCACAGACTGCCAAGCAGTAAAATTGATATTAAGAATATTGACTGTTGTACATGACAGTCTATTAATAATGGCAGGGGTGAATAGGTATGAGGAATATGTAGGCCTATAGCTTCGTCTGATTGGTAGGGTGAAAGGTATGATGGGATAGGTGTTCCTCTGGAGGGTGATGGATTGTGGTGTGATGTTTATGCCCTGATGGCATTGGCTTCAAGAAATTGGTATATATGCAATTTATTGTTGGAGAACAATAACACATTGATCAATCGATTCTGAATTTGATAATAAAAGAGGTAACGTTATAAAGTGCATAAATCATTGAGAAGCACTTTCTCGGTACACTGCAAAAATGAAAAGATACTTGAGGCACCATTTGGAGTTCCTCCGATCACAACCACACCAAAAGAACCTTCTGGAAAACCTTTAGTCACCATTTCAAAAAGGGCAATTCTCTTAAGAACTTACAAAATGGTTCCAGAACAAACTGCTCTCAGTTCTTCAATGAACCATGCAATAATAGCATTGTTAGCTAACTATAGTTGCAAGTTCCATTGAACTCTATTGGTAACAATGGAACTTGCGACCATAGTTGCTTTTGGGAAACACACCTTAGAATGGTTCATGGTTTGCGTAATGATGCACTTGATGGTATGTTTTATATAATTTTCCCTGTGGAACTTTAGGATTTGCTTGTGGATTTGTCATCCGATGATATCCAAAACTTCATATCCTGTCTCAATCTCCATCTATTTGATGATTAATGTACATGAGGAGTGGTTGGGGCCACAAAGTGTATTGTGGTGCTTGTCACGGTCACAGCTGTGCACAATTTTCCACTTTTTCAGTAGTGCTGGCAAGTATTTTTCCATTAATTTTTCCCTTCAGGATTTAAAACAAAAAGTCCTACATTTGAGAGCATGGGCATAATTTGCTTGTCATCATTCCCTGATTGGTAGTAATGGGTCGTTCTTGAACGATTCGTTAATTTTGAACGAATCTTTAATGTGACTCGGGAAGAACGAGTCGTCTCGGAGAGTGATTCGTTCAGTCACGAATGCGCAACATCCTATAGGTTCTGTACTGGAATTAGTTCACCTGTTTTGAGTCTTCGGGTTTTTCGTTCATCACGTGACAGCCCATAAGCTTATGAACGACTCAAACCCGAAGACTCGAGAGATGGACTAATCAATTTTCTTTCCGGCTCAGACTGCATAGGTTTAGCTTAAGGGGCTGTCACGTAATGTACGAATGACTTGAAAAACCCGAAGACTTGTCAGATAAGATTTGAGGTGAGCTAATCATACACTAAGGTAAACAATGAATTACTCTTTCGTTTCTTATAGCATTGTAGTTTTTCTTGTTTGTAGTGTGATTAACGTTTGCATAAGTAGTAGATGTGTTAGGGAAGTAACACGTAACATTTTAATTATATTTTGCTAAAATGAACGAAATGACTCGAAAAAAGATTCGTTCATTTTGCTGAATGAGACTCACAGGTCCAAGTCGGTAAAATGATCCGAACTTCCCATCACGACTGATTGGTGGTTCTCTTGAATAGGATTTTTACTTCCGGAATCCGACTATTGCATTCTATAAAATACCCAAAATGGTGCATGTACATCTTTACAGTTTATGTGCGAAAAGTTGAAGCGTAGCTTAAGACTGTTTTTAATTCACTGAAAGCTGGCAAGACTATTCCCAAGCAGGATTCTCTCCTCGCAGGTAACCAAAGCTGACAACTAAAGGTGTCTCTGTAGGATTTGGCTATGAACATTCTTTCTATTTCAGCCTTGCCAAAACACCGGTGGTCATTAATAAATTCAGGCATGTAAAAATGGCCTTTCCTCCATGAGGTATCCTTGCCCTCCATAAATTGGAAAGCTCCTCAACCTCAGGTCGGAGATGACGCTGGAAGGGGGAAAAAGAGCAATGAAACATTAATATTTTGAAAGAAATGTTTTATTTAAGTACCTCACAGCAGCACTAGGGGGATGAAAAACATTTACCCATTGGAAATGATATTATGACCCTGGCAGAGGCCATGTGATGGCTTGTTTATTTTGTTCAAGGGAGCTATTACGAGAGGTGACTGTGTGGGACTGAGAGAGCAGGACTGAATAGCATTCTGGTTATACTCTGCTTTGAAAACAAAGTGTGGTAGCCTACTATTTTGTCCTTTCAAATACTGACATGACACTGCCTTGTGAGTGTATACTTGCGGCAAAGCATTTCATATATGCTTGGTAATCATATTTGCCAGGTGCGTATTGATGCTAATGATCCTAATAACTATTAAGGAGCTGTTGATTGTTAATTTAAATTGCAGACGTGTTTCAAAAATGGATGTGGATAATGATCTCAAGATGCTTTTGTTTCAATTAAGATGGATTTGGATCCTTACTGCACACAAGCACCTACCATTTGTCAGGACTTTCTCGGCTGTTCTCGTTCTTCCTCGCGGCTCATTCAAAGTGGATTAAAACATCTAAGGAGGTAATCAGACCTTCTAACACAAAACAGAAAGCCTATATGCCCGATGACTCTCAGCGAAGTGTAACCAATAACTGTTCCATTTGCAAGATGCAGCTGAGCTTGAAATTAATACAAATCTCTTTTATTTCAAAAACGAAGGCTATGAATTGCCAGCAGCACTTCCAGGTGATCTTACTGTATACCAATTAGGCCGCTTGCATTGAGTAGCTCGGCTTTGGCTCTGATTGATGTCTGACCTCTTGGGATCCTTGAAAATCACTCGCTCTGCATTCTGCCGCAGCCCCCCGTGGGATCCTGATGAATGGCGACCCAAACAAATGAAAATGTTTATCGTCCTCTTATCAAATTAACCACTCTATTGCACAGTTAATTGTTTATTAAAGGACTTAAGATGGAATCACATAATGAACCTGGTACCGGTCTTAAGCTTTTTTCCAATTAGGAAATGCACTGACTCATGTCATCTGAATGATGTCACTCCTATGAAACTGAAGCTGCGAGAACGTTTATTTATTTAATTTTTATTCATATTTGAAGGGGAGTTGGACATCAAAAGGCAGTCTTTTCCTTCTGTATGGTCCGTTCTCTGTTAATCAGAAAAACCACAGCACCCCCTACTGTTCAACACTTTCCAGGCCATCATTAAAAGCTCGAACTTTATGGAAAATCCCATGACTAGATCAGAATAGTTCATTATTATATTATATTCTAATAAAATATATAATATTTTTCTCATTCCCTCAAAATTTGGTAACAGTATCCAGAATACAATAAGTGTTTTATTTCTTTAAACACGAATCATGCATAAAGAAACCCTGCAGGCAAGAATGATACTACATCCCAAATCTGAAAAATGCTGCATACGGATAAAGGTACGCATCGAAGCATGTTTGCATAATATCCTATCTTAATTTTTAGTTAGTTTGAAGGCAGCATAGTGTTGTTGCCTGTGTTATGCCACAATCCTGTGCAAGCAGTAAAATAATTAAAGGGAAAAAAGCAGTGCCTGGTGAAGTGGTTTCTGAAGTAAATGTAATCCTCAAATATTTGCTTGGTTATTTCTAAAGCTCACCTGAATTTGGCTTGGATATTTACAGTGCCTTGGAAGTTTCCTTTAGAAGGCGGCTTTATACAGAAATACTGATTCTTATATAATTGACTGGGCAGTGAGTTAGAAAAGCCGTTTTTATTTCAGTAATGTACTGATGTATCAGAAATGTGTCATATGTGCTATAAAATTCCAAAGCACATAAAAAAGTAACCTCTGCTATTTTGACTATAAACTGATGTGCCATTTGCAGTGAAATGGCAGTTTACCATCTTAGTTGATGCAAAGCAAACATGCATACTTTATCAGAAAAAAAAAAAAAAAAGCAAATATTTTACATTCAATGTGCGGTCACAAATTTTGGTAATAATTTGTGGGCAAAAAATGGTCCCACAGACTATTGTCTGAAGTGTACAATGTATAAAGCACAGCTATAAAGTACATGGAAGTTACTTTAACACCAAGCAGCTTTCTGTTGGTGGCGAATCTTTATGAGTATGACGAACATATGCTCTCACACAAAATTCCCAATTGTGTGGATTCCCATTCAGATGGATGGATTTGAAATATCTGAACTTTTAGGGCTACAACAGCTTGTCACTGGGGCACGTAACCTTAACTGGGTTCATAAAGAACCTTGTAGGAACCTTATTACCTTACTGAGCCTTGTAGGAATAGATAAGGTATAAAGCTGTCCCTTCAAATAAATAGTTTTGTGTGAATCCACTCAAAAATAAAAATTCTGTCATCATTTACTCAACCATAATGTCGTTCCAAACTGACTACGACTTTCTTCATTGGATCATAAAATAAGACATTTTGAAGAATTTTGGCAACCAAACAGTTTTAATTCCCACTGACTTCCATTTTATGTTTTGCCCGTACAATAGAAAGTCAGTGGCAATGGGATTTTTCATTTCTTCATAAAACACCTTCTCTTATGTTTCACAGAAGAAAGGCAGTCATACAGGTTTGTAACATTATCTTTTTTATATATTTTATTCATCTCTAAGATTACTGCCCCAGTAACAAGCTGCTGTATCCCTAAAGGTACAAATTTTGCACATTTATTTCTATAAGATATCCTTTACTTATATGGTGACACCAGCATGTGTGCATTTACAATATAGTGATTCTCTTAAGTGCTTCTTACTGTAGATGTCAATAGACTCTCTAGTAATGATTCTCCAGTCAATGAGGCATCACAGTCCAGATCTTAGTGGACTGTTACAAAACTGGGAGCCATACAGTATATTTAAAACCTTTATCTAATTCTCTACTGTCCCTTTGCTGCCTACTGTTTACCTTCCACTTCATTCACTCGTAATCACATGAGATGTCCATAAAATGGAGTCATTCCATTTTGGCTGGCTAAAGCTCAACAGGGCAGACCTTCATGCTGAGTTGACTTTAATGACTTTTTAATAGGTCTCTCCGTTTTAACGATGCAGTACAACAGTTCCAGTCATTTTATTGGAATGATGAATGATTGAGAGGAGGCTAACATTAATTTAATTTACAGCACAGGCTTCCCATCTTTAAAAGCCCAAGACGGCATCGCAAGAGGCAAAGAAAGAGAGAGGGATGGGGTGCGTTCATTATGTCGGAAAAAGGCTGGGGTGATTTATGATAGCAGCATTGTTGTTTTCCCTTATCTCTAATTAGACGCTTTTGTCGTGCTAACTGATTTCAGTGTCAAAGAAACAAGACATGAGTAACAAGACAGGCTGCCTTGTTCTACATCATTCTTCATTCTCAAAACAGTCACTTGAGTCAAAATGTCCAAACATGTCTTGAAACCCCACATGCTTAATTAGTCTCAAAGTCACCTGGAGGGACTGAAATAATTTCCTCTATGAATATATGTTGCTCAATGCTCACTGACAACCAGCATTCATTTCTCCTCATGTGTGTGTTGCAGAGGGTTTAAAGCATGTGTGTGTCCTCGAAGACAAACTTTACAGTGTGCTTAAAACTACATGCCCTACAGCAGGGATAATAAACAGGTTTTGTTTTGTGCTCTAGCCCTGTAGAATATTGCCCTCTGCAGGCTGTTTTATAAAGCAAACTCATTAAGCCAGAGTTCAAGGAAAACTTCACTAGGTTCAACTGGCTGTAGGTTGTATTGTGAGAGTTAAATGTCCTCATCAAGGACCTCAAATGCCCTACACCTGTCATTTCAACTCTTACCTGTAAAACTCTCTCTCCCCCTCCTTCCTTTCCTCTACTGTATAAAAAGGGTTCCTGTCTCACAAGGCAGTGAGATTTGTATTAGTATTGTAGAAATGAAGTCCATTCTCTCTCTCTTATCTGTTCTGTTGGTTCCAGAGCTCTGTTCAGGTAAGGTAGAAGATCTATCTATCTATCTATCTATCTATCTATCTAAGCTGTCTGTCTGTCTAGCTGTGTATCTCTCTGGCTGTCTGGCGGTATGCAGTTGGATGAATGACTACTCTAAGCAAAATAGAAAAGGCTGAATTTTGAGTCTTGCACAGAAATAACTTTTTTTTTTTTCTTTTATAAAGTTGTTAAAGCTTAATATAACCCTAAAAATATCCAATATTCAATCACTTTAATTTTGAGTAGCTTACTGTAGCCTATTCCATAAAATGATTTGAAATAATAATAGGCTATAGGCCTACATTTCGGGCTCCAAACTGCGACAAAAAATAATAATTAAAAATGTAGGACAAGTTTAAAATCTAGACAGTCTGAAAATTGTATGTGCCCTTATTCAATTTCATCAGGCCTGTCTAAACGTATTGAACACGGCACCAGCAATGATGTCCGATTCACAGACAAATGACTTTTATGAACCGTTTTTTTTGTCTGTTTGTTTTTTAATGAGCCCAGTGGTTTGAATCAGTGAATCGTTCACAGCCGTTACTGTTCACTTAACTGTCTCCGTCACAATGAATGAACCGGAACGTTACTAACTCCACTTTATCATGAGCTGCTAATAGGTTACTGTATGATAACGTGTAGATATTTATTTGTTGCATAAATTAATAATACATTTTATAATTGATAATGGTATTTTTTTTAAAAAGGCCTGTTTTACAAAAATTTGTTATTATGCAGCATAGTGATGTTCTATTGTAGCTGGGCTGAATTTAATTTTGTTTTTGGAACCATTAACACAACTTAAGTCGTCGTCATTATAGCCTACTAAAACATCCACATATTCACAATAATAATTTTTACTGTTTTATACGGTGGAGTCCAAAAGTCAGAGACCACTATGCTTCTAATTTGCGTTTTCTGATAGAATACATTTGTCATTACATATTTTATAGTAGGCCATACATAATCATCCTATAGCTTGATATGACAAATAAACGCAAAAACCTACAAATAGGCCTAGCTAAATAATAAAGTTTAAAAAAATTTAAAAACTATTCAAACCAGAGTTCCATTTTCCCAACCTTTTATTCGTTTCTTAATGATTCTGTAAATACTTGCTAGAAACTAAAAGAAATCATAATCAACTCAAATTTGAAATCGGTAGTTAAAAGATATAGCCTAAGTTAGATCAAACTTTACAGTAGGCAAACTTTATTTTAGTATTTAGTATAGGCTATTATTACTTTCGATAGTATCGAGTTCAAGTAGCCTATAGCAGAAATATCAAGTTCCCAGTTAAAACTATGTAGTAAAAGTAGTAGTAGATTAGTACCCTGCTGAAAAAAAACAATAGAACCCTGCCCAAAACACAATAGAAAATGTAATGGTTTTAATGGTTGTAATGGGAATTGTATTGGCTTTAATGGAAACTATAACAGTGTCTACTGGTATGTGATGGATTCTATTGGTGGGATGTTAAATCCTATTGGAAAAATGCCCAAAACACACTACAAAAAGGAATTTTGTAATGGTTTTACTGGAAAAAGCTAATGGTTTATAATGGTATTTTAATGGAAACCATTGGAATTTCTGTGATGGTTTCTATTGGGCTTCTATTGTTGTTGTTTTTTAGCAGGGTAGATAAACATACGGAGCGCAAAATGTTTTGTTGTGATTCGTACCTGTAGACTATGTCGCTAAAATAGCCTTACCTTCCGCAGGAGTGTGTGTGCAGGGATGATGCTGCATAAGTGTAGCTTAATAGGCAATACATTAATACTGCCGAATAGTTGTATACTTTTAAATTGTGACATGTAGCTTATCTATTAATGACCCATAAACAACAGAGTCAAAGTTAATTTACTAATTTAGTTAACTGAGAAAAGAGTGTATGAACCTTGGGCTCCACTGTACAAAGTTACACATCATATACAAACATTATTAATAAAATAACTTATTTTTAAAAAACAAAGCCATATAGCCTATTGTAGAGATCATATTGCACATAATTATGGTGGAAAGTTGGAAAGTTCAGTGACTGAAAGATGCTGATTTGTGATTGCATAATCACTGTGGGGAAATTGCTATAAATGTTTGTATTGTTTGGTACAGCTCAATAATCAGCAGTAACTATGCATAAACACTTCTAGCTATCTGGTAGAATTTTAGTCCAGTCACAGCCTCTCATTCTCCTGCTCCTTGTCCTTTGAGAGGAATGCAGTTCTTGCATTCTTGATCTCTTTGAAAATAGTTAATTTCTTTGTGCCTTGTCTACATGCCCTTTATGTTTTGAGCTTGAATACACCAAGTAGCCTACTACACATCATTATATTGTAGTATATTGTTATATAAGCATGTGTCCTTGCCCTGAACCTGCAAAACCAGAGTTGTCTGAATGATTTGAAAAATGGGGGTAATTCATGGGAAGGTATTTCCCAAAAGTAACTATGATCCAAACAGCAGAGGGAGATGTAAACTGTACAATATTTCCATAAGTGTGTGTTTCGGGTATGGACGTTTTTGTATTTTTAGGTATACTGTTTAGCTTAACTACCATGCAGATAATCAATATTTTTGTGAATGAGGGACTTCAATATGATGCTTGCACATGCCAAGTTTGAGTTGCAATGTTTTACTGCATAATTGCTCTGACAGTCAGCGATTTTGCTCTGTCATTGGTTAATCTAGCCTGGAACGCAGTGCATCTTGGGTTATTGAATCCAGACAGGTTATTTTTTAACAGAGGGTCACCTTGTATCGTTTATATTATCTGACCTCTTCAGAGTTCACCGTCTTCTTTCACTTGCTTTGTACTTATAAGACACATGGCTATTGCATGTATTGCCATCAATAACATCAGCTTTAGTTTTTTTTTTTTAACACATTAACAAAATAACATAGTTAATTTAAAAAAATGTTTCGGTGTTTTTGTCCTTACACTGAAAGTCAATGGGGTCCAAAGAAACAACAGAATTGGTCCCTTTTAACTCCATCTACTTTTGTGTTACATAAAGAAATAGTCATACAGGTTTGGAACGACATAAGGGTGAGTAAATGATGAATTTTCTTTTTTGTGGAAACTAAGCTGAATGGGATGAAAGTACACAGATGGACAGTGGGTAATGTGAAAACACTTAAGGTGCCCTTGCATTCAAGCACATGTTCTGCACTCAATCAAACCTGGTGATCAGGAGGGGGACTCAGTTAGATGGCTCACTGATTATCAGGAAAAACTTTGTGAATCAAAGCATGGCTTTATATGGCCACAAAATAAACAAATTTGTTAGTTAATGACCACCATCATAACTGGTTCTTAAGACCGCTCTGAACCTTGGCTTCAAGTCATGGATCTGAATACCTTCCAGTAGTGGTCCATGAAAACAGTTGCATCAGGATGTTCTCTCTGTTCCAGGTCAGTGGTGCTACCAGAGCCAGTTTTCCTGTCACAACACATGCAGAGGTGAGAACAAACACAAAAGATAGTTTGTACCTGGATTCAACCTCTCAGGATTTTGCATAGTCATCTCCAAAGCAAAGTCCTTGTTCATAGTTTCTCACATAGTTGAATGTTTACATTGAGAGGAATGTGTTTTCCAATTGTGTCATCCAGGGCCTTCAGAGTGGAAGGATAATTTTCCTAATTGCGGAGGTCAGAGACAATCGCCCATCAATATCGTCACACGCAAAGTGAAGCATGACTCAAAACTGACCAGTTTTATCTTTGAGGGCCACGAGAAGGTTTTCAATATGAGTGTGGAAAATCATGGACATTCAGGTAGACTGAACTGAAATTTAAAGACATAGTTCACCTAAAAATGTAGATTCTGTCATCATTTGTTTCATAAAACTGCCATTCATCTCCAGAACACAAATGAAGGTATTTTTAATAATTTCATCATTTTTGGTCATCCGTTGAAAATCCACTCAACCAAAACTTTGATGCATCAAAAAGTAGAAGAGATCATAAAAGTAATCAATGAACAAACCTCACGCATCAAGCAAGTGAGCTGGAGCTTCTGTTTAACATACGGTAATTTATTAACTCCATGTATGTGCATTGATCAGTGTTTATATGTGAATAAAAGCCTTAACTACATCTGTTCATCACATACAGTAACGCAACTGTGTCTTTTCAGAATGCTCAAGTCATATGGATTACATTTACAAAGTCTTTATGAACTTTATGAATTGTGAAAGTTTTGGTGGAATGGACTTTCAGTCTTGCAGGATTCATTCAAAATATCTTCATTTGTGTTTCAAAGATAAAAAGTCTTATGGGTTTGGAACGACATGAGGGTGAATAACTGATGACAGAATTGACATTTTTGGATGAACTATCCCTTTAACTCATAAAATTCCATTCAGTTTAATTCAGCTGAGTTTACCTGATTTATTTACCTTTTAAATCTTGTAACAGTTAAGCAATAAAAGCTCCATGATTCCTTGCAGCTCACTTCACCCTCCCTCAATCTGTGCGTCTCCGTGGAGGGGGTCTGCCAGCCACATACAAGGCCCTCCAGTTCCACCTGCACTGGGGAAAGAACGGCGACCAGGGCTCAGAGCACTCTGTGGATGGGGAGCATTATCCCATGGAGGTGAGAGTCCATGTCACTATCAAAAATATATGGACAATAAAATGACAAAAGCCTATTCTTTTCTTCAAGTTACTTTATGATGTGTATTAATGATGCATTTTGTCCCCAGCTCCATATTGTTCACATTAAAGAAAAGTATGGCAGTTTGGGAGAGGCTCTAAATGACTCTACAGGGGTGGCAGCACTTGCATTCTTTTTTAAGGTAGGCCTACTGATGATCTTGTGATATTTCATGTCTCATACCTAGCAATATTTTTGTGAGAAAATTATTTTAACACAACTCTTAAAGTGATAGTTCACCCAAACAGATTTATTTTAAATGAGCTACTATCATAGTTTTTTTTAGTTGTTGTTTTTTTTTTTTAGTTAATGTTTTAGTAATTTTGTTGTGGATTTTAGTTTTGGTTTAACTGACATTCTTCCATAAAACTCAATATTTCCATAATAGTGAACGAGGACCAGTTTTAAGCTAAAAAATAAAAACCTCAAATGAGTCTAATGCATGGAGAAATCATACAAATTGGTTTTGTGAACTTCAGCTGAAAAGATCAAACATCATTCATTCACAAATTGAATCTCACATGAATATGCGGTGGATATTTTTCAGTTCAACCTCATACAATGATATATTTAGTATATGCAGGAGTCATATGGAATATTTTATGACATTTTATGTTACCTTATTCTCATTTTGGGTTTGACAGCCCCAGTCCTTATTCATACTGAAGCAATTTTAGGTTCAATATAACTTGATGTCTATATTAACAACTGACTTTTGCCATCCCTGATTAGGTGACTTCTGACCAAAACAAACAGCTGGACAGAGTCATAGAGGCTTTAGGAAAAGTCCGATATGAAGGCGAGTTATTATTTAAGATTATATGTTATTTTTTGGGGTGGGGGTTCTTATTTTTGATTAGTTTATCTATTCAACATGTTTTGTTTGATCAAAAGGGAACAGCAGTGAAATTGAAGACTTTAAACTGACCGAGATCATCCCTCAAGCCAATAAACTGAGCTACTATCGGTACTCAGGTTCCTTGACCACACCAGGCTGTGACCAGGCCGTTGTGTGGACGGTCTTCCAACAGACTCTGCCCATAAGCAAAAGTCAGGTACAGAGAGAATTTTTCTTTTACACATAAACCAGACTGAGATCTAGATGTTAGTCAACACTGATTACAATCACCAGTATCTCAGGATATTTAAAGCTAGACACTACAGTCAAACCCATTTTTCTTCCATAACATGCTTCTTTTAGACTGGTGGAAAGAATTTTAAGTGTTTAAGTGTTTATTTTAAGTGTTATTTTATTACACTTTATCTATTTGTTCCTGTACATTGTAATTACAATTAAAGCTTTTTTTTCTCAAAATGAGTCTTATATCAAACTTATATCTTACAACTAATCTTCCTATTCAACCCAATCTCATGAAAGTGCGTATAAATAGTACGCCAAATAAAAACGAAAACTCGTGGTAAATGGACTTTGGCGTGTATATGCTACGCGATGGGTAGGATTAGGGTTGTGGGGTAGATGGGAAAACTGCGTATCATATGCACGCTCAAACTGCGTATTATATGCACGCCAAACACGTGCGTATCATATATACACCAAAGTCCATTTTTGCGTATCAATACCACGAGTTTTCGTTTTTATTTGGCGTACTATTTATACGCATTTTCATGAGACCGGGCTCTCCTATTATTAATGATATTCATAAGGTTTACGGAGAGGTTTGTTCATATCAGTCGATTGATTTATATAACATTTATTCCTAAAAACATGGTGATTTTTTTTTTCTTGCTGTTGACAGTATAAAATAGATACCCAAAATCTCCCTCTGTAAAAATCTTTAACTCTGATGTCAATAAAATGAATCAAAACAAATATCTTATTGCACTGTGATTAAACAACTAATATTGTGATTCTTATTACCCTTTTCACCTGGGATTTTGTCCATCTTTCTTTTCCTGCTTTAGCTGATGTCAATGGATGAACAGCTGTTATTCGGAACAGAAAAACCAATGACTGGAGTATTCCGTCCTGTGCAGAATCTGAATGGACGAGTTGTGTACACATCTGTGCCAGCTCACAGTCTGTGTGTCCTGCCCAATCTAATCACACTGTTTCTGTGCCTCTTTTGTGTTTTTGGACAACAAAGGTGTTTTCGCTGAATGGTATAGATCAAATCTCTTTTAACAAAAGATGTTCCATATTGAACTTCCAGTTGGTATGGATCTCTGCCACTGTGCTAAAGCGGAGAAACTAGACAATGGAGAAGAGATTTCTTAGTTATTTTCTGTATTCACAACTATTAATTGTCTCATTGGTACCTCCTATCATGTCTTCTGATATTCTCTTTTAGTTGTGGCAGCTTTATCTGGCTTTGATCATTTCAGGATTCTCATCTGTTTTCCATTACTTGTTCATGATTACTACATTTAAAGTGTTTTAAAATCTTTTTGTATATATTTCTGGGAAGGATTTCCATTCATATTTATATGTACCAATAATTATACTTGTATATAAGTTTTCAAAAATATAAAACAGCTTGAGATTTGAATGTGGCCCATTTGAAGCTTTCTGATCCTCCACTAAGATTATTTCACTATGTAAATTTCAATGACTTTTCCATTACTTGAAACATTTTCTAAGATTTTCATGATTTACCAGGCCAGGAAATGCCCATTTTTAATGTTGTTTAATGTTCTTATGTTTCTCCCGTAATTGAAATGTTGATTAAACTTGATACAAACATGTAAAACAAATTGTGTACATATGCAGGGCATGTGGAGTTGGGTCATTTGATGATGCTAAAAATAATATTATTTGGTGTATTTGGTGTAATGCAATGTATTTACGTGGTTTAAGGTTCAATAAACACATTTTCCACATACCGTACATTATTGCTGCTCCTCTTTGAAATATTGCTCCTCTCCTTTCTTATTTTTACAAAGCTCATCTTTCTTAAAAGTGAGGTGTGCTCTGATTGGCCAGCTATACAGTGCATTGTGATTGGCCGAATACCTCAAGCATGTGATGGAAATGTTATTTCCCTTATCATATTTGGAAACACACAGCGTCTCCACAACATGGCGGCGGCGGCAACAATACTTCAAGTAAAAAGTTACACCATTTTTCTTTGCGTAAACATTTGGGGGGTGTTATGCAAATCGTCCAACACAGTGACGTAGATATGTGGGGGCATGTTTAAATGAGGTGTTTTAGGAAGGCTTGGACGAGTCTTAATTTTTTATAAAGAATATCTCTTTGGGTTTGAGACTTTAGTTTTTGCAACTTTACGGATCTTATATATCCACAAACAGCTTGTAACACCATCGCATCATATGATCCCATTAACAATGTTTCCAAAGATGTTAATAAAAGTCCAAATGAAGTGACTACACAAATTCTTTATTTAGTTGCGACTATATTTCATTCTACATACTGTTTGTCATATAATTATTCTCATTCTGAACCAATGGAAGTTTACTTATGTAAAATGCAGGCATAACATGGTAAATTCATCTATGAAAAAGCACCTACTACTGACCTTTGTAGAAATGAGACTATGGTTATTGTTTTTGTGACTGTAACCAGGTTCTAAAGTGCTCAATTTGAGCTGTGACGCTACTCCTGGCCGTGCCACCGGGGGCGCTGTACTGTTCTACGCTTTTGTTGTAGTCCCACACTGAAGAAACGTCCTTGTCAAACAAAGGGCTGGAGAGAAAGAAAGAAATTCTAAA
Source organism: Onychostoma macrolepis (assembly GCF_012432095.1). Classification (NCBI taxonomy): domain Eukaryota; kingdom Metazoa; phylum Chordata; class Actinopteri; order Cypriniformes; family Cyprinidae; genus Onychostoma; species Onychostoma macrolepis. Next base: position 11,391,423 of record NC_081175.1, read on the forward strand.
TATAAATTCTAAAAAATCGAAATAAAAACATATCATATACTTTAAGATGTCCTTTTAGTTTGAATGTGACTGCTGACCTGACAGATTGAAGGTCCTCTACAGTGAGTTTGGACAGATGGATATTCTTAGACTCAGCTACATAAACGGCTTTCCCAGCACAACTGTGAGCCTCTCTGAAAGGCATCTTTTATATATGTGTATATATCAGACTTCATTCAGCTCTACTGACATGCAAAATCTTAAAACTGTAAGTTGATGGACTGATGGACTTACTCCCTTTCTGACCAGATGGTAGGCAAGATCAGTGGCCAGCATATCTGGGCTGAGGGCCCCTTCCATCGCTGGTCGGTTGACCTGAGGAATGGAAAAGTACAAGTGCTTAAGATCTACTGCTCAACAATAAATAAAAAAGGAAATGAAACAACAACATTTTTTTTTTTTTATACCGCTCACATTTTAGATTGACAATGGATTACGACATGCTCAAACACGTCTGCATCTCATTCAGCATTTCACCTACTTACTATTTAACTGCAGTAACAGTTTTGTTTTTGATTGCCATTGTTCATGACAAAGCAACATTAACTTGTGTTATAACCCGTCTCTCACCTTTAGAGTTGAAATGACTCCTGTAGCCACCTGCAGCACAGCATGTACTGTATCATATGCATCAAACATGGCCTCCTTATCCTCCTGCAGTGGCAAAATATATATTCAGAAAATGTTTTAAAGTAAAATAACCATATTTTCTGGCTGTCAAGGACATACCTGTAGGTCTTTGTTGTATGTGCTGGGTAAGCCCTTGAGAGTCATCAGAAACCCTGCACACTGTATTACAATGAAATTTAAATTAGATAAAGCCTTAACATAACATGAAGTTTTTTGTTGTAAAAAATGTTGTCTTACCCTATCTCACCTTTGTGATGTATGATTATGTTTATTTAATTTGATTAAATAATATTTAAAATATTCATATTTTAATATTATAATATTTTAAATAATAATGTAATCGTTATTTTATTATTTATCTTAATTATTTGTAATGTTACTTTCTTTGTAATTAATCTAGGTATGCACTGATATATAAATTCTGGTCAATAAACTAACACTTAATTTCATGTTATGGCGATATTTAAATATCATACTATTTGTTAAAATATGTATAAAAAAATTATATATATATATATATATATATATATATATATATATATATATATATATATATATATATATATATATATATATATATATATATATTATTTTCGTTAAATAATATCTAAAACATTACTTTTAATATTATAATATATTAATATTATTTTAAATGTTTGTAATATTATTTTCTTTATAATTTATCTAGGGATGCACTGAAAATTCTGGCCAATAAGCCGATAAATATTTTTGTTATAGCCAATAACCAATAAATAAAGTAATATTTAAAATATGATACTATTTTGTCTGTTGAGTAAGTTCATTTTGTATTAATTGTATTAAATAATATTTGAGATATTATTTTTTTTTTAATAGTTTTTTATTATTAATATTATTATT